>NC_057396.1:75127539-75427539 GCF_019320065.1 Cervus canadensis
TATGTGTGTGTGGTGTGTATGGTATGGTGTGTGTGGGGTGTGTGTGTGTGGGGTTTGTGGTGTGTGGTGTGTGTGTGGGTGTGTGGTGTGTGGTGTGTGTTGTGTGTGTGGTGTGTGTGTGGTGTGTGTTGTGTGTGGTGTTTGGGGGCTGTGTGTTTGTGTGGTGTGTGTGAACTGACAGGGGCGGGATGTGTGTGTATGTGTGTGTGTGTGAACTGACAGGGGCGGGGTGCGGTGTGTGTGTGTGTGTGTGAACTGACAGGGGCGGGGTGTGTGTTGTATTGGTGTGTGGTGTGAACTGACAGGGGCGGGGTGTGTGTGTGTGTGAACTGACAGGGGCGGGGGGTGTGTGTATGTGTGTGTGTGTGAACTGACAGGGCGGTGTGTGTGTGTGTGTCTGTGTGTGTGTGTATGTGAACTGACAGGGCAGTGTATGTGTGTGTGTGAACTGACAGGGGCGGGGTGCGTGTGTGTGTGTGTGTGTGTGAACTGACAGGGGGGGGTAGGTGTGTCTGTGAACTGACAGGGCAGGGTGTGTGTGTGTGTGTGTGTGTGTGTGAACCGACAGGGGCGGGGTGTGTGTGTGTTTGAACTGACAGGGGCGGGGTGCGTGTGTGTGTGAACTGACAGGGCGGTGTGTGTCTGTGTGTCTGTGTGTGTGTGTGTGTGAACTGACAGGGGCGGGGTGTGTGTGTGTGTGTGAACTGACAGGGGCAGGGTGTGTGTGTGTGTGTGTGTGAACTGACAGGGGCGGGATGAGTGTGTGTGTGTGTGAACTGACAGGGGCGGGGTGTGTGTGTGTGTGAACTGACAGGGGCGGGGGTGGTGGTGTGTGTGGTGTGTGTGTGTGTGAACTGACAGGGGGGGGTGTGTGTGTGTGTGTGTGTGTGTGTGTGTATGTGAACTGACAAGGGCGGGGTGCATGTGTGTGTGTGTGTGAACTGACAGGGTGGGGTGCGTGTGTGTGTGTGTGTGAACTTACGGGGCAGTGTGTGTGTGTGTGAACTGACAGGGGTGGGGTGCGTGTGTGTGTGTGTGTGAACTGATAGGGTGGGGGGTGTTGTGTGTGTGAACTGATGGGGCAGTGTGTGTGTGTGTTTGTGAACTGACAGGGGCAGTGTGTGTGTGTGTGAACTGACAGGGGCGGGGTGCGTGTGTGTGTGTGTGTGTGAACTGATAGGGTGGGGTGTGTGTGTGTGTGTGAACTGAACGGGGCGGTGTGTGTGTGTGTGTGAACTGACGGGGCCGGTGGTGTGTGTGTGTGTGTGTGTGTGAACTGACAGGGTGGGGGTGTGTGTGTGTGTGTGTGAACTGACGGGATGGGGTGTGTGTGTGTGTTGTGTGAACTGACAGGGCGGGGTGCGTGTGTGTGTGTGTGTGAACTGACAGGGCAGGGTGTGTGTGTGTGTGTGTGAACTGACAGGGGCGGTGTGTGTGTGTGTGTGTGAACTGACAGGGCGGTATGTGTGTGTGTGAACTGACAGGGCGGTGTGTGTGCGTGTGTGTGTGAACTAACAGGGGCGGTGTGTGTGTGTGTGTGTGTGTGAACTGACAGGGCGGTGTGTGTGTGTGTGTGAACTGACAGGGGCGGGATGCGTGTGTGTGTGTGTGTGAACTGACAGGGCAGTGTGTGTGTGTGTGTGTGTGAACTGACAGGGCAGGGTGTGTGTGTGTGTGTGTGAACTGACAGGGGCGGGGTGTGTGTGTGTGTGTGTGAACTGACAGGGCGGGAGGTGTGTGTGTGTGTGTGAACTGACGGGGTGGGGTGTGTGTGTGAATGAACAGGGGCGGGATGTGTGTGTATGTGGTGTGTGTGTGAACTGACAGGGGCGGGGTGCGTGTTGTGTGTGTGTGTGTGAACTGACGGGCGGGGTGTGTGTGTGTGTGTGTGTGTGTGTGTGAACTGACAGGGGCGGGGTGTGTGTGCATGTGTGTGTGTGTGAACTGACAGGGCGGTGTGTGTGTGTGTGTGAACTGACAGGGCGGTGTGTGTGTGTGTGTGTGAACTGACAGGGGCAGGGTGCGTGTGTGTGTGTGTGTGGTGTGAACTGCAGGGCGGTTGTGGTGTGTGTGTGTGAACTGACAGGGCAGTGTGTGTGTGTGAACTGACAGGGGCAGGGTGCGTGTGTGTGTGTGTGAACTGACAGGGCGGTGTGTGTGTGTGTGTCTGTGTGTGTGTGTGAACTGACAGGGCGGTGTGTGTGTGTGAGTGTGAACTGACAGGGGCGGGGGGTGTGTGTGTAGGGCAGTGTGTGTGTGTGTGTCTGTGTGTGTATGTGAACTGACAGGGCAGTGTATGTGTGTGTGTGAACTGACAGGGCGGGGTGTGTGTGTGTGAACTGACAGGGGCGGGGTGCGTGTGTGTGTGTGTGTGAACTGACAGGGCGGCTGTGTGTGTGTGTGTCTGTGTGTGTGTGTGTGAACTGACAGGGCGGGTATGTGTGTGTGTGAACTGACAGGGCGGGGTGTGTGTGTGTGTGTGTGTGTGAACCGACAGGGGCGGGGTGTGTGTGTGTTTGAACTGACAGGGGCGGGGTGCGTGTGTGTGTGAACTGACAGGGCGGTGTGTGTGTGTGTGTCTGTGTGTGTGTGTGTGTGAACTGACAGGGGCGGGGTGTGTGTGTGTGTGTGAACTGACAGGGGCGGGATGAGTGTGTGTGTGTGTGCACTGACAGGGGTGGTGTGTGTGTGTGTGTGTGAACTGACAGGGGCAGGGTGTGTGTGTGTGTGTGCGTGTGAACTGACAGGGGCAGGGTGTGTGTGAACTGACGGGTGGTGTGTGTGTCTCGTGTGTGTGTGAACTGACAGGGGCAGGGTGTGTGTGCACTGACAGGGGTGGTGTGTGTGTGTGTGTGTGAACTGCCAGGGGCAGAGTGTGTGTGTGTGTGTGTGTGTGTGTGAACTGACAGGGGTGGTGTGTGTGTGTGTGAACTGATGGGCGGGGTGTGTGTGTATGTGAACTGACAGGGGTGGTGTGTGTGTGTGTGAACTGATGGGCGGGGTGTGTGTGTGTGTGAACTGGCAGGGGCAGGGGGTGTGTGTGTGTGTGTGTGAACTGACGGGGCAGGGTGTGTGTGTGTGTGTGTGTGTGTGTGTGTGAACTGATGGGCGGGGTGTGTGTGTGTATGTGAACTGACAGGGTGGTGTATGTGTGTGTGAACTGATGGGTGGGGTGTGTGTGTGTGTGTGTGTGTGTGTGTGAACTGACAGAGTGGGGGGTTTGTGTGTGTGTGTGTGTGAACTGACAGGGGCGGGGTGTGTGTGAACTGACAGGGGTGGTGTGTGTGTGTGTGTGAACTGGCAGGGGCAGAGTGTGTGTGTGTGTGTGTGTGTGTGAACTGGCAGGGGCGGGGTGTGTGTGTGTGTGTGAACTGACGGGGCGGGGTGTGTGTGTGTGTGTGAACTGATGGGCGGGGTGTGTGTGTGTGTGTGTGTGTGTGGGGGTGGGTGGGTGGGTGGGTGGCTGTGTAAGCTCCCATTCAGGCTGCCCCACACGGGGTAGGACGTCATTCCTTCGCAGGCACCTTTTCTGGGTGCCCGTGGCATGCGGCGCTATGGCAAGCGTCCCTGCTCCTCTGACCCCGTCCTCCAGCCTGGACATAGGGTGACGCTCCCCATGTCTGGCTGCCGGCATCGTGCCCCAGCTACACAGAACCCAATCCGGGTCGGATCGGGCCCGAGGCTCAGGTGGGAAAGCAGAGCTCGGTTTCCCTGACCCCAAGCTGCTTCTGCGCATCGCATCACCACACCCCGGCTTCCAGGTCTGCAGGGGGGGGTCCCCTCCCATCTCCCCCTCCCCCCACCGCCAAGTCACTCACTTGTAGTTGACTTCCTCGGGGGAGGGAAAGGCTTCCCTGGGCCAGTTGACGGCACAGTTCAGAAAGATGAGGCAGGCCAGAGCTGACCAGGCGAACATGATGGCCATGAAGGACACTCCGGCGTCGTAGATCAGCTGTGGGGGGAGTGGGGAGGCCCGTGGCGGAGGCTGCCAGGCCCCAGGCCCATGCCCTCCAGCCAGAGTGTAACCCGGGCCCCAGAGGCCTCCAGGAAGGTCTTTGCGAGCCCACCCTTTGTGCCCAATTTGCAGATGAAGACACCAAGTCCAGAAGCTAAGACCGGATCTAGAAGCCCCATGGCCCTCTCCCTTTTTCACCCCCACCCCTCCCAAGAGACGTGAGGTGATTCCAAGCGTGCCGAAGAGGCTGGCCACAAGCTCGACAGGTCTTTGGAATCTCAGTTTTTATCTTAAGAAGATACACCGGTGTTGCCTTTGACTGTACATATGTTCTTATTTTCACCAACACGTCGTTTCACTTCATGGACAAGAGAGGAGGGTGGAAGCTCCCAGCTGCGTTCCTCCTGCCTCTTCCTGCCGCCCTCCCTGGGGGAAGACAGACCCTCCACCGGAGAAGTCTTAGCTCGGCTCTCACAGGTGCGGTGACCCAGGGCGGCGGGGGGAGCGGGGCACTGTGCAGCCTCAGGGCCAGCAGGCTCTGTCCTGACCGATTCTGTGCCCACGGGTCAGCCCCGCGGGGGAGGCAGCCGGCGGGCGGAGCTGTCCTGCCTGCCACCCTCTGCCCGGGAGGACCGCTGTCTGTCCTGATCCCAGGTCCCTGCTCCAAGCTCCGGCGCTGCCAGGGAAAACCACTCCTCCTGGGCTCCAGCTTCAGGGCTCTTTCTTCCCCGGGAGCAGGACAGAGCTTCAAAGGGCCACACCCCAAGGGTCTGGCTCCTCAAATCGCTCTGCCTTAGTGGAGGGAAGGGAGACCCCCCTCTCCAGGCCTGGTCCTGCCTGAACACCTGTCAGCACCCCAGCAGTGCACACTGCACCTCCGCTGGGACGGAGGCTGAGCAGAAAGTGAAGGCGCTCAGTCGTGTCCGACCCTCTGCGACCCCATGGACCGCAGCACGCCAGGCCTCCCTGTCCATCACCAGCTCCCGGGGTTTACTCACACTCACGTCCTCGCGTCGGCGCTGCCATCCGGCCGTGGCACCTTGCCTGCCCACTCGGTGCCAGTCCCCGTGTGCCAGCTACTGCCCTGTCCTGTGGTGCTTTTCAAGCTACTGCACTGTACGGTTAAAAATGGCTTTCTTTCTTTTCTGTCTGTGCTTGTGTTTTAATGTGTTATTTGTGTGAGAAGTATCATAAACCTATTACACACCTGTTACATTACTATACAAATACTATCAATCCTATTTCATGTACAGCCAATTGTACTAGTTGGCTGGCTAACTTTGTTGGCCTTGCAAACAAATAGGACTTACACACGTGCTCTTGGAATGGAACTCGCTCCTTTGCAGGGGACTTACTGTAATAAATTAGCTGCCCGGGGCAGACTCTGAAGCGCACGCTCTGGCCCTGCTTAGAAGGTGATTTATCAGAGGCGGGAAGGAGGCCCCAGACTTGCTCAGAGCGAGGATGCAGGCCGTCTGGCTCTAGGTGGACCTGTCTTACAGCTGGCCTCACCTGGACTAGCTTGGCAACCTTGGGACCCAAATCGCCCAGCCTCTCCAGAACGGGGAAAGGAGGTGTGGCCTGAAAAGTGGGGTGAGGTCCAAGAGCCCAGGGCCTGGAAGGCTTGTAAAGGGGTTGTTTTTGATTCCACAGGTGAAAGAGAGCAGGTGGGTGAGCTAGTTCTCCATTTAAGATCATTCTGGAAGTCATGTGGATGACCGCTCAGAGAGAGAAAACCTTGGAGGCAGGGAGAGCAGCTAAGAAAGCACTGGCCTGGGAGACAGGACGAAGGCCTGGACTCGGACGACGGGAAAGGAAAGAACAGAGACCCGCTGATCCGCAGCAGCGCCGGGCTCTTCCCACAGCGCCGCCGGGCTTGTCCCATTGGAGGCGGGCGCTGACGTCCGCCTGGCAGGAGATGTGTCACCAGACATACCAGCCACCAGGCACCCAGTTCTTGTGTCAGGGCAGAAAGAAGACCAAGCAACCTCATGGACCACCACCCCCTCCCCAAGCAGCCTCATACCTTGATTCCTGGGTACGTGATGGCAGAGGAGGCGTAGGAGCCGATCATGAGGGCCATGAACGTGGAGCGCAGGTTCCCAAACAGGTTGGGCAGCTGAGAGAGGAGGTGGGTGCCCGTAAGCAGGGAGACCCTGACACCCACCCAGGGCTCCCCTCGCCCCGCCTGGAAAAGCTTGGAAGCTTCTAACCCTGGCAGTCCTCAAAGCGAGCTCCAGGAACATGCGCCCCAGAGTCGCAACAGGAAAATTCTAAGCCAAGTCAATGAGGGAAACTGCTATAACCCCCTCCCACACACAGCACGTGTGCTAAGTCACTCAGTCGTGTCCAACTGTTTGCGATCCTATGGACTGCAGCCCACCAAGCTCCTCTGTTCTTGGGACTCTCCAAGCAAGAATACTGAAGCGGGTTACCACGCCCTTCTCCATGGAATCTTCCCGACTCAGGAATCAAACCTGCGTCGCCTGTGTCTCCTGCATTGGCAGGCAGATTCTTTACCACTGAGCCACCTGGGAAGCCCCCTCCCCCACCCCACCCTATACACACACACACACACACACACACACAGAAGTGCCTGCAAAGAGAAATTCTGTTTAACCCCAGGGTTCCCCAAGTTAGGCATTTACGGAGTCCCTTAATCATGACTTGCCTCTTAATAAGCCGTGGTTAGATATTTAAGAAATACCACTCTAGAGCAACTCCTTTGATAGCTGAGCACTGGGACTCGGAAAGGGAAAGAAATGTACTTGGAGCTCATTAGTGACTTTCTCTCCAGTTCTGGCCATACGAGCTCTATCCCAGACCCCAAGGCTGTGACTACCAGGATGGTGCCTTTTAACCTTCTCAGTAGCCCCAAAGGCCACAGTCCATGGTTTTAACTGAGCCAGGACAGGTAACAGGAGGGCTCGGGAGCTGAGGATAGCAGTGAGGGAGGGGATAGGGCCAGGGCCAGGCTTGTGTCCAGAAGAGGAAGCCGACACACAAAGCAAGCCCAGAATTCCCACCAGTAGAGAACTGGTCGTGCTTTTTCCGGTAAGTGGCCTGAGGTGACCTCTAAAAATGGTGCGCTATTCCCTAGACCCAGAAAACTCCACAAAATCATGCAAATCAAGAGGTTCAGATCTGCAATTCACTTTAAGAACACTCGTGAAACTGCTCAGGCCATTAAGGGAATGCACATCTGAAAACCCCCAAGTATCTGAAGGATGTCACTTTAAAGAAACAATGTGTACTATTCTTTAGTCACAATGGTGGAGTTGGTAGGTGTCCACGGGCCAAACGGCGGGGCTAGACTCCGTGTCGGTGGCCCCACAAGAGTGCTGAATTTTTACTGCACAAGCTCAGAAATGCAGAGTAATGCTGAACTGCAGGGCTTAGGTGTAGATTCTCTGGTCATTGAGCACATCCAGGTGAACAAAGCCCCCAGGATGTAGCAAAGGACTTACAGAGCTCCTGGTCGGATCAACCCATACAGGAGCTCTCCTTGCCACACTGAGAAGATGCTTACTGAAAAAGAACAGATGGTTCCTAAAGCGGAAGAGGAGGCTGCACAGAAGGAAAAAAAATATCCCAGGAGAAACTGAAGAAACAAAAGCTTATGGCCCGGGGAATAAATGCCACAAAAAATAAATGCAAATAATAGTTTAAAAAAAAAAAAAAGAGATAGAACTGGTCTGTTCACTGGCCTGAGCCAGGCCCTGGAGTGAGGGGAAAGTAGAGCCGGGTATCCCCTACCCCGACCCCTACTCCTCACTGCCAGTCGACAGAGCCCCCAGCTGGAAGAGTCTTAGACGCCACACAGAGCTAAAACCCTCTCCGCAGAGGGAAAAACGGAGGCTCAGAAGGGATCTGAAACAGCTCCGGAGAGGAAGGGGAATAAACACAGAGACATCCACGATCTCCATCAACCTCCACGCGGCTGGGAAACAGAGGCGGGGCCGAGATGACCCCACTCGAGCAGGGGTTTCCCCAGTTGCCTGGCTGTGTAAGGCATGCTTGCCAAGGACGCCAGGGAAAGCGCCAGGGTCTGGCGAGTGGCCGAGGCCGCGGTGCTCCTCAGTCGTGAGCCCCCACCCGCCTCCCGCCAGAGTCCGAGCGCCTTCTCCGCCCAGCACGGCCTGGGCCGGCCTAGCTAAGCCGACGCTGCACTGGACTTCCGGCAGGGATCCGGCGGGCGGGCCAGCCCCCGAGGCCTGAGTCGGATCCCGGCCCTGCCATTGGCTGGAGATTACTAACGCGGGGCGGGGGCGTGGCCGGATCGGGCCCTGCCATTGGCTGGAGATTACTAACAGCGGGGCGGGGGCGTGGCGTCCTCTGGCGCGTGGCGTGCCCTGAGCCCCAGGGCAGGGTTCGAGGTCAGGCCCCAAGCGGAGGGGAGGGGAGGGTTTCGGGGCCCTGAGCCAAGCTGCACGGAGTGGAAGAGGGGCTGCGGAGCGCGGCGGGGAGGAGGGGACCCGCTTCCTCAGGGAGTTGTGAAATGTCCTGGGCTGGAATTAAAGGCAGCTGCTGGTTGCGGTGAAATTCAGCCAGAAGACCCAGTCTGGCAGTCAGGCGCTCTCCGTGAAGATAAACAGCCGGGGGCAGCCCAGTCTGCAGCCCCTCCGGGCACCACTCACGCTACCCATAAGCCTCCATCCCTTCTGCTCACTCACACACACACACACACACAAACACACACACACTCAGAGAGCCAGGCGAAAAGGCCCTCTTTGAAAGTCAAGCACCGACAAGCGTGGGCAACTTTGCATGGTTCAGTCTAACAGACCGATAAACACATTAAGCTGCCACGGACAGCACCGTACATACACCACGCAGCAAACACACACCGCAGTCTCAAGCTGCGGCCCCCTCTTACTTCTGCATCACCCAGGTTTATTCTTTCCAGCACTCAGGACAGCATGCATTAGTTTACTTGTTTTTAGGGTTGTCTGTTCCCCCAAGCCCTGAATGTAAAGTTCCAGAAAGGGGACGTTATCAGTTCTGTCTGTGCCATGGCCCCAGTGCCTAGGATGGAGTTCGACAGATGTATGGGCTTGGGAAACACACACACATACACACACACCCAGCATCCACCCTGACAGCCTCATCTGTACACACAGCCTCACACCCACCCTTCTCTCTCTCTCTCTCTCACACACACACACACACACACACACGTGCCTTTGATCTGCGTCCCTCTCCACCCTCACCCTCGCTCGCCCACCCCACTCCTGGGTGCCCTGCGGCCAGGTCAGGGCCTGTCATACTCACCGTGAGTGACGAGAAGGTTAGGCAGATGCCACCAAAACCATTCATGGACAATGCCAGGAATATCAGCGGAGACAGAACTGGGAAGGGAAGAAAGATGGATGAGGGCCTCTGGGGAGCTGGGGGAGGCTAAAGGCAGGAGCTGGGGCACCATCCACCTTCATCCCACCCATTTTCTTCCTGTGCGGGCACAAGATGCCAGACATCTCACCTTTTGTGTTCCAAGAGGCCAGGGCCATGAGGGAGCAGGATGCAGCGAAGCAGGCGCTAAGGAGAAGCAGGGAAGGGGGAGCAGTTGCCTCCCTCCCCCTGCAGCACCATCCCACCGTCCAGGCCCCCGCAGCCCCTTCCAGCTCCCCCACAGCCCAACCGCCTCACCTGCCCATCAGCCGCGTGGGCCGGGGGCCGAAGCGGTCCATGAGGACCCCCAGCGGCAGAGTGGTGGCGCTGAGCACAAAGGAGCCGATGGTGAAGCCCAGGTTGAGCATCTCTTCCTGCTGGTTGCAGCTGGGCCACCCACGTGGCTCGTCCTGGGTGGTGTTGGTGGTGTTCTCAGCTGAGGAGGGGGGAAGAGAGGCAGCACGTGACGGCGGGAGCCGCAGGGCCCAGGAGCGCGTGCTGGGATCAGGGGTCCGGCCCTCCAGTGCCCGGCCTCTGCTTGCCTGCTGACCGGGGGACTTTGGAGTCATACCTACTACTCTGATGGGGAAGGGGCTCCATAAGTGGTAGCGATGGGGTTGGGCTTCCCTGGTGGCTCAGTGGTAAAGAATCTGCCTGCCAATGAAGGAGACCTAGATTTGATCTCTGGGTCAGGAAGATCCCCTGGAGTAGGGACAGGCTACCTGCTCCAATATTCTTGTCTGGAGAATTCCATGGACAGAGCAGCCTGGTGGGCTACAGTCCAGGTGGTCGCAAAGAGTCAGACATGACTGAGTAGGCATGCATGCAGTATCTGACCCGGGGGGGTCATACACCCAACCTGAGGCCTCAACTAACTCGAACAGGATAACAGACATCAAAGTATTTACTGCACTGAAATATTCACTCAGTGTCCAAGGTTAGAGGGTGATAGATCCCCAACAGGAAGCACCCTTGAGTCTGGGACAGCCTCAGTGAGTGACGCTCGAATAATGTAACAAGAAATCCTTTCCCCATAAATGACATTCTGATAAAATAATAGCTCGCATTTTTAGATTAATTAATTTGGCTGCCCTGGGTCATAGTTGCGGCATGCAGGTTCTAGTTCCCTGACTGGGGATTGAACCTGGCCGCCCTGCAGTAGGGGCATTGAGTCTTAGCCACTGGACCTCCAGGGGAGTCCCCCAAGAGCTAATATTTGTTGAGAATTTAACCATGTTCTAGGCATATTCTCAACAGTCACTGTATTAACTCATGACAGCCCCAGGAGTGAGCTAATAAAGTTACCTCCACTCTCCAGATAAGGAAACCAAGATACAGAATTAGGATCACAGCAGTGCCCTACAGGACTCCTCCAGAAGTCATCTCCCAGGTAAGATGCCAGCTGGGAGCTGAGACAGGTTAGTGAGGAAGGCTGACGTGAGGGAAGGAGGGGGTTTCCATTTCATTCATGCTGATGGTGAGGGAAGGAGGGGGTTTTCATTTCATTCATGCTGATGGTGAGGGAAGGAGGGGGTTTCCATTTCATTCATGCTAATGGTGAGGGAAGGAGGGGGTTTTCATTTCATTCAGTGCTCAATGAGGCTGGGACTCCCCTCTGTCCTATTTTCACTTAGGCGTCGTGGCCAAGGGCAAAGTCAGGGTGTGCCTGGAGGACCCACAGACCAGGGACTGAATTTCTACCCCCATCCCCACTGGCTGTGCAACCTTGGCCAAATAACTTCCTCTCTTTGAGGCTCGGGCCCCTTGCCTGAAACAGGGAACAGAGAATGGCTAACCCAGGCTCCTTAGGAGATTGAGTTGGAGAAGGGGCGCGAAGCTCTGTACATGGCCTGGCCCCAAGAAGATGCTCCTGGAAGAGCTGACGAAGGGGTCGATGGTGGTTCATGATCTGGGAGCCTCTCCTCTAGGTGCTGGAGACCCCACAGTGAATAAGACAGCTCTCAGCTCTCACGGGGTTTGTACTAGGTAATAGTCAAGTGGACGCTGACATACAGAAAGTCCCCGACATACGAACCTCAAGTTGCGAACGTGCGTTCCATAAATGTCAGGTGTGAGTGACCTTGCACTCTGCCCCCTGTCTCCTTTTGCTGTCGACCCTTCAGCTCTACCATCTCCCACTTTTTCTCCCTCCTCCATCAGTAGCTTTTCTTGCCTGCTCACTCATGGCCAGCCCCTGTGTGCCGGCTGTTGCTCTGTAGTACTGCACTTTTCAAGGTCACTAAGTCCCTTCCACTCGTGTCCGACTCTTTGCGACCCCGTGGACTGTAGCCCGCCAGGGTCCTCGTCCATGGGATTCTCCAGGCAAGAATACCGGAGAGGATTGCCATGCTCTCCTCCGGGGGGATCTTCCCGACACGGAGATCGAACCCACGTCTCTCATGCCTCCTGCATTGGCAGGCAGGTTCTTTACCACTGGCGTTACCTGTACTGCATACATTCAAAACATTTTCTCTCTATTTTGTATTTGTTTTTTACGTATTATTTGTGTGAAAAGTATTACAGACCTGTTACACACAGCACTACATAGCCAAGTGTGTTGGCTGGGTGCCTCGGCTGACTTCTGGACTCACTAACATTTAGTTAGACTTAAGAGCATGCTCTCAGAACAGAACTCGTGGGTGAGTGGGGGGCTTACTGTAAAGAGCAACGGGTGCTGTGCGTGCTAAGTTCCTCAGCCGTGTCCGAGTCTCTGAGACCCCACAGACTGCAGCCCCCAGGCTCCTCCGTCCATGGGCTTATCCCGGCAAGAATACTGGAGTGGGTTGCCATTCCCTTCCCCAGGGGAGCTTCCCAACCTGGGGACAGAACCCGCACCTCTGGGTCTCCTGCACTGGCAGCCGCTTGCTTTACCACTAGCGCCACCTGGGCAAAACAGGAAGATGCGCTAGTGTGGGCTGTATCTGCCCCGCCCCCCTCACCCCACCCCCCTCCCCCATGAGCACCGTGACCCCTGACTTTAGGAATCCAAAGGGCATGTGGGTGGCCAATGGCTGAGATCAGAAAGAGAATGAATTATTGTCAGAGCACCAAAGGGACAAGCAGAGGAGGAAGTCCCTTGGGCAATGGGCTGCAGGAATGCTGGTGGATGAGCTGGGGGACCAGTGCGGGTACCTGGAAGAAGGCGTTGGCAGGTTAGAGCAGAGTCTCCCAGGGGTCAATGCGTGCGTGTTCTAAGTCACTTCAGTTGTGTCTGACTCTGTGCGACCCTATGGACTGCAGCCCACCAGGCTCCTCTGTCCACGGGACTCTCCAGGCAGGAGTACTGGAATGAGTGGCCACGTCTTCCTCCAGGGAGCTTCCCGACCCAGGGACTGAACCTGCATCTCTATGTCTCCTGCATTGGCAGGCAGTTCCTCACCACTGGCACCACCTGGGAAGCCCCTCTGGGGTTCAGGCTGGCCCCCTAATTTAGTGATCTTCATTGTCTCTGTTTACTTCCCCACCGGGTTGCTTTGCACCTGTCCATTCCATCTCCACACACTTCAGTGACACCTACTACACGACAAGCTCTATGATCCGACAGTAGGTAAAACAGGAAGAAATGCGATGGTAATTTAGACCGGAGGCTGCAAAGAGGTGATCAGCAACAAACCCTACAGGTATTCTGCTTGGCTTGCAAATTTTAATCGGGTGCCCGTCTATTTATCTGTTTAGCTGCACCGCATCTTCGTGGCGACATGTGGGATCTAGCTCTCTGACCAGGCATTGAACCTGAGGCCCCTGCATTGGAGGTGTGGCGGCGTCTTAGCCACTGGACCACGAGGGAAGTCCCCGGGTGCCAGTTTAAAATCAGGAGTTATCATCTAAAAATCACAAAGTCTGGCTTTTCTTTACTATGTCAGGAGATCCGGCCACTGCTGGAGGTGAGTGGCAGCCACTCCTTTTCGTCAGGGCCTGCCCTAAGTCACCCAAGTCCTCACCTCGCTATTAGCTCGCCACCACTCACCATCCCGTAGCTGCCCTGATTGGCCTAATTATTATTATGGTTTTTATTGAAGTGTGCTTGAGACACAGTGTATCAGTTTCACATGTACAACATAGTAATTTGAAATTTATATACACTGCAAAATGATCATGACCATGTCCAGTTACCATCCACCACCATACAAAGTAATGTACTACTAGTAACTGGATTCCCCTGCTGGATATCAACACCCAGTTGTTATTAACTGCCAGGCCTCTGAGTCTGCAGCCCCTGAATTAGACACGGGTCCTGCGCCTAAGTCTTTCACAATCAAATGATACTTTCTCTCACTAGCTCTCAGCTAATCCACTTTGTGCCAGGCTTTTCCATATAGTATATCATTTACTCTTCACCACCCCAAGAAGTGAGAGCAGTGACCCCCGCAGATAGATGGTGACAGCAAGTCACACCGCTTCTTACAGGCAGGCCGAGTTCCGGCTCAAGACCTTCTCCAAAGTCAACACTTCCTGGTTGCTCCACGGGGCTGCTCTCTCCCGAACAGAGCAGCTTAGTAAGTCTCTGAAGCCAACACTAGTGCTGGCAAGGACAGGCGTTCTTCCATGGGTGGAGAATTCTAGCCCAGGGATAGCAAATAACTGAAGGTCCACTAATGCATTCACTTCTCCGGTTTCAGTCAGTCCGCCTCTTGTGAGTTTGACTCACAGGAGCTAGTTCCTGAGGCCTGATCGTTCTGGGTGGATGCATAAAGCCAGACCTTTTTTTTTAATAATGTACTTTTTATGGCAGTATAGCTGAGTTAGTTTCTGCTGTGTAACAAAGTGAATCAGCTATACAAATACATATATCTGCTCTTTTTAGAGTCTTTTCCCATGTAGGTCATTACAGAGTATTGAGTTGAGGTCCCTGTGCTATACAGTAGGTCCTTGTTAGTTATCTATTTTATATATAGTATTGTGTATAAATCAGTTCCAATCTCCCAACTTACCCCCGGCCAACCCTTTCTCCCTAGTAACGGTGTGTTTTCTACAGCCATTTCTTTTTTGTAAATGAGTTTGCTTATACCACTCTTTTAGATTAAGCCAGACTTCTGAACCAAGAGGGGAGCCAGCCCAGGGTGCAAAGACCTCTTAGACCTCTGTCTGTGTCAGTTACAACAGGAGAGGTCTTTGAAATCTAATTTCTCCCATTTTATAGACAAGCGAAGCATGAGGTGTGATGAAAGAAACATATGCAGGAAGTTAATGATCGCATTGGGCTCTGAAGTCAGAGAAAACAGTATTTCCCAAGTGTGGTATGCATGGCATGTGCACACTCAGGTTGGGTTTAGAGGTACAGTTGACCCTTGAGCCACAGGGGGTTGGGGCCTCAACCCTTCCTCCTCACGTTAGAAAATCTGCCTGTAATGAGTCAGCCCGACCTACTTGGGGTCCCTCCGTATCTGCGTTTTTGCAGCTGCGGATTCAACCCACCAGGAAGTGTGTAACCTTGTCCGATTTACTCTTGAAAACAACCCTGAGCGGTTCAAACCTGTGCTATTCAAGGGTCAACTGCACATGTTTCACAGTTATTAGTTATTTCAAAGTATATCTTTTTTATAGTTATTAGTTATTCAAAAATATATCAAACACATACATGTACATATGGATTGGAAATACATACCCCTTCATGGATCACAGCCTCATCGTGGGAAAGGGGCTTGCGTAACTCAGAGAAGCTGTGAGCCATGCCATGCAAGGCCACCCAAGACAGACGGGCGACCTGATGCCAAGAGTCGACTCATCAGAAAAGACCCTGATGCTGGGAAAGACCGAGGGCGGGAGGAGAAGGGGGTGACAGAGGATGAGATGGTTGGATGGCATCACCGGCTCAATGGGCATGAGTTTGAGCAAGCTCTAGGAGATAGTGAAGGACAGAGGACCCTGGCGTGCTGCAGCCCACCAGCTCACAAAGAGTCAGACACAACTTGGTGACTGAACAACAACACAGAGATATATATGTACGATGTGCACCTGTGAGTAACATCAAACCCAAGGTTCCAAGAATGTCACACTTCAAGCTGAGGCTTTCTAGGGGGCTTCCCTGGTGGTCCAGTGGTGACAACTCTGCTCTTCAATGCAGAGAGTGTGGGTTCGATCCCTGGTTGGGGAGCCAGGATCCCACATGCAGTGTGGCCAAAAATGAATAAATAAAATGAGGCTTTTTAGTATGTATACATGCAGCTGATTCACTTTGCTGTACATCGGCAACTACCACCACCTTGTTAAGCAACTATGCTCCAACAAAACATAATTTAACAAAGGAAAAGAAAATGAGGCTTTTAAAACTTTGTTTCGTGTTTCTCTGTTTTCATGAGGCTTTTTAAGTGGACTGATTTAAAAGGAAATAGGAAGTAAATAATAGTACCTATGGGCACACAGAAATGGTAAAATCATGCAGGTGAACTGCAAATGACGAGGTCTGGGAAACACTGGGGAAGAGGATGATTCTCGTTCCACTAGCTGTGAGGCTGAAACTCTGAGGCTCTGTTATCCCATCTGTGAAATGGGTTCAGTGGCCGCAACTGTAGGAGAGGAGGACTGTATGGACCGCTGCACGCACACACAATACTCACAGAGAGATCCCATTTTCTTTGTCTCCTGGGTCTGTGAGCCCTTCCTCACCATCGCCCCCTCCCCCCAGCCCCAAGATTTGCCATCCTGCAGCTGACACAGCCAAAGCCCTCCAAACACCCACAGGTCTGGGCTCTGGCTGGCTGTCTTGTCTGTAACAGGACTCCGCCGGAGGACTCTTGAGCTAAAGCCAACGGGAAAAGGTTCTTGGGTCCAATCTGGGGCTGACTACTCACTCTGCTCCTTATTTATTCACTGTGTGACCTGGGGCAAATTACTTAGCATCTCTGAGCTTCAGCTTTCTCCTCTTTGTTTTTAATATTTATTTTGTACTTGCATGCTCAGTCATGTCCAACTCTTTGCGACCCCGTGGACTATAGCCCTCCAGGCTCCATTTTATCTGGCTGTGCCAGGTCTTAGCTGCCGCATAAAGGATATTTAGTGGCAGCATTCAAATGCTCAGGTGCAGTATTTGAGATCTAGTTCCCCAACCAGAGGTCGACCCAGGCTCCCTGCATTGAAAGCACGGAGTCTCAGCCACTGGACCAGCAGGGAAGTTCCAGCTTGCTCTGCTACAAAAGCAGAGTTGTGAGGATCTCACAACATTGTGAGATCTCTAAAGATCTCACTAGCAACAGTCAATGCTTGGTGAACGTTAGCTACTGTTTTATTATTGTGGCATTTATGCGGCATATGCAACTGTGTGTCATCAGCTGAATCGCCTCTGCCTACCTTCTGAGTAACAGAGTCCTCTTTGGCTGTGATGCCTCTACAGGTGGTGAGCCATCCACCAAAGCTGAGAAGACAGGAGGTGTGGTTGGAAACCCCAAAGCCAATGCTAATAAGTGCCTCCATAATGAACTCAACGTCTGTTACACGGCATCACTGGTCCTCACGTCATTTCCCCAAAGCAAGAAGGATGAGGGTTGTGCACTCCGCTCTACAGACTTAGACATGGAGATCCAGAGAGGCCAAGGACCTCGCCTAAGGTCACACGGTAAATTAGACATGGAGATCCAGAGAGGCCAAGGACCTCGCCTAAGGTCACACTGCAAATTAGACATGGAGATCCAGAGAGGCCAAGGAACTCGCCTAAGGTCACAGAGCAAATGCTGGGAGAGCTGGGCGCAGAACAAGATAATGCCCAGCTGGAGTCTGAGATTTGTATGCTGGCTCTCATTCCACTTTCCCAATAGCCTCAGGAGGTAGGTCCCGAGGTCCCGCTTTATATACAGGGTCATGGAGATGTAATTGGGCTTCCCGGGTGCCTCCATGGTAAAGAATCTGCCTGCCAATGCAGGAGATGTGGATTCGATCCCTGCGTCAGGAAGATGCCCTGGAGAAGGAAAGGGCAACCCACTCCAGTATTCTTGCCTGGGAAATCCCATGGACAGAAGAGCCTGGCGGGCTACGGTCCATGGGGTCGCAAAAGAGTGGGACGACGTAGGGATTCAACAACAACATTAAGAAAGGTAAGTAACTGGCGGCAACCCGCCGAGCAGCACAGAGCAGAATGGGAAGCCACGCCGTCTGTGTCCTTCCACGCACAGCGGGACAGAGTCCCGGTCAAGTGTGGTCCTGGGACCCTGCAGAGGGAAGCTTCAAGAAGCAGGAAGCAGGTGTGTTGGATGGAGCCGCGGGACTGACGTGAAATGGACTCGCAGCCCCAGCAGCAGGTGTCTAGAGGCTGAAGTCCTCTGAATGAAAGAGAGCCCTGCTGTACCTGCTTATCACAGCTCATAAAGTTCTGAAACAGGGAGGGTTCACTTTGGTCACCACTAGTGACCCCAAGGTACCAGGCTCCAACACACACTCATGTCTGGGCAACGAAAAACACCAGATGGCTACCTCACACCAGCCACAAAACGTAAGTTCAAATGGATTAGAGATCGAAATGTAACAGCTAAAACTTTAAAACGCCTAGAAGAAAACACAGGTGTGAATCTTTGTGATCTTACATGAGGCGATGGTTTCTTAAACATGACACCAAAGCACAAATGGTAAAAGAAAAGATGGTTTGGACTTCACCAGTATTAAAACCTTTCAGGCACCAGACCAAATTTATGGTTCAGTTCAGTTCAGTCGCTCAGTCCTGTCCGACTCTTTGCGACCCCATGAATCGCAGCACGCCAGGCCTCCCTGTTCATCACCAACTCCCGGAGTTTACTCAAACTCATGCCCATAGAGTCAGTGACACCATCCAGCCATCTCATCCTCTGTTGCCCCCTTCTCCTCCTGCCCCCAACCACTCCCAGCATCAGGGTCTTTTCCAATGAGTCAACTCTTCGCATGATGTGGCCAAAGTATTGGAGTTTCAGCTTCAGCATCAGTCCTTCCAATGAACACCCAGGACTGATCACCTTCAGGATGGACTGGTTGGATCTCCTTGGTTACCCATAAACTAAATTTAAGGTTGCCAAAGGGGAATGGGGAAGTGGGAAAACGGATAAATTAAAAGAGGGTGGGATTTAAAAAAAAAAAAAAGAGTGTGGGATTAGCAGCTACAAAATATTACCTATAAAATAAACAACAAGGACCTACTGTATAGCACAGGGAACTATATATTGAATATCCTGTAACAAACCATCATGGAAGATAATATGAAAAATAATTATATATGTGTGTATATGTATTAACAGATAAAACTGCATCACTTTGCTATACACCAGAAGCTAACAAAACACTATAAATCAACCATACATCAGTTAAAAAAAAAAGTTCTGTTCTCCGAAGAACACTATAAAGAATGTGAAAAGAGGGCTTCTCTGGTGACTCGGGGGAAAGAATCTGCCTGCCAATGCAGAAGACATGTGTTCGACCCCTGGGCGTGGAAGATCCCACCTGCCAGGGAACAGCTAAGCCAGTGTGCGCGGTGACTGTTGAGACTGCTCGAAGCCCAGGAGCCGCAACTGCTGAGCCCACACACCCCAGAGCCTGTGCTCTGCAACATCACTGAAGTGAGAAGCTCCCATATCTGGTGAGGGACTTGCACCTGTAATACAAGGAACTCTTACAACTCAGGAATAAAATATAACCCACTTCAAAAATGGGGAACGGATCTAAAGAGATGTCTCCAAACAAAGACACATTCGTGGCCGAGAAGTACGTGAGAAAGATGCTCAACCGTCATTAGCCAATGCTGCTGCTGCTGCTAAGTCACATCAGTCGTGTCCAACTCTGTGCGACCCCGTAGACGGCAGCCCACCCGGCTCCCCCGTCCCTGGGATTCTCCAGGCAAGAACTCTGGAGTGGGTTGCCATTTCCTCCTCCAGCGCATGAAAGTGAAAAGTGAAAGTGAAGTCTCCCAGTCGGGTCCAACTCTTCGCAACCCCATGGACTGCAGCCCACCAGGCTCTTCCGTCCAGGGGATTTCCCAGGCAAGAGCACTGGAGTGGGGCGCCATTGCCTCTTCCCCCTTAGCCACTAGAGAAATGCATAGAAAGATAGCAATGTCCACAGTAAAGCAGGTGAGAAATAACAAATGTTGTCTAGGACATGGAGAAGTCGGAACACTCGTGCACTGCTGCCAGGAATGGAAAATGGCAAACAGCTAGCAGTTCCTCAAATGTCAGAGTTACCCTATGGCCCAGCAATTCCATATGGAAAGAAAGTACATGTCCACCCAGGACTTGAACACGAGTGTTCACAGAAGCATCACTGTAATAGCCCCCAAAAGGAGACAACCCAAATATCAAGCAACTGTTTGACGGAGAGATAAACTGTGGTAGCAAAGGACTTGGAAAGGAACTGTGTCTTGATACCCTTGCCAACACGAATGAACCTTGAAAACATCATGCTAACCCTAACACAAGAGCACCTGTTATAAGATGCAATTTACATGGGACGTTTGTCATAGCAAACCTGTAACAGGAAGCAGACAAGGGGCTGCCTCGTGCTGGGGGGTGAAAGAAGATGTAGGGAGGGGTGGGTACCGCTGGTGGGTCCAGGGTGACTTTGGGGGGCAAAGGAAATGTTCTAAAAGGGTTGTGGTGATGGTGGAACAACTCTGAATAGATTAAAAACCATTAACTTGTATCCTTTTTTCCTTCTGGCCACACTGGGTCTGTGTGGCTGCATTGGGCTTCCTCTGGATGCGGCGAACAGGGGCTACTCTAGCGGCCGTTCGGGGCTTCTCTCTGCAGAGGCTTCTCTCCTTGGGACCAGAGGCTCGAGATTGTGCAGGCTTTAGCAGTTGTGGCCCGCGGGCTCACCAGCCCTGCGGCAGGCGGGATCTTCCCAGACCAAGGATAGAACCTGTGTCCTCTGCATTGGCAGACGGACTCTTAACCACTGGACCACCCAGGAAGCCCCAACTTGGGTACTTTCAATGAGTGAATTGTAAGGCACGATACTTCTATCTTAACCAACCTCTTACCCATATTTTTTAAAAGCTGGACGATGGGCAGCGAAAGGGAAGGAGTTTTGCAGGTGATGGAAATATTCTAAATATTGAATGTAGTGATGGTTCCTAAGGTGTATAAATTTGTCCACCTCATCAGAATGTGTGAGGTAATCTTCAATAAAGTTGATATAAAAAGAAACCAAAACAGGTGCAGAGGGCTGCAAGAAGCCACTGGACAGGCAGAGACAGGCATCAAGGCCACGAGGCAGCAAAGGGCAGGACTCCCCGGTGTCCAGGGCAAACAGCTCAGCAGAGACCTGGACCCCTGGCCTCCCCTGGCACAGGGATGCCTGACCCTCTGCCTGGTTCTCCCAGCCACCCTGGGATGCCCAGCACGCCACCCCAAGCCAGGGCCTCCTGAGCCAGCTGCCAGCTTGTATCCCCACCTCCTCGGTCCCCCCATCAGGCTGTGCATGCCCACGCATCCTGCACCCCACCTGCGGCTTACGGATTAGTCGGGCAGAGAGCTGAGAGGGTGCAGAAATCAAGGGCGCCCCAGTTCCACCCCCGCGAGGGCAAGCGTTTTCTACCACAGCCAAGGCAGATGGCTGCAGGGAGTGAAGTCAGGAGCTGGGAGAGGCCAGGAAGGACACTCACACGGATCACGCACTGTTCCCTCTCACCGCATAGACACTGCTCTTCTTCCCACTTTGCAGACCAGGCATCTGAAGCTCGACGGTTTAGCCTGCGTCCGTGCTCTCTACAGTCACGCCCAACTCTTTGTGACCCTGTGGACCGAAGCCCGCTGGGCTGCTCTGTCCACGGGATTCTCCAGGCAAGAATACTGGAGTGAGTTGCCATGCCCTCCTCCAGGGGATCTTCCTGACCCAGGGATCAAACCCTCGCCTCTTAAGACTCCGGCATTGGCAGGCGGGCTCTTCACCACTAGTGCCCCCCGGGAAGCACTCAGCGCTGTGGAGACCTGGCCACAGTCAGCCAGCTCCTGGGATTCTAACCCAAGCTGGCCCTCCTCCAAAGCCTGTTCCTCGGCCAGGCGTTTGGAGGAAGAGGATAAGCAGGCCAGGAACAAACTCCACATCCCTCCAGCTCCTTGGGCTGAGCCTGTCAGCTCAGCGCTCTCCTTCCCAGAAAGGAAAGATCCCCGTGTCAGACAGCAGGAGAAACTCAAGTCCCAGGCAGCAGGAGGGGCGACTCCTTGTCTCCGGGCACTTGAAGACTGCCAGGGTTCCCCAAGATTGCCAGAATTCTCACTCCAGCCTTCAGAGCCCCTCATACAAAGCCCAGGTGACCACAATGGAAACAAAGACCCCCATGAGCTGGGGCCCTAGACAAAATGAGGCTACTAATTGTATAAGAGGTGACCTGAGGCCTCCAAGGGCCTGGAAAAGGAGGCGCACCAACCCCCCCCCCCCACCTTGATGATCAAACCCAGCTTGAAGACTGTCCTCTGCCTCCTTCAGCCTGACAATAGTCCCAGCAAGAAAACCCTCATCCAGCTGCTGTGCGTCTTGCTCTAGACCTGAGGTTGCCAAAGGATCCCACCCCGAACCTGAGATGCCGGCAGGACGCTTGGGTTTCTGTGCAAACTGAATTCAGTGAGTGGGTTCTTCTCTAGAGAAAGTATGGTGGAGAGTAGGGTGCCCAAGCCCCTGCGCGGTGCTCGGTCTCCGACCTCGGAGGCGCCCCCCGCCCGCGCTGCCGCCTCCGCCGGTCCCTTCTCGGGGTACCTGAGCACATGCTGGAGTAGAAGCCCTCGTTCTTGAGCATGATGAGCAGGGAGCTCCAGCCCAGGAGCACTGCAGAGAAGAAGAGGTTCTCCAGCACCGCCGAGCACGCCATCCACCAGCGCCGCCGGTAGGCCTGCTCCAGCGTGGGGGCCATGCCGGCGGCCAGCCTGCCGGGGCAGAGAGTGCTGAGCCTGGCGCCCAGAGGACCCTGAGAAGCGCCCTTTATCGTGCGGGCTCTAGAGACCCCCCTCGAGCCTCCCGCGACGGAGGCCCCCATCGCGTCCCGGGCTTCCCAGCGGGTCTCGCCGGGCTGGCTCTGGGCGCACGGGCAGCGCCGGGGGCGCACGCGGCGCTGGGATCCCCCCCGACCCTGGGTCACTATTAGGGGCCGGGAGGTCCTGTCTGCGTGCCACGGACTCCTGGCGCACCGCCAGGCTCCTCCACCGAGGCCCAGGCACGCGGTGCCCGGCTCCCGGCGTCCAAAACCGCGCTTCCCGGAGTCCCCAGAGGTCAGCAAGGGGCAGGGCGCGCTCTGAAGCCGCCGCCGGCCGCCAGCCAGCCTCCAGCTCCAGGAAGGACCCCCCGAGGAGAGCAGAAGGAAGGGGAAGTCGGATGGCAGCCCCAGGACACCCCCCGCCTCCCTCCGTCTTCCCGTGGCCCCGGGGAGACAACTCCTCTCCCCCGGGGCCGGGCTCCCGCGGGCCCTGCCCCTTCCCGCGCCGGGCGACCCAAGTGCCCGCGGGCTCTCGCTCCCTGCCGGCAGCTGCCACGTGGAAGGGGCCCCAGGCGGGCCCCCCGCGCCCCCGGCGGCCCCCGCTCACCCGAGGCGCCTGCCCGTCCTCTCCGGTCCGGGGAGGGGGCTCGGGTTCCCGCAGGAAGTCCGGCGGCCGCTGACTCAATAAGGGCCGGGGCGGCGGAGGGGCTGGCGGGCGGGCGTGTTTACCAAAGGGAGACAAGCCGCCCGCGCTCCCCGCCCACCACCCCCCCGCCCCCGCCCCCGCCCCAGCCTCGGGCACGGCCGCCGCTGCGGGAGGGGACGGCACGCGGGCGGCGCCGGGGCGGAGAGCGGCCGGGGGTGGGAGGAAGGAAAGCCAGAGGAGATCGCAGAGGAGAGGGGCGGGCCGGGCCGCAGAGAAAGGGTGGGAGGGGGCGGGGGGAGGCGCCAGTGCCTGCGCCCCGGAGCCTCAGTATTCCCATCTGTGAAATGGGCCTGGGCCTTCGAGGGCACCCGCAGGTCCGCACGGCCTCCGACACTAGCGTGCTCCGAGCGGGGGAAGCGTGGCCGGACAGGGCGCAGAGGGGCCAGACCCAGGGGGCGGGAGGACGCGCTGGGGGAGGCGGGAGGCGCGCGCTCAGGTGACAGGGTTTCTTGGGGAGCCTGGAAGAATCGGTAGGAGCTACCCGAGCGGCTCTCAGGGACCCCCGCAGCCCAGCACCGCCGGCCGCTCACCTCTGATCCCGGCAGACGCGCCTCGCGTGGCCGCGGACCCGTCGGCGTCCGGCGTCAGGTGTCCGGGGGGCCCAGCTCGGGACCGTCCCGGCGCTCGCGGCCTCGGAGATTCCGCCTGGGGCTCTCACCGCCCCTGTTCCATCGGAGGAGGTCGGGGGACACGACGCCTCCGAGCGGTCCCAGTCCGCGCGGCGAGGCTGGGACGAGGTGAATCGACGGAGCGAGCCAACAGCTGTATTGACGCCCGTCCGGGGCTGCGCCCCGAGCTGGGGGCGGGGGTTCCCTCCGCAAACCCTGCCCCTAGGTCGAGTTTCACGCGCACGTGACTCGATCCCGGATACCCAGACACTCTCCCCGGCACACGGCCCTGCGCCTAAAATGTCCACGCATCTCCCTGGCCCTAGCCTCTGCCCCGGCCCCCCAGGAGAACCGGGCAGCCCTCTCTGTATCCTCGGCCGCAGCAAAGAACACCTCGGCTGGAGCGCAATGACCGCGATCCCGGGCGGACGGGTGGGGTTTTGAACTGTGCAGTTGGGGAGCGGAGTTTTCGGAGAGAGAGGCAGAGTGACACGGATTTCCTTGCAGAGGTAGTCAGATCGAGCTCTGAGAGCGCACGTGAACACTGCCCTGGGCTACCTTGAGCGAGTTGCTTGGCCTCTCTGAGCCTCGGTTTCCATCTGTAAGTTGTGGTAACAACAGCACCTACTTCACAATGGTACCGGCAGTAGGACTGCTGGAGAGCTGGGGGCTGGAATTGGGGGTTCAGAGGCGGGCAAAACGCTCACGGCAGTGCTTGGCACAAAGGAAGCATAATCAGCTGTTCACTGCGGTTGTCGCTGCTGTCATCATTATTATTATAGAAGACGTGGTGATGGGAGCCCTCCAGACATTTACTGACTCCTGGGAAGTCTCTGGACCTCCCGGAGCCTCAGTTTCCCCATCTGTAAAGCAGAGGGTCAACTGTGTGTGGACTCACACTCATCCTGTGGATGAGGACGAGGGCCCATCAGTACAGATGCCGAGTTCATCGCGGTGTCTGGAGAGAGATGTTGATGATGTTCACAAGGCTCTTTGGGTGTGTGAGCAACTGCCCGGGACGTTCCAGGCCCCAGACAAGAGGGACTCTAAACAGCTGAGCCGCTTCGCCCAGGGAGGAACTCACATCTGCTGAGTGGCTAACACACGCTGAGCACTTTGCAGGCAAAGTGTGTGCCGGTCACTCAGTCGCGTCCGACTCTTTGTGACCCCCTGGACTGTAGCCCTCCATCCTCCTCTGTCCATGGGATTCTCCAGGCAAGAATACTGGAGTGAGTATCCATTCCCTTCTTT
The DNA here is from genome assembly GCF_019320065.1 of Cervus canadensis. Lineage (NCBI taxonomy): Eukaryota > Metazoa > Chordata > Mammalia > Artiodactyla > Cervidae > Cervus > Cervus canadensis. The sequence goes on from NC_057396.1 coordinate 75,152,307, forward strand.
GGGGGGTCTTCCTGACCCAGGGATCAAACCAGGGTCTCCCACATTGCAGGAAGACTTTACTATCTGAGCCTCCAGGGAAGCCCATATTTTTCCAAGCAAAAGTAATCATTAAATCCTCAAAACATCACAGGCTCATTTATGCCTCGGAGCTTGTCACAGGGGGACAGGCCTGGGGGCTAGCAGCTGGAAAATGGTAGGTCTAAACGGGATGCAAAGTCAGGACTGGCTGGCTTTGAAGTGTGGGCCTTCCCATTCCTCCAGTTCCGGAGGAAACAGCGAAAGCAGACGCTTAGCAGCTGAAAAGGCTCAAGGACTTCTCTGTGGCAGGGGTGCAGTGGGTGTCAGGCGCTGAGGGTTTCGTTTCTCAAAATTCACGACTGGCTCCCAGAACTTCCAGATCAAGGTCAAACTCCTTAGCTTCGCACCAGGGGCCCTAGAATAAGGACCCGGTGACCCAAGGCGGTCAGGGACAGGTCGCTTCGAGAATGTAATAAAATGCCATGAGGCCTCTGCCTGTGAAAAGGCCTGTGTGAACATGCACACACACAAACATCTACATTCAAATTCCAGGGGGTTTGTGGACCCAGCTCCAGAAACTCTAGGGGTCCACAGGCTCCCCTGTGGCTGTTAATGCTTGCCTTTCTCTCCAATCCACATGTGCATCTTTTCCTCTGGGGAGCTGTCAGCTGCATGGGGACAAGGGTCTGGTCTGCTGTGTTCACTGCGGTGTCTTCAGCACCAGAAACAGCCCCTGGCAGCTAAGAGGCCTCAGGAAGCACCTGTGGAATGAAGTGTGAAGCCGGCTCCTTCCACATCGCCTTCGCTTTGCGTCTGTAATTCCTTCTTGTGGGAAAGACGGATTCACTCCTTCATCTCCGGTGTATTCGTCCTTCACAACTCTCCTCCAGTTTCCCCTTTTGTCTGGAAGCTCTGCTCTTCTAGGCTGGGTTAGAGGTGCTCCCCCCGACCCCTGCCTTCCCCCTCAACACTATTCTACCCTGAGATGAAGTGCTCACCCTGATCTGGAATCAGCAGTATCGCTGCCTGCTCCCTCTCCAGGAGCTAGAAGTCTCTGGAGGGCAGGCATCGTGGCAACCACGTTGTGGCTGGTTTGTATTATGCTTGCAACCCATCCCAGGACCTGACCTGTAACAGCCAGTGGTAAACATCTGTCCAATAATGGGGAGAGGGGAGTGAGAAAGGACGGCTGGGGTCAGTATAGAAGGACCTCTGCCAGGCCAGTTCACTTCAGTTCAGTTCAGTCACTCAGTCGTGTCTGACTCTTTGCGACCCCATGGACTGCAGCACGCCAGGCCTCCCTGTCCATCACCAACTCCAGGAGTTTACTCAAACTCACATCCACTGAGTCAGTGATGCCATCCAACCATCTCATCCTTTGTCATCCCCTTCTCCTCCCACCTTCAATCTTTCCCAGCATCAGGGTCTTTTCCAATGAGTCAGTTCTTCTCATCAGGTGGCCAAAGTATTGGAGTCTCAGCTTCAACATCAGTCCTTCCAATGAATATTCAGGACTGATTTCCTTTAGGATGGACTGGTTGGATCTCCTTGCAGTCCAAGGGACTCTCAAGAGTCTTCTCCAACACCACAGTTCAAAAGCATCAATTCTTTGGCGCTCAGCTTTCTTTATGGTCCAATTCTCACATCCATACAGGACTATTGGAAAAACCATAGCTTTGGCTAGACGGACCTTTGTTGGCAAAGTAATGTCTCTGCTTTTTAATATGCTGTCTAGGTTGGTCATAACTTTTCTTCCAAGGAGCAAGCGCCTTTTAATTTCATGGCTGCAGTCACCATCTGCAGTGATTTTGGAGCCCAAGAAAATAAAGCCTCTCACTGTTTCCACTGTTTTCCCATCTATTTGCCATGAAGTGATGGGACCAGATGCTATGATCTTAGTTTTCTGAATGTTGAGTTTTAAGACAATTTTTCTCTCTCCTCTTTCACTTTCATCAAGAGGCTCTTTAGTTCTTCTTCGCTTTCTGCCATAAGGGTGGTGTCATCTGCATGGCTGAGGTTATTGATATTTCTCCCAGCAATCTTGATTCCAGCTTGTGCTTCATCCAGCCCAGGATTTCTCATGATGTACTCTGCATATAAGTCAAATAAGCAGGGTGACAATATACAGCCTTGACGGACTCCTTTCCCGATTTGCAACCAGTCTGTTGTTCCATGTCCAGTTCTAACTGTTTCTTCTTGACCCGAATACAGATTTCTCAGGAGGCAGGTTAGGTGGTCTGGTATTCCCATCACTTGAAGAATTCTCCACAGTTTGTTGTGATCCACACAGTCAAAGGCTTTGACACAGTCAGGAAAGCAGGAGTAGATGGTTTTCTGGAACTCTCTTGCTTTTTTGATGATCCAGTGGATATTGGCAATGTGATCTCTGGTTCCTCTGCCTTTTCTAAATCCAGCTTGAACATCTGGAAATTCATGCTTCATGTACTGCTGAAGCCTGGCTTGGAGAATTTTGAGCATTACTTTGCTAGCGTGTGAGATAAGTGCAATTGTGCAGTAGTTTGAGCATTCTTTGGCATTGCCTTTCTTTGGGATTGGAATGAAAACCGACCTTTTCCAGTCCTGTGGCCACTGCTGAGTTTTCCAAATTTGCTGGCATATTGAGTGCAACACTTTCACAGCATCATCTTTTAGGATTTGACATAGCTCAAATGGAATTCCATCGCCTCCACTAGCTTTGTTCATAGTGATGCTTCCTAAGGCCCACTTGACTTCACATTCAGGATGTCTGGCTCTAGGTGAGTGATCACACCATTGTGATTATCTGGGTCGTGAAGATCTCTTTTGTACAGTTTTTCTGTTTATTCTTGCCACCTCTTCTTAATATCTTCTGCTTCTGTTCAGTTCAGTTCAGTTCAGTTCAGTCACTCAGTCCTGTCTGACTCTTTGCGACCCCATGAATCACAGCACGCCAGGCCTCCCTGTTCATCACAAACTCCCGGAGTTTACTCAAACTCATGCCCATCGAGTTGGTGATGCCATCCAGCCATCTCATCCTCTGTCGTCCCCTTCTCCTCCTGCCTTCAATCTTTCCCAGCATCAGGGTCTTTTCCAATGAGTCAACTCTTCGCATGAGGTGGCCACAGTACTGAAGTTTCAGCTTCAACATCAATCCTTCCAATGAACACCCAGGACTGATCTCCTTTAGGATGGAGTGGTTGGATCTCCTTGCAGTCCAAGAGTCAAGAGTCTTCTCTAACACCACAGTTCACAAGCATCAATTTTTCGGAGCTCAGCTCTCTTCACAGTCCAACTCTCACATCCATACATGACCACTGGAAAAACCATAGCCTTGACCAGACAGACCTTTGTTGGCAAAGTAATGTCTCTGCTTTTTAACATGCTGTCTAGGTTGATCATAACTTTCCTTCCAAGGAGTAAGCGTCTTTTAATTTCATGGCTGCAATCACCATTTGCAGTGATTTTGGAGCCCCAAAAAATAAAGTCTGACACTGTTTCCACTGTCTCCCCATCTATTTCCCATGAGGTGATGGGACCAGATGCCATGATCTTAGTTTTCTGAATGTTGAGCTTTAAGCCAACTTTTTTTCTCTCCTCTTTCATCAAGAGGCTTTTTCGTTCCTCTTCACTTTCTGCCATAAGGGTGGTGTCATCTGCATATCTGAGGTTATTGATATTTCTCCCGGCAATCTTAATTCCAGCTTGTGCTTCATCCAGCCCAGCATTTCTCATGATGTACTCTGCATATAAGTTAAATAAGCAGGGTGACAATATACAGCCTTGACGTACTCCTTTTCCTATTTGGAACCAGTCTGTTGTTCCATGTCCAGTTCTAACTGTTACTTCCTGACCTGCATCTGCTTCTGTTAGGTCCATACCATTTCTGTTCTTTATTGAGCCCATCTTTGCATGAAAAGTTCCCTTGGTATCTCTAATTTTCTTGAAGAGATCTCTAGTCTTTCCCATTCTGTTGTTTTCCTCTATTTCTTTGTATTGATCGCTGAGGAAGGCTTTCTTATCTCTCCTTGCTATTCTTTGGAACTCTGCAGTCAAATGGGAATATCTTTCCTTTTCTCCTTTGCCTTTCACTTCTCCTCTTTTCACAGCTGTTTGTAAGGCCTCCTCAGACAGCCATTTTCCTTTTTTTGCATTTCTTTTCCATGGAGATGGTCTTGATTCCTGACTCCTGTACAATGTCATGAACCTCCGTCCATAGTTATTCAGGCACTCTGTCTATCAGATCTAGTCCGTTGAATCTATTTGTCACTTCCACTGTATAATCGTAAGGGATTTGATTTATATCATACCTGAATGGTCTAGTGGTTTTCCCTACTTTCTTCAATTTAAGTCTGAAGCTGGCAATAAGGACTTCATGATCTGAACCACAGTCAACTCCCAGTCTTGTTTTTGCTGGCTGTATAGAGCTTCTCCGTCTTTGGCTGCAAAGAATATAATTAATCTGATTTCGGTGTTGACCATCCGGTGATGTCCATGTGTAGAGTCTTCTCTTGTGAGAAGTCTTACTTTGTGAGATAGGCGATGGGAACTCCCAACTTTTGTTTTCTTTTGGTTTAGTTTGTTTTTAAGGAAGGAGACAGATATGGTTGGGTTTGTGTGTTTAAGGAATGGAAAGGAAAGGGACTTGAGAGCAGTTAAGAAGCCACTGTAATGGTTCAGATAATAATTTTTAAAAAAACAGGACTTCTCTGGTGGTCCAGGGGTCGAGAGCCTACCTGCCCATGCAGCAAACACAGGTTCGATCCCTGGTCCGGGAAGATCCCACTCGCCAAGGAGGAATCAGGCCCCTGGGCCACAGCTGCTGAAGCCCGCGTGCCCAAGGCAGCTGCTCTGAGACAAGAGGACCCACTGCGATGAGAAGCCCTAAAACAACCAGGGAGTAGCTGCTGCTCGCCTCAGCCAGAGAAGACCCGCTCACAGCAGTGGAGACCCAGTGTAGCCGCAAATCAATAACTACATTTTGAAAAGAGAGAGACTTTGCGGGGGTGGGGGGGTAGGGAGCACACGGGAATGGCATGTAGGGTCCTAGTTCCCAGACCAGGAATTAACCCCCGCCTCCTGCAGGGGAAGCCTTAACCACGGGGGCCCCCTGGGAGAGTCTCAGAGAAGAGACCAGAGACCCACTCCCGTATCAGAATCATAGGATTCACTGGCCCCTCCTCCCGCCCCATAGTAACCCCTCTCTAGACTCTGTTCCAGAGCATGAGGACAACAGGGCTGTTGGGTTGCCCGTCCTGTGAGCTGCTGGCTCGCTCCCCTCCCGCTGGGGTGTCAGGAGTGGTTCCCGGGTCACAGTCGGGTCCCCTTCTCACCCTGCAGCCGGTCACGTGGCGGGTTTGCCCGAGGCACTCGCCGTGCTGAGCCTCCCTCTTGCAGGCTGTCGTGTGCTGGAGATAACAGTATCCAGCCCACAGCAGAGAGAAGATTAATTCAGCCCCACAAATAGTCACAGTAAACCTTTGCATGAAGAATGTAAATAAAATGCTGCAGTGACTTTGGGAAAAATGGTTTGGCCGAGCCTCAGATAGTTCCAGAGTCAGCGCTGAAACCCAGCAGTTCCTCTCCTAGCTGTATACTGCAGAGAACTGAGAACATTCAGTTCAGTTCAGTTCAGTCACTCAGCCGCGTCCGACTCTTTGCGACCCCATGAACCACAGCACCCCAGGCCTTTCTTGTCCATCACCAACTCCTGGAGTCCACCCAAACCTGTGTCCATTGAGTCAGTGATGCCATCCAGCCATCTCATCCTCTGTCATCCCCTTCTCCTCCTGCCCTCAATCTTTCCCAGCATCAGGGTCTTTTCCAATGAGTCAGTTCTTCGCATCAGGTGACCAAAGTATTGGAGTTTCAGCTTCAACATCAGTCCTTCCAATGAACACCCAGGACTGATTTCCTTTAGGATGGACAGTTTGGATCTCCTTGCAGTCCAAGGGACTCTCAAGAGTCTTCTCCAACACCACAGTTCAAAAGCATCAATTCTTCGGAGCTCAGCTTTCTTTATAGTCCAGCTCTCACATCCATACATGACCACTGGAAAAACCATAGCCTTGACTAGATGGACCTTTGTTGACAATGTGATGTCTCTGCTTTTTAATATGCTGTCTAGGTTGGTCATAACTTTCCTTCCAAGGAGTAAGCGTCTTTTAATTTCATGGCTGCAGTCACCATCCGCAGTGATTTTTGGAGCCCAAAACCATTATGTGGACACAAAAACTTAGACACAAACGTTCATAGCCCTGTTATCCATAAAAGTCAAAAAAAAGTGCAAACTACTCAGTTGTCCAGGAATAAATGGACAAAAAAAAATGTGTCGCGGGAATCCCAGGGGGTCAGTGGTTAGGAAACGCCTTGCTGAGGGCCTGGGTTTGATCCTTGGTTGGGGAACTAAGATCCCACAAGCCCTGCATGGTGACCAAAACTAAAATAAAATGAAAAATGCATAAGTAATATTCAATGTATTATTATTTGGTCATAAAAATGTGCTGATATATGCTACAACATGGATGAAACTTGAAAACATCATGCTGAAGGAAAGAAGGCAAATGCAAAACATCACATATCATAGGACTGCGTGCATACGAAATGCCGAAAACAGGCAGATACATTGAGACTGAAGCTTAGCCGTCAAAAACCAACAACGATTAAAGCTAACAACAGGGGAGGGAGAAATGGGAAGTGATTGCTAATGAGTGTGGGGTTTCTTCTGCGGGGGGGAGGGGGTGTAGAAAATGTGGAATTAAACAGTGGTGATGATTGTACAACTTTGTGAAGGTACTAACATTCACTGAATTGAACACTTCAAAAGAGTGGATTTTCTCATCCTGTGAATGATGTCTCAGTTTAAAAAAATTTTTTTAAATACTTTCACAAGCATCAGGCACTAGGGAATTGGAGGATGAATAAGACACCGTCTATCTTCAGAGAACATGAAGTCCAGTGGAGGAGAGGCCACGATGAATCAAATTATCACACAGCAAGTGTAATTGCATCTGAAGGAAGTACCTTGGGGGACAGAGATTCTGTGCTGCTGTGAATCACCCGGGAGGGGCTGTGATCTAGACTAGAGGGCAGGACGGAGTCCCCAAAGAGGCCGCCGTGCGGAGATCGGAAGATAAAAGACTTCCCCTCTTTAATTTATCAACGCTGGAAAGGAAGACGGGCCTCCCAGGCGGCTCAGGAGATGCAGGTTTGATCCCTGGGTCCGAAAGATCCCCTGGAGAAGGAAATGGCAACCCACTCTAGTACTCTTGCCTGGAGCATCCCAAGGACAGAGGAGCCTGGGGCAGGCTACAGTCCATGGGGTCGCAAAGAGTCGGACACGACTGAGTGACTGAACCACAGCAAGAGGAGGACACGGTGCAGAGGAGGACGCCGAACCATCGCGGGAGCGGACGGTGAGCCCGGCCACAGGCGCAGGTAGGAGGAGGTGGGCTGTGGCGAGAAGCCACAGCTGGAAAAGTAAAGACAGGCCCGTGGTGCGGGATCCTCTAAGAAGACGAGTGCTCAGTGATGACGGAGAAGGACCCTCCCCCACCTCCCTCCCTCTTCCGCCCTTGCTGCCCGGATCTGTAAAAGCGCCCCCTGGCACGCAGTCTTTTAAGCCCAGACCGGAGTTATCCGGTCTCCGCGCCCAGTCCCGCCGTCCACCGGTGGGCCTGTGGTTCCCACCTTTGATGCTTGACTTCCTGGTGGCCCAGAGGCTAAGACCCTGCTCTTCCACTGCAGGGGCATGGGTTCCATCCCTGGTGGTGAGTGACATGGGCAAACAATTTAAAAGAGAGAGAGAAAGAGATCTCTTCTCCACCCACCGCTGTCCCGCAAGCCTGGGGCTCAGCAGATCCAACGTGGACTCCTGCAGCCTTTCCACCCTGACCTTCCGGATTCCACTCATACATCCAAGTCCACCTCCCCGGGGGAACAGGCCACTCCCCTCGGAGGTTTCTCGTGTCCGTGGAGCAAGCGTCCAGGCTCCCAGCAGTGCCTCCTGGTCCATCTGGGCCCTGCTGCCGCCCCCTCCCCCCTTGGGCATCTTTCCCCCCTGTCCTCATCCATCAACACCCCGTGTTCCCCCCTGGGCCTGGAACATTCTTCCGTCCTGGTCTATCTCCTGATCCTCCAGATTTTGACTTAACCGTCAGTTCCTACAGGAAGGCGCTTTGACTCCAACAATAAGTCCCTCTGCTATATGACTCATGCGACATCTGAGCTGCCCTTTGATACGTCTCATCACGATGTGCGTCTCCCCTGATGGACTGTGTGGGCCGGCAGACAGGGACCAGCGCCCACTGCCCCCACCACTAACAGTAACCTGCTACTTAACGCAGAAGCCACCCCACACCCCCACCCCCCGCCCCCGGCAAATTCCTACCCAACCTTCAGGTGTCTCTCACCCGTATCGCTTTCAGGGTGACCATCTTCTCTGAGCACTCGGACCTGGGGGGGAGGCTCATCCCTTTACATAGCACTTATCACAATTATAAGAGGGATACATTTTATGGAACTGCCCTGACAACGGTCCAATGGCTAAGACTCCACGCTTCCAATGCAGGGGGCCCAGGGTTCAATCCCTGGTCAGGGAACTAGGTCCCAGCATTCAAACTGATGCTTGTCACAAGATTTCCCTCAGGTCAGCCCACAAGAATTTTTATGAAACTTCCTGAAATTGCATACAAAACTCTATGTGCGCGTACAATTTTCCAAAGAACCAGTCTGTGGCTTTTGTTGGGAGTTTCACAGTGGTCCAAGAGCTGAAAGGTTAAGAACCTTCTTTCCTTCAAAATAGCATGACGCCTATGTAAAACCATTGCCCTAGAATGTAAATTCCAAGCTGGCAAGGATCTTTATCTGTCCTGTTCAATGGTGTGCTGCAAATGCCTGGAATATTGTGCCTCAGTCCTTCCAGGTGTGGGTGGAGAATGACCAAGCATATTCTCTGACAGTCGTAATGGTTGTGAGAACTATCTGTGTAGTGGTTGTTAACGCTTGCTGTGTAACGAATGACCCCAGAAAATAATGGTTTAAAGCAACCTTTATCATCTCAGCTTCTCTCGGCTGGGAGTCAGTGTGCAGGCTCATTCCGTCCTCTGCTTCAGGGGCTCTCGTGGGGCTGCAGTCATCTGACAGCCCGACTGGGGAAGGATCTGCGTCCCAGCTCACTCAGGCGGGCGCTGGCAGGATTCAGTTCCGTGCTGAAGGAGGCTGCAGGCCGCCCTGAGTTCCCCACCATGCGGGTCTCTTCCTAGGGCAGCTAACAACATGGAAGCTTGCCTCCTGAGCGTTTGCAAGCACAAGGAGAGGGGGAGGACAGAGGGGAGGGCGGGGAGCGAGAGGAGCACTACAAGGACGGCCATGACGATCTTTTGTCCCCGAACCTTGGACACAGTTTTCATCACCTTTACTGTGTTCTGTTCGTTAGATGCAAGCCTCTACTAGGAGGAGTGAACACTGCTGTATTTAAAATGGATAACTGACAAGGACCTACTGTGGAGCACATGGAACTCCGCCCGTGTGATGGGGCCTGGATGGGAGGGGCATTTAGGGGAGAGTGGACTCACGTCTGTGTACGGCTAAGCCCCTTCGCTGTTCACCTGAGACCATCCCCACGTTGTTAACCAGCTGTGTTGTTGTTTAGGTGCTAAGTCGCATCTGGTGCTTTTGCGACCCCATGGATTGTACATAGCCCGCCAGGCTCCTCTGTCCACGAGATTTCTGGGGCAAGAAGACTGGAGTGGGTTGCCATGTCCTTCTCCAGGCGATCTTCCCAATCCAGGAGTCAAACGCACATCTCCTGCGTCGGCAGGCCAATTCTTTACCCCCAAGCTACCAGGGACGCCCATTAATTAGTTATACTCCAATGCAAAATTAAAAGTTTAAAAAAGGAAAAAAAAAATCCAACAACCAAAAGCCTCCCTCAAGCTCAGGTGCACAAGGGAAGGAGGTCGTCCTGGGGATGAACAGGCCTGAGCAGAGCGGGTGGTGAGGAGCCACCTTGGAGACTGCCTGCTCCCGGACAGGACGACACGTTTTCTCCTTCAGCGTCCACTCGGCTGAAAACCCAGGGAGCGTATGGAGCAGCCCAAAGGCCTTTGGGGCAAGCAGCTGAGGAGTGGGGGAGGAAACGGGCGATGGAATGTTCGCTGGACAGCGGAGCCTCTGCCCCATCCTCCAGCAGACCTCGCCAAGCAGGAATGGAGGCTAACATGTCAGATCTAACTTTTCAAAAGAAGCCAAAGTCCTGGTTTTTCATGAGACATTCGTGATTTGTAAAACTGACAGTCTAGTGACCGCACACAGGATTGAGTTTTTGACCCTTCTCTTCAGCAGAGAAGGAGGGCCTCGCCTAGTCCACCACCCTCCACAGGTCTGATCACCTCTCCACACCTGTCCTCCCGCCCCCCCCCCCCATGCTGTTCACTGAAGCTAGCGTGCGTGCCAACTCGCTCAGTCGTGTCTGACCCTCTGCGACCCCATGGACTGTAGTCCGCCAGGCTCCTCTGTCCGTGGGACTCTCCAGGCAGGAATACTGAAGAGGGTTGCCATTCCCTCCTCCAGGGGATCTTCTCAATCCAGGGATTGAACCCGCATCTCTTACTGGGATTCCTTACCTCTAGCGTCACCTGGGAAGCCCTCACTGAAGGCAGTTCAGTTCAGTCGCTCAGTCGTGTCCGACTCTTTGCGACCCCATGAACCTCAGCACCCCAGGCCTCCCTGTCCATCACCAAGTCCCGGAGTCCACCCAAACCCATGTCCATTGAGTCAGTGGTGCCATCCAACCATCTCATCCTCTGTCGTCCCCTTCGCCTCCTGCCCTCAATCTTTCCCAGCATCAGGGTCTTTTCGAATGAGTCAGCTCTGTGCATCAGGTGGCCAAAGTATTGGAGTTTCAGCTTCAACATCAGTCCTTCCAATGAACACCCAGGACCAATCTCCTTTAGGATGGACTGGTTGGATCTCCTTGCAGTCCAAGGGACTCTCAAGAGTCTTCTCCAACACCACTGAAGGCAGCAACCTAGCTAATTCACTTTGTACACTTTCTATAGTTCTCCTCACGTGGCAAGGCAACAGGAGACATTGTTGAATGAAATGTAACTTTGCAGACGTATTCTTCACTAAGGCAGACTCCGCAGGCCCACCTTCCCCTCACCCGAGAGGAGTGGGTAAAAGTGGGCTCTGGGGTCTGAATTAGCTGCAATCCTGCCACTTGCTTGTTCTAGGACCCTCAGGAAGTTACTCTTTGGAGCCTCAGCTTCTTCGTCTGTGAGAACCATCATACCTGCCTCAGAGCTGTGGTTGGATCTTAGTGCAATGATATACTCACTAGCACAGTGTGGCAACAATAGGTTTTGTTTTTTTTAATTTCTTGTTCTCAGCCGCGCTAGCTCTTGGTCGCCCCGTGCGGGCTTTCTCCCGCTGCGGCCAGCAGGGGCCCCTCTCTGCTTGCAGCGCACGGGCCCTAGTTGCCCGCGGCATGTGGGATCTTCCTGGACCAGGGATCGGACTCGCGTCCTCTGCTTTGCAAGATGGACTCTGAACCTCTGGATCCCCAGGGAAGCCCTCAGCTGGTACTTGCACTCGAATCCACACACACAGACACACAGGCACACACGCACACACACCCATTTCCTCACTGGATCCTTGGCACGTCTCCCCCGAATCCATGTCATCCATCTACCGCGACCCACCCGGCTGGCAGCTAGAGGGAGCCTTTAAAACGCAGATCTGTCATTTTCACCGCCAGGGTTCACCTCCTTCCAGTTTGCGGATGCCCTTCGGAGACCACCCAGCCTTTTAACACAGCGCTTCAGGTTCTTTGGAGCTGCGCCCGCCCGCCCGGACAGCCTCTTCACCTCCCACCTCCCATCCCACTCCACACTCCACCGTGAGCTTTCCTGCAAGCACGCTTCTCTCCACCCCGACCACCCCTGCTTCTAGTATACGTTTCAGCGATGCACCCTGGAAACTCCTGACACTTCCTGCTAAACCTGCGGGCAGGCACAGTCTATTTTCCCCACCACTGACCCTTCCTAGCACAACCCCCCCTGAGGACCCGAGGAACGCCCGCGAACCGGCCGCAGCGGGCGGACGGCGCCACCTGCTGGCCCACACCGGCACTGCAGCACCCGGACGCGGGCTCCGCCCACCCCGACGGTGATGAGCAATGATTTTTAGTTTTTCTGGGAGTGGATCTCATGTCTCCTTACATCCAAGTTAGCAATTAAAAAAAAAAAGGTAACATTATGAGTATTTAACATGGGAAAGGGAGGCACTTTCCCAAGTGCCTTAGTTATTATTAACACATTTAATCTTCACAACGACTCGATGAACTGGTTTTATCACTTGATAGACAAGGTAACTGAGCTGGTGCTGGCGGTAAGGAATCTGCCTGCCAGTGCAGGAGATGGAAGAGACGGAGGTTCGACCCCTGAGTCGGGATGATCCCTTGTAAAAGGGCACGGCAACCCACTGCAGTCTCCTTGCCTGGAGAACCCAAGGACTGAGGAGCCCGGTGGGCTGCAGTCCACGGGGTCACCAAGAGTCGGACACGACTGAGCACACACAGCTGAGGCACAGAGCGGCCAGATGCCGCCCCAGGGGCTCTGACTCGAACCTGGGCTGTTTTTCTCCCGGATGCACTGTGCAATTTGTGGGATACTAGTTACCGGCCAGGAAATGAACCTGGGCCCGTGGCAGTGAAAGTGACAAGACCCGACCGCTGGGCGGCCAGGGAACTCCCCGAACCTGTCCTCTGCGAGCCTGACACGGCTGCCTCTACTTGTCCTGTGCGCCCAGCGGCCCGGTGAGGTTCCGTGCCAGACGCCGCCCTCTGCCATGAAGCCTCTGCTACTCCGGCGGCTTTGGGGTCACCGAAGGTCCCTGTGCAGCGAGCGCCCTACCCGAGAGCTGCAGTTCTCCAAGGGCACCCTCAGCCTAGGAGTCGCTGCGGCCTCTCCTCTGCGAGGCAGCACGTGCAGCAGCCCATCCTGGCCTCCAGGCTACTGCTCCTCTCCTGTGACCCAGAAACCACCACCTCTCGCAGCCCCCATTTCCTAAAAGGGCCTCTAGCCTGCTGGGTGGATTAGACTGCAGATCCCGCGAACGGTGAGTTTGGTCCCGTGTGGACTCAGGTGAACCCCGAATGGCTAATGGCAGTTATCACTCAGGCCCTTCCCTGGATCACACAGTGCGTGACGCTGGGTCCCTTCGCGTGTTCCACTATGGACGTTTGGAACCAAGACGTTGTGGCTACTTAAGTTGCATCGACTTTCCACCCGCTCCTCTAAAATCATTCCTATTCCATCGTTTGGGAAAACACCGGCCTGCACTTAAGCTGTTAAAACATAAAAAGCTGGCACCTGCGAATGCAGGAGACACGGGTTTGATCCCTGGTCCGGGAAGATTCCCCCTGCTGCGGAGCAACTGGGACCATGAGCTGCAACTGCTGACGCCCCCGCACCTACAGCCTGTGCTCTGCAAGGAGAACCCCGCACGCCACAACCAGAGAAGGCCCGCACCCAGCAACGACAACCCAGCGCGTCCAAACCAGACAAAGCATATGCTTGTTAAGAAAACCTAAGTGTCTTGGGAACCTTCTCTGGCCATCATTATTGTAAGTGGTTTATTCACGTTAACTCTCTTAACCTTCAGCCCAGCCCTATGACTGTCCCCCCACGTTACAGATGAGGAAGCCAAGCACAGTGAAGCGACAGTCAGGATCCCACAGCGAGCGGCTGCCAGGGACTGCCCACCTGAGCCACGGGACGGTCTCTGCTTTTAAACACATCAGACTCCCTCTGCTGGTAGAGGCTGTGTCTGCCGCCCTCACTCCCAAGTGCCAGGCACACTGCTTTGCACACTGCGGGTGTCAATAAATTTGTTTTAATATATAATATATACATATACACTCACACACACAGTCACAGCCCAGGGTGACAGACACCCTTCTGCGCCTGGGAAACTCCTTCTGCTCCTGGAGACTCTCCGGAAGGAGCCCAGGCCTTGCAGTCTTCACAGATGACACCCAACGGGGGCACTTTTATTAGACAAGTGGGAAGGGATAGGGTGCTCCTTAGGGCGTACTGTTCGGCGCCTCACACAGGCCCAGCACTCTGCTGTACCCTCTTCATCAGCTCCTCATCCTGCATAGACAGCTCTGTTAGCTTCTTGCCCATCCGCTCATGGATGTCCAGGTACTTGGAGACACACCGGTCCAGGCACACGGACTCGCCCTTGGACAGCTCTGCTTCCTTGTAGTGGGGAGGCACGCACTTCCGGTGGCAGGCGCTGGTCATTCTAGAAGGAAGGGCAAGGTCGTATCAGCAGCCTGCTGTGGCAAACCAGGAACTCGTGACCACTCCTGCCCTGCGGCCCTGTTCTCACCCACCAAGAAGGCGGTGTAAACCCCCAATCTGCACCCCCACCGTCTTGGGAGGGCCTTGTCTGAGCCCACGTTTACCCCATGTTTTTGACTCATCAGACAGGAACCATCAGTTGAGTGTTGGCTGTGTTCCAGGCATCAGGCTAAGTGCATGACATGGACTCTGTCGTGCAGTCCTTAGGATAACTCCGTGCAGTGAGCACGATCGTCACCCCCTTTTACAGAGAAGGAAGTGGAGGCACAGCCAGCCTTGGGATCACCTAAGGCTGGGCTATGAACCCCGGGAGCTGACTGGGGGCCTCCTGGGTGGCCCTAGTGGTAAAGAACCCACCTGCCAATGCAGGAGACGTGGGTCCGATCCCTGGGTGGGGAACATCACCTGGAAGAGGGCATGGTAACCCACTCCAGTGTTCTTGCCCAGAGAATCCCACAGACAGAGGAGCCTGGCGGGCTACAGTACTCCATGGGGGTCGCAGAGTTGGACATGACCAAAGCAGCTTACATGCACGCATGAAGCCTGACTTCACAGCTTACTTTAATAAATTATTCTCATGTATAGCCTCCAAGATAAACCCAACTAATCAAGAGAGGATACCAGAGTTTTAGCCAATAAAAATAGCAAATACTGTTGACTGCCTACTTGTGTTGGGCTTGATAAGTCTATCTTCTATTTTAACATTTAATATTTATAATGTCTCTATGAGGAAGGTTCTATTATGAACTCCACTTTATAGCTGCGATAACCACCAGTCTACAAGTCCAAGTAACTTGCCCAAGGCCACTGTCGTGGTGGCTGGTGTGGCTGTGATTTGCTCCCAAACTGCCAGGTCGTTATGGGCACTCGTTAGGAGTCAGACCGAAGTCCTGGTCCTGAGGTTGCTACTGACAAGCTGTGGACCCTGAGAAAGCTACCGAACCTCTAGAAGCCTCAATGTCCTCACCTTAAAAATGAGACAAGGGAACTCAGTGGAGAGTATTAAAAAACTATGCCTATAAAGTGCTCCACACGTGACTGAGATGGAGGAACCACTTCAGAAACGCTGACTGCTAAATGGGTTACTTGCGATCTGTCAAAAGGCAACTAACTGCTCTACTGTTCCCAGAACCCAACCAGAGCCAGGGCTGGACTTTCTCTTTCTGCTCGGCTCCTCCATCATCAATTCCATCCCAATCCCAATGTCCAAGTCCTTCTAGTGAGTCCACACTGCGTCTGCATTGGCCCTTAACCATGGGGGTGGGTGGAGAAGGAAACGGCAACCCCCTCCAGTCTTCTTGCCTGGGAAATCCCATGGACAGAGGAGCCTGGCTGGCTACAGTCCAAGGGGCGGGAAAGAGTCACACACGACTGAGCCACTGGGCATGCATGCGTGGGGGTGGGGGTGGGTGCTGGGAAGGTAAGTATGGACCTCAGTTTATCTTATTATCTAGATTGAGACGAAGATTTTTCGGAAGTCGCCCATCTCTGCCCTTGGAAAGGATGACCCGGGAGCATTCTCTAAGACAAGGGAGCGGCAGGATCGGCCTTACCTGTTGTACATGTCGGCCATCATCTCTACCTCCAGCTCCGCGGCCAGCTGCTGGGCCCTGAGTGGGTCCATCTCAGCCGTGCGCCCTGGAAGAGATCTCCTGCCGGCCTCCTAGTTCCTGGGGGACGAGGGGGACATCACGGTCAGCAGCCAGCCCTCCCAGTCGCTTTCCCGTCGCAGGGGCTGCAGGACGTGGAAGAATCGCAAGGGGCATCCGACCAGGAGGGGCCGCTAACCTCGGGGAGCTCAGGCACCCCGCGACGGACGTGGGAACCGAGGCTCCGAAGGGGAACGCGGCCCCGCCCAAGGTCACAGAGCTGGCGACGGCGGGCCTGCAGAGCGGGTCCCGGCGCCTTGACGCCCGGCCCCTCGAGGTGGCGTCTCTCCGGGAGAAGAGGGGGGCGTCCGGAACTGGGCCCCAAACGGGCGGCACG
Source organism: Cervus canadensis (assembly GCF_019320065.1). Classification (NCBI taxonomy): domain Eukaryota; kingdom Metazoa; phylum Chordata; class Mammalia; order Artiodactyla; family Cervidae; genus Cervus; species Cervus canadensis. The sequence continues at coordinate 75,168,656 of NC_057396.1, forward strand.
AACGCGCGGGGCCCTGCGGATCTGATGCGACGCGGCCCTGCGGGGCCGGGCCCGGGGCGACGGCCCTGGAGCGGCGGCGCCGTCGTCGAGGTAGCCGCGCGCTCGGAGCCTCTCCCCGCGGCCCGGGCCTCTCCCCGCGCCCCCGGGGCCCCCGGCGTCGTGCACACGCCACACACTCACCGCGCGCGCGTCCGGGGCAGAACGGAAGCACGTGGGGCGCGGCCAGCGGGAAGTCCCGCCTCTCTTCCGCTCAGGCCACGCTTCCGGAGTGAAGACCCCGCCGCGGGCGGCGCCGGGAAATCCGCCACCATAGAGAGGGAGCGGCCGGCTCCGGCCGGAGGCGAGGGAGTCCTCCAGGTGCTAGAGAGGACTGCAGGGTACCATAGAGGCTGCGGCGGGGCGTAGAGCGCCCGCAGCCCAGGTAGAGTTCGCGTCCCTAGCGGGGATGGCAGAGCGATTTGAGTTTATCGGTTTTGTCAGACCGGGCAGGGGTACCGAGCTCGGTGACCCTCACCCTCCGCCCCCCGGGGTGCTGAGGTCGGAGTGCAGGTCTGGTGCAGAGAAGGAAGGACGTCCTCACACTGCAGCTCTCAGATGCATGTAACCCCACCTGGGCCGCCTAAAATCACCCCAGTGTCCAGGGCCCACGTCGCACCAAATAAATCGGAGTCCCTGGGGCTAGGACCCAAGCATCGGTATATCGTGGGAGTGTGTAATTTCCTCGGTTCTGCCTCGTAACAGCAATAATTTGAAGCGACGGAGGTTAAAACCCTTGGACAACTCCGTGTTACAGCTGTGTGAGGGAATGCCGACCCAAAGGGCGCGAAGAGGGGAGAGAGGAGGAGAGCTCCGGCCCTTTGGCTCCTCTTTTTATGTTTTTTCCTCCCCCCTGGGCCTGCCCCATGTAAATTGGGCTAGCCAGGAGTGCTGTTTGTTCTACCTGAGGTCCTCACTCTGGTCCTCAGACTTCCCTTTGTTCTATTTTCGCGGACTTTTCCCTCCCTTGCTCCTTTTTCCTATTCTACCTACCTAACAGGTCCGTTGTAGAATTCCCCAGCGATTCCCCTGTGCAGCCAGGTTTGAGAACCAGAGCTCAAGAGGGCTTTCGGGTGAATACAGCTGTGCGGAGGTCCCTGAATCGTCTCTGGGGTTGCAGAGACGTGCGAGGTTCCTTCTTGCACAAAGAGGAGTCCAGGTACACAGTATGTTTAATTCAACTCCTGTTAGACGCCCCGGGCCATCTCTGCATAACATGATTAGGCAGCCATTACAGCTGCTGCCAGAGCTGACCTAGCATTTTTGGGTGAAGAAGAAGGGTATTTGTGAGTGTGTGTGAGTGTGAAGGGTATTAGTCGCTCAGTCGTGTCCAACTCTTGGCGACCCCGTGGACTGTAGCCCGCCAGGCTCCTCTGTCCATGGGGGTTCTCCAGGCAAGAATACTGGGGTGCATTTTCATGCCCTCCTTTAGGGGATCTTCCCAACCTAGGATCAAACCCAGGTCTCCCACACTGCAAGCAAATTCTTTACCATCTGATCCACCAGGGAAACACAAGAATACTGGAGTGGGTAGCCTAGCCCCTCTCCAGGGGATCTTACCAACTCCGGGATCGAATCCGGGTCTCCTGCATTACAGGCAGACTCTTTATTGTCTGAGCCACCAGAGAACAAGAAAATGTGTTTCTCCTCTGCGTGCCTGTCTCCTGCCCCCCCCCCCCACCCCAAGAAAAAAATCCACCTCAATCCTGGATTTTTCAAGGGACGTCCCAGTAAACAAAATTTAAAGATGCAAGGGTACATTACCCATGGGAGAAGTTGGTTCAGACACTTTATATGGTTGGTCACAGTATACTTCCCTGAGAAAGTCACGATTTTAAACATTGGGTCTCATTACAGCACTGCTCTAAGGACTGAAACGCTTTGTCGATCCCCGTGCTCTGATACTTTAAAACTGAGGTATAGGACTTCGCTGGAGGCACAGTGGATAAGAATCTGCCTGCGACTGCAGATGGCATGGGTTCAATTCCTGGTCCGGGATGATTCCACATCCCTTGGAGCAGATAAGCCCTGAGCCACGACTACAGGGCCTGAACACCTACAGCAGATGCTCTGAAACCAGAGAAGCCGTTGCAGTGAGAAGGCCGTGCACCACGATGAACGGGATCCTACCCTCTCTGCAACTAGAGAAAGCCAGCATACAGCAACAAAGACCCAGGGCAACCAACAATGAATAAATTTTTTAAATTGAGGTATAAAATTCAGACAGTAAAGTAACACGCAGAATCTTAAGCTTAATTTTTAAACAGATATTCATTTTAATAACCATTACCCAGATTAAGATAGAAAATACTTCCAGCACCCTAAAATGTGATCTCATGTCCCTTCCCAGTCCATATCCCCTCCCCTGCAGTGAGCCTCTATCCTGACTTCTATCAGCATCAGTTAGTTCTGCCTGCTCTTGAACTTCATGTAAGCGAAATTACACATTATTTTCTGTTTGTGCCTCACCTCTAACTCAATGTAGCATCTGTAAGATTTCGGCCATACAATCATGTGTCTCTCTTGTGCACTTTTCTTTATTGCTGTCTAGTGTGTGATTATATAAGTCAGCCGTAGTGCATTTGTCTGTGCTCCTGTTGATGAACTTGTGGGTTGTTTCCAGTTTGGGCTATTATGATAACACTGTGATGTATATTATTGTACATACGTTATCCTGGTTTTTGCTTTTGAAAACATTATACATATATGGAATATTAAGAAATTACATGGAAAAGGAGATGGGTTCTTAGAGAAGAATCTGCTTCCTGGATGGGATTTTTTTTTTATTAGATTTTATGAATAATTGTGTAACTGCATGATTCCATTTAAATCACATTCTGAAAATGACAAAATTATAGCGATGAGAGAAAGGATTAATGAGATTGCCTAGGGTTAGAGTTGGTGTGGAGAGGGAGGGAAGTGTGCCTGAGGGAATAACAGGAGGCAGATCTTTGTGTGGGAGAAATGGTTCCCTGTCCTGACTGTGGGTGGAGGTTTTACACAAATCTAAGCTGTCATAATACCATACAAGCCATCATATCAAGGCCAATTTCCTTGTTGTGATATTGCATATAGTTATGTAAGATTTAGCGCTCAGTGGATAAATCTTGGGTAAAATGTAACCTTCAGTACCCTTTCTGTACTGCTTATGTAACTTCCTATAAACCTAGAGTTATTTCAAAATGAAGTTTTAAAAATCAGTACAAAGCAAACAGAAAAAAATAACATATTTAACACACCTAATCCATGACAGTTGCTCAATAACAATGAAGTGTTGTTTTCTTTTTAGATTTCTATTTATTAGGGCAAAGTTTAAAAGTACAGAAAACTTTTCCTGCGGGAGCCGCCGGGTTGAGAGGAGCGTGGCCTTCTCCTCCCCCCACGACGGCGTGTGCTCATCCACTGATACCAGTGTACTCCCAAAAGGGGGGGTCATCTGGCAAAAAATGCCACTTTGCCTGCTGTGTTCCAGGCTCCCATTAGACCCGATATCGTGAACTTGGTTCACACCAGCTTGCGCAAAAGCAACAGACAGCCCTCTGCTGTCAGTGGCTCAGCAGCTCATCAAACCCTCGGGGTACCAGCAGAGCTGTGGCTCGAATTCCCAGGGTTTGAGGTGGCGGGACTCCCCGTTCCGGCCAGTGTGCTTCTGGAAATATGGGTCTTGGGGGCCGCCTGTTTGCACCAACCAGGACCTGGCAACGTTGGCACCGCAGAGCAAATACATCTGCGGTGTATTCCGTCTGTTCTGCGCCGGCTGCCTCGGCCCCACCAGCGCTGGTCATGCCTAAAGGTCATCGTGTAGAAGGAGTTCCTGCACTCCCTTTGGTGGCTGAAGATAAAGCTGAAGGCTACAAGAAGACCAAGGAGGCTGTTTCGCTTCTGAAGAAACAGAAGGTCTGGAATGATATCACAAAGGTCTGCGCTGCTCGGGGAATGGGAGCTGGCCAAGGTGAAATGAGAAGCCATATCCAGCGCAGGGGCCCCTGCCTCATGGATAATGCGGACAATGGTATCATCAAGGCCTTCAGAAACATCCCTGGAATCATTCCGCTTAATATAAGCAAGCTGAACAATTTTGAAACTTGCTCCTGGCGGTCGTGCGGGACGTTTCTGCATTTGGACTGAAAGCGCTCCCCGAAAGTCAGGTGAGCGGTATGGCACTTGGCGTCAAGCAACCTCCCTCAAGAGTAACTACAGCCTCCCCATGCCTGAGATGCTCAACACAGGCCTCAGCAGACCCTTGAAAAGTCCAGAAATCCAAAGAGCACTCCAAGCACTACGCAAGAAGATTCATCGCAGAGTCCTGAAGAATCCACTGGAAAACCTGAGACTCCTGTTGACGCTTAACCCACAGCAAGGACCGTGCGCCGGAGCACCACTGCTCGGCAGGCCGAGAGCCGCGAAATCCACCTGGGTGAGGCGGCGGCAGCACCAGGAGCCACGTCAGATCAGAAGGGGGCTCCGGGCAAGGAGCCTGCGGTGGGGAAAAAGGCTGCAGGGAACCAAGGAACCAGCAGCCGAAAAGAAGCCCGCCCCGGAGGGAAAGTAGGCTGCTGCGCACACTTACATTTGCTTATTCCATAAACGCCAACTTTTTGGGGGCAGCTGATTTGGAATAAAGACCTGAACAGAGAGGCAAGGAGAAGCATGAAAGATAAATAAAAGTCCGGAAAAGTGGCGAGCACAGCGTACTGAACTTCCACATACCAGTCACCCACCACTAGGACTTGACCATTGTCAGCATTTAGCCGTATTTTCTCCATCTAACTGTATCTCTAACAGATGAAGTCTTTTTTCCACAATGCAATTTTCATGCCCTTAAAGTTATAGACATCTTCACGCTAAGGACGGCTGGCAGTCAACAGCATTGCACTGTTCAACCACTGGTGCCCAGATCTGGCTTTCAGATCATGCCAGGCATAAGCCCCCAAGTTTTCATTCCATATTTAAGCTAACTAAAGTGTTTGCTGATTTAATATCTATGTATCGAGCACCCCATGTGACCCAGGCAATTTGCTGGGCCCCGGGCATATAACCATGAACAGGAAACAAAGCTGCTGCCCTCGTGGAGCTTAGAGCCTAGAGAGAAACTCCAGTGACAAAGAAATGGATAAGGTGATTTGGGATTTCAACAAATAGTGTACAAGAAGGAAATAAAATATGCGGAGATGATGGAGAGGAACTCAAGGTCATGGGAGGCCTCCAGGAGGAAATGACATTTGAGAGCAGAAAGTCTTGCAAAGAGCAGGAGCGGAACAGTGGTAGTCCTGAGTACGGAAAGGAATCAATTTATTGAACGAATTGGAAGGAGGCCAGGGTGGCTGAAGTGGTGGGGATGGTGGGGGGGTTGGGGGAGTCCCCAGCTTTGTCACAGCCCCCCTCACACATTCTCCGAAAGCAGTACCCTTCTTAGACCACAGGATCCCCGGAGAAGGTAAAGAAAGATGTTCTGTTTTTCGGAGCAAAAATCTCAATTCAGTGCAAAAATTTGTTCCACGCCTACTATGTCCCGGTCACTTCGCTCAAAATAGAGCTCGGTTTGGTATCATCTGGACTCGTGAGCCGTCAGCTTGGACCATCTCCCTTCTCTCCACCCCTCCCCCACTGCATCCATCGGGGGCCCCCGAGACAGGTCCCCACGGCAGCTGTCCCCTCGCCCCCTCCCTCGCCCAGCCTCCTGCAGCTGCTTCAGTCCGAGGACGGGTAAAGGGGCTGTTGGAAGGCGCGTGGAGGGCAGGAAGGTGCAGGACCTGGGCTCTGCTCAGTCGGGGAGGCCGGCCAGCCGGTGGCCACGCTCCACAGGGGCCCGCAGACGCCGTGAGGGCCGCCGGGCCAGGCGAGGACGCGGGGAAGGAGACGGGCACAGGACGGACGCGGGCCCGGGCAGGCGGGAGGGCCCGGCAGTGATTGGAAGGTGCCACCTGTCGGCGCTCCTCGGGAAACCTGAGCCTCCCCGTCCAGGGGGAGTGTTGTACCAACAGGATAGTAAACAATGCTGGTCCGTGGCCCCAGGCCCTTGCAGTGGGGGGGTGGGGGGAAGGTGGGGGCTAGAAGCCCGGGGGCTTAAAGACAGCCCGGGAGAGACAGCGCTCAGCTCGAGGAAGGAGGCGGCTCCAGGACCCCAGACAGAGGCCCCGCAGGTAGGCGAAGCCCTGCTCCCCTTTCCAAGCGGCCCCTCCGTCTGCCGACCCCTCTGCCCACCTCCAAGGGCAGGAGCCTCTGAGCAGCGCCCCCCGGTTGGAGAAATCCTCTCCGACTGTCCATCACTATGTCGACTCTTTTGAGCCAGAGGTTGGAGACTCAGCCCTGGGGTGTTCAGCAGAGTTGCCCGCAGGTGGCCACCCACCAGGACCTGATGGGCAGAGAGGGCCTCGCAGACTTCCGAGTCCAGTTGGGGTGGGAGGCGGCATCTCTAAGCAGCTGAGACAGGCATCTCCGAGGGATGTCGCTGGCTGGAGGACCACCGGGAGGCAGGCCGAGCAGCAGAGGTCGTGAGGTGTCAGCAGAGCCCCCAGCACTGTCTCCACTCTGTGGGGCTCGGAACTCGGGCTCCTGGCTACTCTGCCTTCCCTTCTGCCAAGACAAACAGGAAGAGACGGGAGCTGCCGCAGGGGACACAAAACCGGGGCGGAGTGAAGGCTTCCTGGGCAAGGCAGTGGGACAGAGGCTACTGCGTACTTGGAAGTGAGAGCCGACCTCCTCAGCCACGTCTGACTGCCCTCCTGGGGTCCCCCTCACCCCCGCCAGGCGCCTCCCACGGGACGCTGGCTGAGGAGCTGGTAGGGGGCAGCATCTCCAGCAGAAGCTGTGGACTGGTCCTCAGGGGACCTGGGTTCTCCATACAGTTTGGCCATTTAATTGTCCTAAGCACCACTGTAGTCAAGGGCCTTCCACTCCCCAAGCCTCAAATTCCTCCATCTGTAAAACGGGGCCAGTAAGGCCTATTCCGAGGGGTTAGAGTGAGGAAGCAGGGAGGCATAGGAGGGTGCCGCAGTAAGCTGTAGAATTGTTCATGCTGCGGTGTGTGTTAGTCACTCAGTCGTGTCTGAATCTTTGCGACCCCGTGGACTTTAGCCCTCCAGGTTCCTCCGTCCATGGGATTCTCCAGGCAAGAATACTGGAGTGGGTTGCCGTTTCCTTCTCCAGGGGATCTTCCTGACCCAGGGATCGAACCCAGGTCTCCTGCACTGCAGGCAGATTCTTTACCATCTGAGCTATAGGGAAGTCACTGCTGGGGTGGGTGGTGTTATCCTAGCATCTCAGTATTCTGCATTTCTTCATTCCTTGGCTGTTTCTGACAGGCCTGGAGGGTGGAGAGCCGAGGTGAGGAACACACAGGATGGCTGAGGGGCGGTGTGCGCATGTGTGTGTGTGTGTGTACACCTGCCCTTCCCCTCCGCCGGACTGTGTGTGGAGCCTGGATGAAGGGTAAGACGGCTGCGGGGCTCAGCTGTGTCTGCCTCTCACTGCCACACTGTGAGGCATGAAGAGGGCTCATCATCTTACCGGTGTTCAGTTTTCTTTGCCTTGTCTTACCAACTAAATGCCCTCCTGGCTGAGTCAGGACCTTAATCTGGCCCAGGGCAGGGCAGAAGCCAACCTACACCGTTCAAGCTGATGTAGGCTGAGTCCTCCTTCCGTGCCAGGAACGCCCCCAAATCCGTTCTATGCATTGGCTTTCTTAACCCTCCACCATCCCTGTGAGGTGAGACCTATTTTTATCTCTAGAAGTCAAAACCCAGGCAGGGTAAGAAGCTTGCTCAAGGTCGCAGTGGGAGCTGGGAATCCCCTCGTAGGAAGCTGAAGAATCAGTGATTTTCAGTTGTGCACCATACCACCTTCCCAACAAGAGCGCAAGGCAGGGATGGGGTGTGTGGACCATTTAGACCAGCATCCGCTAAAGTTTCTTCTGCTAAAGGGGGCTTTGCTCAAGAGGGCAGCAGATGCGTCTCAGGGTGGTTGTTCAGTCGCTCAGTCGTGTTCGACTCTTTGCGACCCCATGAACTGCAGCACGCCAGGTCTCCCTGTCCTTCACCATCTCCCAGAGTTTACCCAAACCCATGTCCATTGAGTCGGTGATGCCATCCAGCCATCTCATCCTCTGTCGTCCACTTCTCCTCCCGCCTTCAATCTTTCCCAGCATCAGGGTCTTTTCCAATGAGTCAACTCTTTGCATCAGGTGGCCAGAGTGTTGGAGCTTCAGCTTGAGCATCAGTCCTTCCAATGAACACCCAGGATTGATCTCCTTTAGGATGGACTGGTTGGATCTCCTTGCAGTCCAAGGGACTCTCAAGAGTCTTCTCCAGCACCACAGTTCAAAAGTACTGTATCAATTCTTCGGTACTCAGCCTTCTTTGTGGTTCAACTCTCACATCTGTACCAGGGAAGCCTGTGGAAAACTAGGGCCTCCTAAGACATTAATAGGGCTTCCCAGGTGGTGTCAGTGGTAAAGAACCCACCTGCCCATGCAGGAGGAGAAAGAGACTTGGGGCAGAGACTACCTCAGGATAGATAAAGCAAAATGAAAAGAACCCATGAAAAAGAAAATCCAAGGCCAAATATGTTTGGAGAAAAACGAGTTAAAGGAAGCTAAACAAACTTAAGATTTCTTTACTATGGGGTATCTGGACTCTTAAGTGCTAATGAAGCTCTAAGACTCTAAAATGGTTAAGAGTAGGCTGTTTTTGGAAGAATCATAGCCAGTGAACACCCTCCTGTCCCCAATGCAGCCCTCATTAATGTCTTATTCACTCACTCGGTCACGTCCGACTCTTTGTGGCCCCATGGACTGCAGCCCCCATGGACTGTAGCCCACCAGGCTCCTCTGCCCGTGGAGTTTTCCAGGCAAGAATACTGGAGTGGGGTCCCAGTTCCTTCTCCAGGGGATCTTCCAGACCCAGGGATCAAACCCAAGTCTCTTTCGCCTCCTGCATTGGCAGGTGGGTTCTTTACCACTGGCACTAGCTGGGAAGCCCTATGAATGTCTTAGGAGGCCCTAGTTTTCCACAGCTTCCCTGGTAGCTCAGCTGGTAAAGAATCGACCTGTAACACAGGAGACCCGGTTCAATTTCCTATGTCAGGAAGATCCCCTGGAGGAGGGAATGGTTACCCACTCCAGTATTCTTGGGCTTCCTTGGTGGCTCAGCTGGTGAAGAATCCACCTGCAATGCGGGAGACCTGGGTCGGGAAGATCCCTTGGAGGAGGGCGTGGCAACCCACTCCAGTATTTTTGCCTGGAGAGTCCCCACGGACAGAGGAACCTGGTGGGTTACAGTCCATGGGGTTGCAGAGTCGGACACGACTAGAGCACAGCGCAGTTTTCCACAGAACACAGTTCGCTAACTCAACCTCAACCAGTCCCGTCTGTGTTGGAAATGAAGACTCTCCAGAGAGGCAAGGAGATTCGCTGCGGTCCCAGGCTTGGGGCCGAGGTCAGGGCAAGCCCCCAGCTCCCTGCCGATGGGTGCTCCATCTCCCAGCTTCATTGATTTCCCTCCAGCTTTAATTCACTGCTAGAGCTGTGAACCGTGGGCCGTAGTAGGAGCAGTGGAATTGAAGGGCAGCGTGAGCATCTTTGAAAATCCCAGCCCGCTTCCTGGGGAAATGGTGGGAGACTAAACCAGGGACCCCAGGACCCGAATGGCTGGCAGGAACAGGGCCCTGGCCCTCGTACCCGAGTCTTCCTGCCTCCATCCCAACTGCTCAGGTGCCAGGGGTACTGTACCCAGAGTGACGGCCCTGCAGAGAGCGGGAGGTATTTTTAGCCAGTGACAGCAGTGTCTGCTTCTTTTACTGCCTGAGTCATGCTCTGAACACTATTCGGGGATTATTTTCTCAGTAAACAGAGCCCCCAAGAAGGGCAGAAGGATGAAGGAGCTGGCTCTGTCCCCCTACCCAGCTATTTTCGTAGACTGGACAGCATAACCATCCTTCAGTGTCTGTGGGGAATCAGACCCAGCCTCCCTGGAGGACACTAAAATCTGCAGATGCTCTCGTCTCTTCTATGAAATGGTGTAGCATTTGCTGTTAACTGACACAGTCCTTCCTCATACTTTAAGTCAGCTCTAGATCGCTTGTAACACCCAGGACAATGAAAATGTTACGTAAACAATTGTTAATAACAATGTAAATGCTACATAAATAGTTGGAGCGGCTGCAGATTTAAGTTTTGCCTTTTGTACTTTTCTGGGTTTTTTTGTTTTCCAAATATTTTCCATCCGAGGTTGGCTGAATCCACAGAACCCAAGGATATGGAAGGCTGACTGTACATACAGTACTTGAAGAGGAAACCTCACATTAAAGTGTCACGCGCTCCCTTTCCTCCCACCCCCAGCAGCTGGAGGATCAGACTTCCCTGCGGAGGTTAATCAGGGAGAGCACATATCTCTTCTTCACCGAAGGGAACTCTGCCATGCCCAGGGCCAGCTCTTCGGAGCTGGCAGAGACCCAGACCCCATGCAGGCCCAGGGCTCCCCAAATCTCAGGCATCTTTACGCCATCTCCGCAGCTTAGGTATCTTGTATCCTGCTTTCCTGAACATATTCCTTCGAATTAGCTGATTTTAACTTCAATAAGTGTATTTATAACAGAAACTTTATATCACTATTGGAAATGGAAACTCCACGTCACCAGCCAGAAATAGAATGTAACTGTAAAAATAAATCCAACTGGAATCAAAGCAGTCTTATTTGATTCTACCTAGAGATTCCTGTCTGCTTTGGGCTCTGAGCCTGCGGGCCCTGCGGACAGCTATCTCCATCGAAAGGGAAGAGGAGTAACTGTCCAGGGATGCCAGTGTCAAACTGTAACCACCTTGCTGACTCATCCAAAAAGAGGCCAAATCATTGAAAAGGCATGAGGGGACTCAGCGTTCTTGTTTTTTTAAGTGTTTTTGTTTATTTGCCTTTAGCTGTGCTGGGTCTCTGCTGCTGTGTCCAGGCTTTCTCTAGTGGCAGCGAGTGGGATACTCTTCCCTGCGATGCCCAGGGCTTCTCCTGTGATGGCTCTCGGGCTCAGGAGTGCGGGCTCAGTAGTCCTGGTCCAAGGACTTAACTGCCCCTCAGCATGTGGAATCTTCTCGTACCAGGCATCGAACCCGTGTCCCCTGCATTGGCAGGCAGATTCTTAACGACTGGACCACCAAGCAAGTCCTGACCCAGTGTTCTTTAAAGCCCAAGTCACAACCGGCAGAGGACCCTTCGGTGGACAGCAAGTGAACATAGCCGGCCCAACACCGCCTTTGGGGGAAGTGGTGCCCTCCCCTCATTTAGCCAGACGGAAAGTGGGTGTTGTTGCCTCATGTCCAAGCAATGGGGACCCCGAGACTGAACTGAAGGTGTCCAGACTCCAGGGCCTTCACCTGGAGAAAGGGGGCATGACCGGCTGTGTCTGTCTTCTCTTTCCAGAGATGGAGCAGAAGGCGGGGAAGCCCTCTGAGGACGGGGCCACTGTCCCCCCAGCCGCGGAGGCCCCGGAGGCCGCGGGAGGCGGCGGCTCTGCGGAGGAGGCGGCCGCAGGCCCCGCCGAGAGCGCCGCCAGAGCGGGCGAGCAGGAGCGGGCCCCGGCCGAGGACGGCGTTCCCGCTGAATGCCAGGCAGACGGGCTGGGTGAGGTCAAGGCGGAATCCCAAGGGGAGGCTGGCCTTCAGCAGGAAGACAGCGGGCAGGGAGAGACCACCGCGGCCCCTGGGAAGACCGACAGGAGAGACCAGACCCACTCTGAGCCCGCGGGGGCGGAGAGAGAAGGGGAGACCGCGTCGGCCTCTGAGAAGCCGAGGGCTGACGAGAAAGAGGCCAGGCCTGGGTCTAGGGAGAGCGTCGACGCGAGCGGAGAGGCCCAGGCCGAGCTGAAGCAGGCTTCCGCGGCGCAGGAGGCCGAGGCTGGAGGCAGGGAGGCCGAAGGGAAGGGCGAGGCCGCCGCGGCCCCTCAGGAGGCGGGCGGCAAGGCGGAGAAGCCCCAGGCTGCAGCCCAGGAGGAAGCCGGCGCTCCAGCGGCCCAGCCGGACTCTCCGAAGAAGGCCGCCGGGGCGGAGGAGGCCACGCCCGAGCCACAGGAGGAGGAGGCGACGGAGGGGGTGGTGAGTGCGGAAGCGGGGAGGAGGGCGGGGGCCCCACGGCGGCCCAGAGTCGCCCCCAGAGCCCCCGGGCCGCTTTATTCCTCCGGGAAAGTCTCAGAGCCTGGGTGGGAGGCGGAGGGCCGGGGGAGCCGCGCTCTGGCCCCGGGCTGCCTTCCAGATCTTTCTGAAGCGCTCGCAGAGCCTCGGGCAGGCACGAGCCCACCCAGCGCGTACCTTCCAGGAGCCGGGCGGCCCTGCTGACGAGCAGGACGAGGGTGGAGGGGCCGAGGCCGAGGACGGGGCGGGGGGGCCTCCCAGCTCCCCGGAGGTATGGCCCGAGAGCCCCACGGAGGAGGGCGGCAGCGCCAGCCCAGGTGAGGGGGCGCCCCGGGGGGTGTGGGGGGCGTCCGGGGCGTGCGGGGGGGGGGGGGTGCCCGAGGGCCCACCTGCTGCAGGGTCCGCCCCGGGGGCGTGGGGGGCGTCCGGGGGAGGGGGCCAGGACCCCACTTGCTTCAGGGCCCACCCAAGGGCGTGGGGGGCATGGGGGGCCAGGACCCCACCTGCTTCAGGCCCCCCGGGGGGTGTGGGGGGGCGCACCACGATTGCCCTGCTTCCCTCCCTCCTGTTCCTCTCCCTCAGAGGGGCTGAGCCCAGACACCGCGGCTTCTGAAGAGCCAGGTCCTTCAGCCAGGTAATGTCCAACGCTGGAGCCCCGGCTCCCCCCCAGCCATCACCACCTGCTCCCTTCAGAGCCTGCTGTCCCCTGAGACTGGGCCTCCAGCATCTGGGCTCCGGATATGCCAGAATATTGCTGCCCCCTAGCTCAGGGCAGAGCCGGGGAAAGGAGAAGCGCTGGAGTGGGGAGCAATAGGCGGTGGGGCCTCCCTGGTTGCCCCCCCCCACCCAGTGCTGAAGGAGCCTCCTCCCCAGCACCCCCAGGACTCTCCATGGGAGCCCCCAGCCTTGTCTGTCCCCGCAGTCTCAGCATCACCGGTCAGGCGCGAGCAGAAAGCCTGCGTTTGGACAGCGACGCTGCCTGTTGCTGTGTTGGTCGCTAGGCTGGTCGTGTCTGACTCTTTGGGACCCCATGGACCCTAGTCCACCAGGCTCCTCTGTTCATGGGATTTCCCAGGCAAAAACACTGGAGAGGGTTTGCCATCTCCTCCTCCAGGGGCTCTTCCTGACCCAGGGATGGCACTCGAGTCTCCTGCCTTAGCAAACAGATTTTTTTTTTTTTTTTAACCACTGAGCCACCAGGGAAGCCCCAGCTGTGTGACTGTGGCTACATCCCTTCCCCCTCCTCCCCTGGGAAGTGGGCACGGTCAGGGTACCTGCCTCACAGGCTTCTTGTGAGGCTCAAATGACATCTGTGTATAAAGCACTCAGCTGACGCCTGATGCCTGAAAGGTGCGGGATGACACGAGAGCCTTCCTCTTGCCAGGGCACAAATTTTGTCGTTAGAAGCTGCTGCTGCTGCTGAGCCGCTGCAGTCGTGTCCGACTCTGTGCAGCCCCATAGACGGCAGCCCACCAGGCTCCTCTGTACCTGGGATTCTCCAGGCAATGCATGAAAGTGAAAAGTGAAAGTGAAGTTACTCAGTCGTGCCCGAGTCTTAGCGACCCCATGGACTGCAGCCCACCAGGCTCCTCCATCCATGGGATTTTCCAGGCAAGAGCACTGGAGTGGGGTGCCATTGCCTTCTCGAGTCATTAGAAGAGTCTTCCTTTATTTCGAGCTGAAAGCCACCTCCATGTGACCTTCTTAGGGAAAGGTACCTGGTGAGCGTTCACATTCCCCTTCTTACAGAGCCTTAGACCCACCTTGCCAGGTACCTATTCCCATTATACAGACAAGCAAGCTGAGGCTCAGAGAAGTGACATGACAGTCCCAAGCTGTTGTTCAGTCACTAAGTCACACCTGACTCTTTGCGACCCCATGAACCGCAGCACGCCAGGCCTCCCTGTCCTTCACCAACTCCTGGAGTTTTCTCAAACTCATGTCCATGGAGTCGGTGATGCCATCCAACCATGTCATCCTCTGTCGTCCCCTTCTCCTCCCGCCTTCAATCTTTCCCAGCATCAGGGTCTTTTCAATAGTCAGTTCTTCCCATCAGGTGGCCAAAGCATTGGAGTTTCAACTTCAGCATCAGTCCTTCCAAAGACTATTTAGGGTTGATTTCCTTTAGGACCGACTGGTTTGACACTCCCAAGATTACATGGCAAATAAGAGGCCTAGGCAGGATTCGAACTCAGGTCGACCTCAGATGTGCCCTAGTTCTGACCTAGGCAGTCGGACTGAACCTGTCTTCCTTCTCAGCGCCTCCCAGGGCTGGGCCCGAAGGCACCTGTGTGAGGTGGGCCGAAGCTCGGTAGCCTCTTGGGCGGTAGGGACCACTGCCCAGCCAGCCTCCTCCCTGTAGGGGCGGGTTCCAGCCCCTCTCACGCTCCTCTGAACGTTTCCAAGCAGTGACTCTTCGCCCAGTGATGTGCCCCAGAGCCCCACGGAGGCCCCTCCGCCAGAGGAGAAGAAGAAGGAGAAGGCACCAGAGCGCAGGGTGTCCGCCCCTACCCGGCCCCGGGGACCCCGAGCTCAGAACCGCAAGGCCATCGTGGACAAGTTTGGAGGGTAGGATTCAGGCGAGGGGCTGGTGGGGCGGAATTGGTGGGAGGATGGGCTGGGGGAGAAACAGCCCGAGCCCCAGAGGGACATCTGATGCCCTCCCTACCCGGGGAGGACTGCCGTCTGATGGACCCCGCCCCCCCCGGGAGGACTGCGGTCTGATGGGAGTCCCCCCCACACACCCGGAGGACTGCCGTCTGATGGACCCCGCCCCCCGGGAGGAAGGCCGTCCGATGGGAGTCCCCCCCACACACCGGGAGGACTGCCGTCTGATGGATCCCCCGCCCCGCCCCGGCGCGCAGGGCGGCCGCGGGCCCCACGGCGCTGTTCCGGAACACCAAGGCGGCCGGCGCGGCGGTGGGTGGCGTTCGCAACATGCTGCTGGAGTGGTGCCGCGCCATGACCAGGAACTACGAGGTGCGCGCGGCGGGGACGGCGGCCAGGCCGGGGGTCCGGCGGCCTGCCGTGCCGGGGTGGGGGGCGGGGGTCCGACGGGGCGAGGCGCAGGCCCCTGATGCGGCTCCCGCCCCCGCAGCACGTGGACATCCAGAACTTCTCCTCGAGCTGGGGCAGCGGCATGGCCTTCTGCGCGCTCATCCACAAGTTCTTCCCCGACGCCTTCGACTACGCGGCGCTGGACCCCGCGCAGCGCCGCCACAACTTCACGCTGGCCTTCTCCACCGCAGAGTAAGCCGGGCGGGGGCCGCCGAGCGCCGGGGACTGGGGCCGGGGCCCCGGGAGGGCGGGTCAGGCCGAGCCCGTGGCCACACCTCCTTGAATCCAACAGGTGCTTCCCGGATGCGGGGAACTGTCTGAGGACGGGGCAGTGGGCGAAACCCACAAAATCCCCGCTGCCCGTGACGCCTATTCTATTTTATAGTATTTTATTTTTTGGCCGTGCCCCGTGGCATGTTCCTCAACCAGGGACTAAACCTTCACTCTTGGCGTTGGAAGCACAGAGTCTAAATCACTGGCCCACCAGGAAACTCCCGTGACTCCCATTCTAAAGAGACAGATAGCAAATACACATATATGCAGAATAAACTATGAGGAGACAGGCAGGGAACATGCAGGCGGGTGAGAGATACAGGAGGGGAAGACTGGGAGTTTGCGATAGGGACTCCCTATCACAGTGCCTAACCCGTGGCAAACATTTCAAACAAACAAGAATCTTAGCTGCTGTTCTATACTAAAATGAATGATATCACAATTGTTATGTATTTTTAAAATTTACTTATTTTTGGCTGCACGGACTTTCTCCAGTTGTGATGAGCAGGGTTTCCTCTTCCTCATGTAGTGCCCAGGCTTCTCTTGTCCAGGCTCTAGGCTCTTGGGCTTCAGCAGTGTGGCTGGCCCACAGACTTAGTTGCCCCGAGGCATGTGGAATCACCCCAGACCAGGGACTGACCCCATGGTCCCTGCAGTGACAGGCGGATTCCCAATCACAGGACTGCCAGGGGAGCCCCTGTGATGATCCTTGTTATTCGATATGGGACCTGGAGGGAGATTTATTGCTGAGGTTCACACAGCTGGGTGCCAGGACTAGACAAGCAGGAGGGGCATGAGGAGCAGCGGAGCCCAGGGAAGACCCTGAGAGGTGAACACAAGGCTGCCGGGTGGTGGGGAGCGGAGGCACCCTCCCCACCAAAGCCCCAAAGCCGGACTCGGCCAAAGGCTTCCACCTCTCCCCCGGGGAGGCCAGCCGGTCCCCCAGTGGCCTTGAGGCTCCCAGGGGGCTCATCCTGGGCCACTCTTCCTTTCCTGCCTGGGGGAGGCTTCTGGGCCACCCAGTCTGGGCAGAGGGTGTCGTCCATGAGGACAGCTCTGGGGCCTGGGAAGGGACGGCTGAGGGCGCTTCTGAAGGCCCGGAGGAGGGAACAAGTCCCTGGGGATGCTGGCAGCGTTTTGGTTCGGGAGGCTGAGCCCTCTGATCGAGTTCAGGCCTGGCCACCAACCCGCGGGGAAGCCCGGGGAAGCCACCCTCCCCTCTCTGGGTCTGCATGTCCCCACTGGCAAAAATACTGACTGGTGCTTTTCAAATGGGTCCCCCACCCCACCGGCATCTTCCTCAAACAAAACAGTAAGTGGATGCCCAACACAGGAAACAGATTTAAGGGCAGCCTTTTTAGGCTGGGAGGGGCTCCCGGGGCACCCCAGGTCAGTCCAACCCCCTTCCTAAGATGGTCCTGAAGCACGTCTCCCGGCCCTCGGGCACCGAGGAGCCCATCTGAAAACTCCCAGACTTGGTGCTGCAGAAGGGCTTCCCAGGTGGCTCAGTGATCTAAAAAAACCCGCCTGCCAGTGCAGGAGACGCCAAGAGACCCGGGTTCAATCCCTGGGTTGGGAAGATCTCCTGGAGGTGGTGGTTTAGTCTCTAAGTCGTGTCCGACTCCTGAGACCCATGGACTGTAGCCCACCAGGCTCCTCTGTCCATGGGATGCTCCAGGCAAGAGTACTGGAGTGGGTTGTGGTTTCCTTCTCCAGGGGATCTTTCCGAGCCAGGGATTAAATCCGGGTCTCCTGCACTGCAGACAGATTCCTTACCAAAATGGCAACCCACTGCAGTATTCTTGCCTGGAGAATCCCATGGACAGAGGAGCCTGGTGGGCTACAGTCCATGGGGTCACAAGGAGTCGGACACAACTGAGCACGCACGCGTGCATGCGGAGTTGGTGCTCTGGAAGGTCCCTTCGGTTTCACGTTATCCTGCTGTGGGCTGGGGGTAGTGCCCTGGGCTGGGGGTCGGGGTGAAGGGGTCGGGAGCCCTGTGTCCTGCTCTGAGCTCAGAGCACCTTTAAGGGCCATGACAAACCATGGGGACCAAGAGTGATCAGATGCCAGGCGTGCTGCTAAGCGCTTCTCTTGGATCGTCCGATTTGACGGTCACAACGATGCATGTGTGGCTGCAGCAGGGAGTTATGGGAGGCTAGTGCAGGAGGGTGTGGCCGACCCGGCCCTGGAAAGGGAAACCGCTGGCCGGGACTGCGAGCTCTCAGTCACCATCAGAAGGGCGTGTGGCTGGGCCCTGACAGGCGTCCCTGGCCTCTGGGCCACGGGTCACTGTCCTCCTGCAGCTGCCAGGCTGTGTGCATGTGGCCATGCTGTGAGGCGTGCGGGATCTTAGTTCTCTGACCACGGGAGACCGGGGGTCACACGTGCGCCCCCACCCTGGGAGCTCCAAGCCCTGACCGCTGGACCACCCGGGAAGTCCCCCTGCCTCGCTCTCTGACCCGCGGCAGCTGACGGAACCTCTCCTAGGGCTGGGTGTGCAGACGATGTGTGCAAAGTAAGGGGCCCGGCCACAGCTGGCTCCCTTCTAGAAGGCTTCTCTGATTCCTCTGAAACAGTCCCGCCCTGGCTCCCCAGGCCCAGCCTCTCCCGGGTGGAAACCGCACCCGGACCCAGAGCCGGGAGCCGACAGCAGGCGGTGGTGGCGGGGAACTCGTCCTGTTCCTCGAAGCCCCTCAGTCTGCGCGCCTTGCCTGCGCCCAGGCCCGTCTGGCTTGGCTGTCGGTCCAGCTGACTCAGCCCTGAGAGGACGCCAGCCAGGACATGATGGCCCCTCCTGCCGGCACCCCGGGCGGCCTGCTGGGACCCAGCTTCAGGGCTGGGATGCCAGGCGCGTCCGGCAGGCCCGCGGTGGAGTCCCCGCTGTGCCGCTCGCTTTGGGCAAACCACCAAGGTGCTGTGAGTCTCCGGCTCCCCTTCTGCCGGCTGAACACAGAGGAGTGGAGGAAACGAGACCAGTCGAGAGAAGGCATTTGGAGCTCCCTGCCGGCCCAGGACTCCAGGCTTTGCCCTGGGCTGGGCTGGCTCAGTCCCTGAGTTGGGGAGCTGAGATCCTGTAAGCTGTGCAGAGCAGCAAAAAAAAAAAGGGTAGAGGGAAACATTTGATAAGCCTCCTGGCATGTGGTGGCAAGGCCCCGACAATGCTCAGATCAGATGGTCGGCCTCGGCGATGCCAGGAGTAGCCTGTGCTCCCAAAGAGCAGCTGGGAAGTTAGAGAAACAGGACTTGCTGCTAAGTTCCATGCAGTTGCTCAAGCACTCCTGTCTCAGAACATTTGCACCTGCTGTTTTCTCTGCCTGGAACCCCCTTCCTGCAAATATGTACCCGATTTACTCTCTTTAGGAGAACTTTCCTGAGCTTAAAAGTCCTCTTAAGAGAACTTTTCCTATTAAAAACCTCTTTGAGGAACTCCGGGCTTCCCTGGTGGCTCAGATGCTGAACAGTCTGCCTGCAGTGTTGGAGACCCGGGTTTGATACCTGGATCAGGAAGATCCCCTGGAGGAGGAAATGGCAACCAACTCCAGTGTTCTTGTCTGGAAAATCCCATGGATGGAGGAGCCTGGTCAGCTACAGCTCATGGGTTGCAAAGAGTCAGACACAACCGAGCGACTTGTCTCTTTCTCTCTCTCTCTTTTCGGGGAACTCCCTGGGGGTCCAGTGGTTAGGACTCTGCACTCTCATTGCCGAGGGCCCAGGTTCAATCCCTGATGGGGGAACTAAGATCCCAGAAGCGCGAGGCACTGACAGTAAATAAGTAAATGCCATCACCAACATATTACAAAAGCAAACCCCCTTGAACACAGAAACATGTCCTGTCCTTCCCTGCCTTCTTTTTCTCTGTAGTATCTCTCATCCTCTGATGTACCATCAGTTTCTATTTGACGACTGCCTGTTTTCTTCCACGAGAACGTTGATGAGGATGGGGGATTCTTATTTTGTTCAGTGTTGAACTCCCCAGAAGAACGCCTAGCACGCGGCGCCCCTCAGTACACACAGAGCCTGTGGAAGCTGGAGGAGTTGAGGCTGCACGCCCACACTCCAGCCGGGATTAGGGGTCTGTGCTTTTAACTCTTCCTGCGGGGCCTGTCCTTCTGGATGACGGACACGGGCGCACATAGAAGGGTGGTTCACGCAGAACCCCAGACCAGAGGGTCGCGCTCCCACGTGCAGACACGTGGGGCAGTGAAAACACGGCTTTGGAGTCAAGCCACGCTGAGTCTGAGTCTTGACTCTGCAGGATCGCAGCTGTCTCATCTGTACAGTGGGATGGTTGCGCCAGACGAAGTCCCAGCGCTGCTGCACGCAGTCCTGCGGGCTTCATCCTCGGGGAGCTGCCCCACCCCGTCCCTTAGCCCCCCACCTCTCACCCCACCCCCTCTGCCCCTCAGGAAACTGGCCGACTGCGCCCAGCTGCTGGAGGTGGACGACATGGTGCGGCTGGCGGTGCCCGACTCCAAGTGCGTCTACACCTACCTCCAGGAGCTGTACCGCAGCCTTGTGCAGAAGGGGCTGGTCAAGACCAAGAAGAAATGAGGGACTGGCCAGTGCTGGCCGGGAGGCGCCCTTCAGCTCCACGGAGGCGGCGGGGCTGGGCAGGCGGCCCCAGTCTTAACTGCATTAAAGGCTGTTTTGTAAAATCCCGTCTGGCTCCTCGGGGCTCCCTCTCTACCCCGCCAGGAGCCTCTCTTGCTCTGGGATAAGCAGCCCTGGCCTCCCACTTTCCTCACCTGATGTGGTTTTCTCAACAACCGTGACAAGCATCTGGGACAGGAGTGTGCTGGGTCTCGTCGCCAAGAAGCTGTGTGTCCCTGGGCCACTGAGCGAACCTCTCTGAGCTTCAGTTCGCCATCTGAACGGGGATAATAGTGGCTCAGAATCCCGCAGGTGCTGTGAGGGTTAAATGGGATCACGTAGATAGTATCACTGGCTCAGTGGTCGTGATTTTGAGCAAACTCTGGGAGACAGTGGGGGACAGAGGAGCCTGGCGTGCTGCAGTCCCCGGGGTCAAAGAGAGTCAGACGCGACTTACTAACAACAGATGACAACAGAGGACAAAAGGCCTCGCCTGGGGCCTGCCACACAAACGTTCTCTAAGCCGTGGCCCAAAGGAACCACATCCTCACGTTTCCAGCCACGGGGGGCACTTGCCCACAGCTTTTTCCCTCTCTCCACACTTCTAGATTAGGGAGTTCCAGGACAGGGACTGCTGTAGAAGATTCTCTAGAACTCCCACTCAAACTAGGCTCGTGGGACCTGGAGGTGATGTCTTTGACTCAAAGATACTCCGCGTTCTGTCTCTGAAAAGCCCATGGTTTGGGGATTTCCCTGGCAGTCCAGTAGTTAAGACTCCACACTTCCACTGCAGGGGGGCACGCGTTCAATCCCGAGTCAGGGAGCTAAGATCCTGCATGCTGTGTGGTGAGGCCCAAAAAATGAAAAAAAGCCAGTGGTTTTAGAACCACCGCACCCAGAAGCTCCTCCCTTGTGCTCAGGTAATCCCTCAACGCTGGCTGAGGTTTTGACTGTTTTCCCACTGCTCACTAGAGATGAGCCCTAGAGCTGAGTACATTGCTGCAGCTGCTTAGGTATTTCTGTCGTGTCCAACTCTGTGCGACCTCGTGGACTGAAGCCCGCCAGGCTCCTCCGTCCATGGGATTCTCCAGGCAAGGATACTGGAGTGGGTCGCCATGCCCTCCTCCAAGGGGATCTTCCCGACTCAAGGACAGAGCCTGGATCTCCTGCCTTGCAGGCAGATTCTTGACCACTGAGCCACCGGGGAAACCCAGAGCTGACTCTAATTTCCTGCTAACAATCCTGTCTGGCTTTATCGGCTGTTGGGCGCATATGCGCTGATGAGAACGGCTCATGAAAACACAGAAATGGAAACCCGCCCGCTTGGCACTGCGGCCAGAGGTGCGGGCTCTGCCCAGATGAGCGGGGTGGACGTGGCAGCCCACCCGACGGCTGCGTTAGCCTTGGCTGCCTCCTGCCTAAGACGGGGGCGTCACTCCTGTGGGGGGGGGGGGCCGACGACCCCTCTGGCTGAGGGTGGCCGGGCCCCTCACAGCCAGCTGTCCCGACAGTGCTTGGGGTCACACAAGGCTCCGCGCCCTGCGAGCCCTCCGTTGATCCGGAAGCAAGCTAAACCCCCAGCCTCCTCCCGATGAGCCACTTGCCCCCTGAGTGAAGGCTCAGGTGGACCCTTGTGTTTAACGGCTGAGCAGACACAGTCTCCACAGCTCCCCCTGGACTCAAGCTGGACGGGAAGCCCCTCCCGGCGTAAAGCCTGCCCCTGAGAACCCGCCGCCACCAAACGGGGACAGCAGTGGTTTAAGAACCAGGCAGGCAGGGCCCCCTGGTGGCCCAGTGGTTAAGACTCCGCCTTGCAGTGCAAGGGACCCCCGTTCGATCCCCCGTCCGGGAAGATTCCACAGGCCGCGGGGCAACTAAGCCCACGCGCCGTAACTACCGAGCCCATGAGCTGCAGCTACTGAGTCCGTGTGCCTGCAGCCCGTGCTCGGCAAGAGAGGCCGTGCGATGGGAAGCCCGGGGCTGCGACTCGCGAGGAGCGCCCCCTTGCCGAGACTCCAGGAACTGCCACTAGCGTGTAGCTCCCCCTTGCGGACACTACAGGCACAGCCAAAAAACGAAACACAGAAGTAAATCTTTAAAAAGAAAGCGAAAGACCGCACAGTCAGATTTCTGGGGTGGAGAGGAGAGTCTTCACTTTATGGGTCATCAGTGGAAACGGAAAGGTTTTGCACCTAAATCTATACCTGTCTATGATTAAACCGCTCCATCCCCAGAGCACTTTGTAAGAGGCCCTCCTCCCCCTGACCCCTCCTCGTCATCCCACCTGACCTGCTGCCCCCCCCCCAAAGCAGGGCCCTGTGGGGGGCGGGGATTCGGGTTGGCTGCTCATCCGGCCGGGAAGGTGGCTGAGTCTCTAAGATGGACCAGTCGGTGGGACCAGGAACCCCCATCCCAGAGCACTGGAGAGCTGGATTTCGAGTCTGCAAACGTAAATGCTTCTGGCTCCGGGGCAGAGAAAGGGGCTGGGGAAAGCATAGCTGTGGCCAGTGGGTCCACACTCATAACGGCAGTCCCCGCCCGCTACACACACACACACACACACACACACACACACACACACACACACACACACACAACCTAAGAAGGAAATCTTGGAAGACACGAGCAGGTGCAAAATCGCCAAGGGGCTCTGGCTGCCCCCCCACCCCCCGTCCACGAGGGGCGTCCATCCGTCACACAGAAAGCGGCAGGGTCAGAAGCCGGGTTAGCAGGGCCGGTCCACTCCAAACTGGAGGGTGAACTCTTGGGCCGTCCGGTCAAACAGCTCTGGGTCCTGTATCAGCTGCTCTGCAAGCTCTAGTCGAACGGGCTCTCCCGGCTCCGGTTGATTCACCAGCACGTTGAGGGCCTCCAAGACTGGGGAGAGAAGTCGGATCAGGACATCAGGAGGGAGAGAAAAAACTCCTGGGAAGGGAGCGATGCTGCCCACTCCCAGATCCCCCCGACACCCCACACCAGCCCACATCTTAGGACGGCTCTGCGACCAAATCAGATGCCACTCTGTCGCGGATGACGGTGTCCAAAGCTCTCACGAGCAGTTGCCTCGGTGGTTTTCAACCTGTGTTCCAAGGTGTCACAGAGGCTGTTCAACAACCCCCGTCGCGGGGGTCGGTGAGATCAACGCGGTTTCTGGGTTCTGTTCCCTCTTCAGCCAGAACCGCTCTGCTTTTGTTGCGTCTGACTCTGAGACCCCGAGGACTGCAACTCGCAGGCGCCTCTGTCTTCCACTATCTCCTGGAGTTTGCTCAAATTCATGTCCGTGGAGGCGGTAATAGGATTCCAAAAATTTTTTTATTTGTGGAAAAAAGGGTTCCGAGGCTCAAGACTGGAAACCACTCCTGCCCCGTGGCTCGAAATCTTTCACAGGTGACTTTGGGAGCCTGGCGAAGGTGGTGCCCCCCCACCCCTTGTGCACGTCGGCATGCACACAAACATGGGTTTCTGGGTCAGAGCACTCTGCTCACCGAGGACCACGCCTCCCCCTCTCCCTAGCACTCTGCTTTCCAGGGTTAAGAACTCCCGAGCTGATCCAGAGGTGGGATTTTTTTTAAAGTATTTATTTGGCCTCTCTGGGTCTTCGTCATGGATCTTTAGTTGCGGCCTGTGGGATCTAGTCCCCTGACCAGGGACCAAATCTAGGCCCCCTGCGTGGGGAGTGTAGCGTGTTAGCCACTGGACCACCAGGGAAGTCCCCTGACACAGGACTGATCACACACTGATCACGTCCGCAGTCTAGGCCCACAGTGCCCGACATGTAGCTGCCAGCCATGTGTGGTCATCTCGATTTAAGTTAATTGAAATTCATGACAATTAGGAATGCAGTTCACGGTCACAACAGCCACACTTCAAGTGCCTGAAAGCTGCATGGGGCCAGTGTCTGCGGCATTGGACAGGGCCGCTATGGACCGACTCCATCAGTGAAGAAAGTTCTGCTGAGCCGCGCGGTTCAGAGCCGGCCGAGGGAGGCTTCCCATCCCAGCTCTGCTGTCTGCCCGCTCGGGTAAGTGCTCACCTCTCACGCCTCAGTGTCCCGATCTACTAAATGGGGCCAGTGAAAGCACTGTTTCAAGGGGCTTCTCGGGGGCACTGAATGAGGTCGGTGTGTTAGAAATGACTGATTTCCCTGGGTTAGAAAGTTCGGGTTCTCAGTGGTGCAGGGACGTATCTGAGACCAAGTCCTCAAGGGCCACCCAGCTCCACTTTTGTATTCCTGAATTATGATTAATCCATTATAATTTCAATTTGTCATCCATGGATGTATACAAAAAATACCATATGGAATAAAAAAGTGAATTTTTATGCTGGAGAGGGTGGGTAGAAGAGAAAACCCTCCTACACTGTTGGTGGGATGTGTAAATTGGTGCAGCCACTATGGAAAATAGTATGAGGTTCCTTAAAAAACTAAGAGTTGCCGAACGATCCAGCAATCACACTCTTGAGCACATACCCAGAGAAAACGCTAATGCAAAAAGCTACGTGTACCCCAGTGTTGGCAGCAGCTCTATTTACAATAGCCAAGATGTGAGTGCAACCTAAATGTCCATCGACAGGGAAGTGGACAAAGAAGATGTGGTAGACAGGTACAGGGAAATATTAGCCATGAGAAAGAGTGAAAGGATGCCATTTGCAGCAACATACGGATGGACCTGGAGATTACCATATGAAGTGAAGGAAGTCAGGCAGAGAAGGACAAATACCATATGATATCACTTACCTGTGGGATCGTAAAAAGATACAAGTGAACTCATTTACAAAATGGAAACAGACTTACAGACCTGGGGGAAAGCAGGAGAGGAGGGCTACACTCAGAGTTTGAGGTGAGCGGATACAAACTGTGTATCACAGGAGACTGAACTCAATACCTTATGATAAACGGCAGTGGGAAAGAATATGAAGAGCATACACATGCATGTGTACACCGGGGTCCCTTTGGTGTGTACCATAAACGAACACAGCATTGTAAGTGAGCCATAAAAGCAAAGTGAAGTCGCTCACTCGTGTCCGACTCTTTGTGACCCCATGGACTGTAGCCCGCCAGGCTCCTCTGTCCGTGGGGTTCTCCAGGCAAGAATACAGGAGTGGGTGGCCATTTCCTTCCCCCTAAATTAACCATACTTCAGTAAAAAAAAAAAAAAAGTGAACTAAAAAGAGCGTGTGAAACTTTTAGCGCAGTGTCAGAGTACCTAATGAGGTGATGTACTTATCGTCATTAGGCCTGCCCCTTCATCTGTCTTTACAGCATCGGACCTTGCTTCCATCACCAGTCACATCCACAGCTGGGTGTTGATTCTGCTTTGGCTCTGTCCCTTCATTCTTTCTGGAGTTATTTCTCCACTGATCTCCAGTAGCATATTGGGCACCTAACGACCTGGGGAGTTCATCTTTCAGGGTCCTATCTTTTTGCCTTTTCATCCTGTTCATGGGGTTCTCAAGGCAAGAATACTGAAGTGGTTTTCCATTCCCTTCTCCAGTGGACCACACTCTGTCAGACCTCTCCATGACCCAACCGTCTTGGGTGGCCCCACACGGCATGTCTTAGTTTCACTGAGTTAGACAAGGGAATTCAGCAAATTCAGTCATTCAGTTGTGTCTGACTCTTTGCGACCCCATGGACTGTAGCCCACCAGGCTCCTCTGTCCATGGAATTTTCCAAGCAAGGATACTGGAGTGGGTAGCCTTTCCCTTCTCCAGGGGATCTTCCCAACCCAGGGATCAAACCCGGGTCTCCCACATTGCAGGCAGATTCTTTACCCTCTGAGCCCCCAGGGAAGCCCTAGTAGTTTTTCGCCTGGGAAATTCCACGGACAGAGGGGCCTGGAGGCTACAGTCCCTGTGGTCACAAAGGAGTCGACGTAACTTAAGGACTGAACAACAATAAACAGGAACGACCGACACAAAAGTGGTCCCGTGACTCCACCCCCCCAACCCCCGTTCAGTCGGGGCCCCCGGCCAGGCACGACCCAGCCTCACCTTGGCAGATCCTGGTGCTAGCTTTCCAGTTCTTCTTGCTAATGATGGGCAGGCACACCCTCCCGTCCCTGTCCACGTTGGGGTGGTAGATCCTGGTGGTGAATTTCACCGTCGGGGGCTGGAATGGGTACTCCCTGGGGAAGCTGATGCACACGCTGAAGGCCTTGAGGTTGTAGGGTGGCCTCTCCTGTATGAGAGAGGGGTCATGCTCTGGGCCGAGGCACAGCTGCCCTCTTCCCCCAGGACCTGGGCCTGGTGTCCCCGCTCCCCGCCCCACCCCAGGGCCCAGGTTTCCTCTGCTCCACTCCAAGGAAGGACCGTGAACGCAGACACAGCTGGCCCCTGAATTCACTTAGCAACTGGGCTGTGGGTCAGTAGGGCCCTGGCCTGGGGCTCGCACGAGTCAGATCCTGGCTTCTGCTCTGCGCCCGAGGGCCGGCTGCCTCCCACCCCTAAGCCTCAGTTTCCTCCCTTGAAAAACGGGTACAGTTTGACTGGAGGTGTCCTCAGGACCTCCTTAGCTTCTTTTCATTATGTCGGTAATTAACATCTTTCCAGTTTTATTGAAAAATAACTGATACACATCACTAAGCTTAAGGCGTCAAGCTTGATGGTTAGATTCACATATGCTGTCAAAGAATTACCAAAATAGGTTCAGCTGACACCCATCTTCTCACATAAAAAAAATGAAGAGAAAGAATAGGAAAAAACTTCTCCTTGTGATGAGAGCTTTCAGGCTTTTACTTTCTTGGCCATTTTTCCAGGACTCGCCTGGAGGCCCAGTGGTTAGGAATCCACCTGCCAGTGGAGGGGATGTAGGGTCGATCCCTGGTCCAGGAAGATCCCGTATGTCCCAGAGCAACTAAGCCCATGAAAGTGAAGTCGCTCAGTCGTGTCTGACTCTTTGTGACCCCCATGGACTGTAGCCCACCAGGTTCTTCCGTCTAGGGGATTTTCCAGGCAAGAGTACTGGAGTGGGTTGCCATTTCCTTCTCCAGAGGATCTTCCCGACCCAGGGATCAAACCTGGGTCTCCCGAATTGCAGGCAGACGCTTTACTAAGTTTACTAGTTTACTAAGTCAACTAAGCCCATGCGCCACAAGTACTGAGTCTGTGCTCTAGAGCCCGGGAGCTGCAAACACCGAAGCCCCCTCGCCCTAGAGCCATGCTCCACGACAAAGAGAAGCCACTGCAGTGAGAAGCCTGAACACGGCAACTGGAGAGTAGCCTCCGCTCGCTGCAACTAGGGAAAAGCCCTTGCAGCAACAGAGACCCAGCAAAGCCAAAAAAAGATAGTTAAGACGGTACATACTGTTATGGGGATTTTATCATCTTAAAACAACAACAATTTGGAACTGGAGTGCCTAAGCGTTGCCAGGAGCCAGCAGAGGACCCTCTAGACTTTAGCAACTGGAACGCTTTCCTGGGATCCGCTGTGCTGCCTGCTTCTAAGGTTTGACACACATTAGCCCACGCGGCATGGTGTAGGGGTTACGTGGACTTCTGGCCGCGTGGCTTCAGTGTGGATCCTGGCTCTGTCCCTCCACACCTGTGTGACCTTAGGCAAGCAGCTGAACATCTCTGTGCTTTCCCATACGGAAAGAATCACAGCCTTCTTCACATGGCTTGTGTGACGATTACATGAGTTAATTCACTTTTTTTTTTTTAAGGTAGTGAAGAGTGCACCCGCTTTCTTTCTTTTTTTCACTATTTATGTATTTGGCTGCCCCGAGTCTTACTTGCAACATGTGGGATCTAGTTCCCTGACCAGGGATTGAACCCGGGCGCCCTGCGCTGGGAGCAGAGTCTTAGCCGCCGGACCACCAGGGAAGTCCTGAGTTAATTCACGTTAGGGACCTGGAATATCAGGCACATGGCAAGGACTCCATATGTGTCAGCTATTGCGGTAAGTATTATGAGAACTCATGGTATTAGCATCGGGATTTCCAGATGAAACAAGTTCAGTGCAT
This sequence comes from Cervus canadensis, assembly GCF_019320065.1. Lineage (NCBI taxonomy): Eukaryota > Metazoa > Chordata > Mammalia > Artiodactyla > Cervidae > Cervus > Cervus canadensis. The sequence goes on from NC_057396.1 coordinate 75,196,691, forward strand.
ACAAGTAACCTGCCCAGGGTCACAGCAGCCGTGCCTGGATGGAGACCCAGCACGGTCGACTGGACTGTTCCACACGGGAGCAGTAACCCACACCCCTAGCGGGGGGACCCCGGGACTCGGATGAGCCCCGCACAGCACACAGGGGCCTCCAGGCTGCTGCAAAAGCTCCAAACCCTTTCAGAACCTTCGTGACAGAGCAGGCAGGAGGATGACCATCAGAATGCCATACATGGGACTTCCCCGGTGGCCCAGAGGCTAAGACTCCGTGCTCCCAATGCAGGGGGCCAGGTTCGATCCCTGGTCTGGGAATCAGATCCCACAGGCCGCGCTAAGACCCGGCACAGCCAAAGAAATGAAGTTTTTTAAAAAAGAATGATATACGCGAGTTCAAAGTCAAGGGTTTAAGAAATTCCTCTTCCTGAGCAGAAGGCGGAAAGGAAGCCTCAATGGTCACGGGTGTGTCTGAACAAATGCTGGGCAGATAAAGAAAACGTGTTCTCGATAATGTAAGAGGCTGGGGCTGGGACACAGACCAAGACCATGGGTGCGGGCTCAGCAAAGGGGGGCTCTAGGGCGCTGGGCTTCAGCAGTCGGGGCAGGTGGGCTCCGGCATTGTGGACCCGGGCTCTGGAACACAGGCTCAACAGAGTGGCACACGGGCTTACTTGCTCCCGGGTATGTGGGATCTGCCCGGGTCGGGGGTTGAACCCATGTCTCCTGCACTGGCAGGCGGATTCTTTACCTCTAAGTCAACAAGGAAGCCTTTTTGTGTTTGACGCTCTTTGTCTGCCGAGGCTTCCATGACGGGCTCAGTACTTACTGCTTGAAGAAGGGGTCTCCCACCAAGTCAGAAAGCCTTTTAGCCTCTTCATCAATCGGCTTGGACCTCAGAAGCAATCAATGTAGAGAGAGACACCCCCTCTGCCAATGATCACCTCCAGTGGAAAAAAAGAATCCTATGACTTCCCTGATGGGTCAGTAGCTAGGGCTCCACCTGCCAATGCAGGGGACGCGGGTTCGATGGCTGGTCCGGGAAGATCCCATATGCTGAGGGGTAGCTAAGGCGGTGTGCTGGTTATTGAGCCCGCGCTCTGAAACGAGAAGAGCCGCTCCAATGAGGAGCCTGGGCACTCCAGCTAGAGGGAGCCCCCGATCGCCGCAACTAGAGAGAGCCCGTGTGCAGCAATGGAGAGCCGGTGCAGCCAAAATTAAAAATAATAATAAAGAAGGATTCTCCGGCGGGGAAAATCCTCGCCCGGTCTAGCCCTCCCTGCCGGGCCCCTGCCCTGAGTGGTGCGGTCCAGCAGCGCCCCCCCGCGGACACTCACCGGCAGCAGGAGCGCGTGCCACACCAGCACGTCGTCCTCCTCGCTGCGCAGGTTCCGCAGGTACTGGGGCAGCTGCTTCTGGAGTTCCTCCAGCTCCTGCAGGGGGCACAGAGCGGGCAGTCGGCCGAGTCTCCCCCGCTCCGGCGCCCTCCCACTCCCACAGCAAGCCGTCCCGAGTGCCAAGCAGGACAGAGGCCGGCAGAGCGGGAGCCGGCATCCACTGCGCATTCAGAACCTGTCCGGCCCGGTGCTCCGGGCCTTAAGTGAATCACCGGATTCTTAGCTTCACCCCAGCTCCGTAGGCACCGGGCGGAGGGTGATGCAAATCAGCGGGTCTAAATACTGTAACGTGGGGGTAAACCTCTTAGCGCTTCCCAGGTGGCTCAGCGGTAAAGAATCCGCCTTGTAATGCAGGGGACACCAGTTTGATCCCTGGGTCGGGAAGACCCCACGGGGAAAGAAATGGCAAACTGCTCCAGTATTTTTTCCTGGAGAATCCCATGGACCGAGGAGCCTGGCGGGCTACAGTCCACGGGGTTGCTCTCTGAGGAGCCTCTTCTCCAGAAACCAAGGTGCTTCCCGTCTGTCCTCTGGTTCTTTCCTAGGGAGCCATGACGCCCGGCCTCCCTTCTCCCCGCCGGCGAGCAGCATGGCGACGCGCCCTCATCGAGCTCGGGACAGGGCGGGCGGCAGAGTCATCAGCCTGTCCCGGTCAGACTGCCCCAGGGCAGGCCTGGGGAGGGGGCACCGCTCAGGCAGACGCGGCAGAGGACAGCGCCACTCGCCAAGCAGAGAAACCAGAGGACAAGCGACGCTCGCCTTCCCAGGAAGGCGGCCCATCATCTGAGCATCCCCGAGTTCTCCCAACAGCGTCTTCTGTGGACAGGTCACTAAGACACGGGCCGCCCTCGAGAACGTCACTGGAGTGGTGGAAGAGACACGTGTGATTATGTGAATGAAGTGTGGACACACAGTAGGAGGGGAAAGTGAAAGGTGGTCGCTGGGTCATGAAAGATGCTGGGATTCTTGGCCTCCGGAGGAGACGAATTCAATCCCCGGCCTGTGACGAGGCTTGATTGCTCAGAGCTCTTGTGTCATAAAGTTTTGTTAAAGCATAAAGAGATAAACAAAGCTTCTGAGATAGACATCAGAAGGGGGCAGAAAGAGTGCCGCCCTGCTAGTCTTCAGCAGCACGTTATACTCCTATCAGCAGGCTGTTAACTAGAGAAAGGAGATGTCTCAGAACTCAGAGTGGCACCGGGCCCCTCACCCACAGCATGCATTTTGAGATGACCTTGGCACCAGGGGAGTCATCCCGGGCCCTAAAGCGACTGACCTGAGTCTTGAAGAAAGACAGGTTTCCAAGTAAATACATAGTTTCATTAACATCGATGAGAACAATGTATGAGGAAAACATACAGGTTTGTTGAGCCCTTATTGGTTCTGAGTCTTAAGCGAACCGACTTGAAGAAAAGAGTCTAGGGTAAATACATAGCTCATTAACGTAGCTTAAGAAAAACATTTCCATAAGAAAATGCATTGGTTAGCTCAAGGTTTGAGAAAAGTTAACTTCAGGTGGAGCCAGGGGTCGTCATGGCAACACAGAATTTTAAGAAAAACCTCCTTTTAAATTTGTATAAAGAAGGGGGAAAAAAATCTCACACTTGTTTGTTTCCTCCTGCTGCTTAAGAGAGAGATAAAAAATGCCTGATGCTTGCAGCCTGCTTCCTCCGTTTGGAGACCCCTGGCCTTCCTGCCTGTTACCCCTCTCAAAAGGAGAATCGAGGAGAGGGGAGGGGAGCAGGAAAGCTTCACACGGGCAACACCGCGCTGGGCCCTGCAGTGTGAATAGGAGTCCGCCGTGCAGAGACCTGGCGAAGCACCAGGGCGGAGGACCCAGTTAGAGCAGGGGTGTACGGCGTGTCCCGTGCAAAGTTCACAGTTGTTACGGGAAAAGGATTCCACGGTCAAGCACATTGGGAAACACTAGGCTACACTGGGTTCTTTCCTGAAGGACTTTCCAAAGCCTTTAACGCTCTGTTGCACGTTGCCATTGTCCGAGATGTGTGCCCAAGTATGCAGCACATCTCAAATTTAGTATTAGACCAAGGAATCCCGCTCTCCATTTTGGGGTCCTTTTTGTGGGACAACAGACCTTTTTAAAAGTGTATTTTCTTATCTTTAAAAAAATTTTTTTTAATTGTAGTTGCTGGGCAATGTTATATGTTACGATACAGTGATTCACAATTTCTAAAGGTTATACTCTGTCTATAGCTATTATAAACTATTGGCTATATTCCCCATGTTGTACAGTATATATATCCTTGTGGTTTATCTTATACCTAATAGTTTGTGCCCCTTATCCCCTACTCAATGCTGCCCCTCCCTTTTCTCTCTCCCCTGGGCAATAGACCTTAAAAAATAAATAAATAAAAAGACATTTAGGGAATTCTCCGGCTGTCCAGTGGTTAGGACTCCACGCTTTCATGGAGTTTGATCCCTGGAGGGGGAACTAAGATCCTGTAAGCCACATGACAGCCAAAAACTAAATAAACGTGTTTAAAAAGAGACCTTCAAGGGCAGGTCATGTTTTCCTGGGACTCTGAACGGGTGTAAACCAGAGGCTCTCAGCCGGGGGTTCCTTTATCTACCCACCCCCAGCACTTCTGGCAATGTCTAGACCCATTTCTGGGTGCCACAAGTGGAGGAGTGCTGCTCTGTCTAGTGGGTAGAGAGACCGGGGTGTGATAAACATCCTTCAGAAAATGATCCAGCCTCAAATATCAGTGGCTACAAAGTTGCGAAACTCTGGTATAAACAAAGGCGAAGAGAAAGGTCCCCAAAGACCTTCCACAGCTGTGGGAACCCTTCACACTGTGCCCCCCTAAACTTTCTCTGAGCCCCAAAGTACAAGCACGCCATTATCCCCTGTTTCTTATCTTTCTACACCCCACCTCTGTTCATGCCCACAGACGGCCCAGAGCCTACGACCCCTCACTGATCTGTTACCCCAAACTAGAAGCATCTCCTGCTACCAGTTCCAGGATCGTCTGTGACTCCTGAGCAAGAAGGAAGCCCCATGCTGCACAGAAAAGCCCTGGAAGAGACATTTTCCCAACTTTACCAAAACTGGAGGAACTTGGACTTTACCTGTCATGCATGAGTTCTGTCAAGACTTTCGCAATGCCTGGGGATGTTGAAACCCGCACTAGAACACAGCTGTTCCCCAAGGTCTGCTCAGAAATCATCTGACTCAGAGGAACAGAAAATGAAAGTAGAGAAGCCACTGAAAGAACCTCTGGGTTGGAGCCTCACCAACCCGGGCTCAAATCCCAGCCCCACCATTCCCTACCGGGTGACCCAGGACAATCAAGTTAGTCTTTCTGAGCCTCAACTTCCCCATCTGTGAAATGGGGGCAGAGGACTCAGCTCTCAGGGTTACTGAAATGACTGATGTAAACTCCCCGACAGTTAATGGTGCCGGGGAGACAAATACTGGCTCCCGGCTTTCCTGCTTAGTTGGAAAAACTCTCTGCCTCATTTTGCTGCCAGCCTCCAGAGTTCAATCCTTCTGGGCTGAGCCTTCTCTGGGTGCCCCAACCTGCGATCATTTTCTTCCCAGAGGCTGAGGGTAGCACCCGCTGTTCACCCTCCTCACGCCTGCACACAGGAGGGGCAATTCTGAGAGACTCAAAGCCTCAGGGGTATCAGACCCACCTCCCCAGAACTGCTCCACCCTCAGCGAGATTCTTTACCATCTGAGCCACCAGGGAATCCTCCCCCACCTTCCGCATCTATGTCCAATCCCAGCCACACCCCAGTCCCCCAGATGCCTTGGGTTTTCCCTCCTGGGGAAAATCCCTCCCTCCCCATCCTTCCCGACCTCACTTCAAATTGTGTCCCTGATCAGAATGAAGAGAAGACTTTTTTGGTTTTCTCTGCCTCCCCACTTCCTAGAACAGGAACCACATGTGGGAGGCATTCAACAACATCTGTAGACCAGACGACTGCACACCAGTGCAGGTGACCTTTACTCCAGGTGACCTTCTGGGTTCGCCCTGGCAGCTTTTCTTCAGGAGAAAACCCTGAGAACTTTGCTCTCAAGTCCTACTTAGCGTCCCATACTTCTTGGGCTTTTTTTTTTTTTTTTGCAGGGGGCGGGGTCGCTGCACGACTTGGGGATCTTAGTCCCCAGACTGGGGATACAACTGTGCCCTCTCCAATGGAAGTCCTAACCGCTGGACCACCAGGGAATTCCCCCTTCTCGGGGCTCTAATGTGGGCACCAAAGCACGGGGGTCCTGGTTATCTCTGCTTAAAAGTCACCTGCACCACTGCCAACAAAGCGCCTGGCTCCAGGAAGACGCCAGGGAACAACCCTTCCCGCACCTGAAAGTGAAGGCCGCTCAGTCGTGTCCGACTCTTTGCGACCCCATGGATATACAGTCCATGGAATTCTCCAGGCCATCAGACTGGAGTGGGTAGCCCTTCCCTCCTCCAGGGCATCTTCCCAAGCCATGAGTCGACCCAGGTCTCCCGCATTGCTGGCGGATCCTTGCCCAGCTGAGCCACCAGGGAAGCCCCGCCCCGGGACGCACGTAACTGTCCCAAGTTTCTGGCAGGAGAAATGAAACTGAAACCAATGCGGGGGGAGGCGGCTCATCGCCCAGCACAGCTCAGGGAGCCGGCGACACCCCCATTCATGTCCTCCCACCCCCCGAAACTGCAGACCCTCTCGCAGCCCCACTGATCCTCGGGGAGGGGGGCAGGGACGCAGGGACTCAGCAGGCCCGGGTCCCCCAAACGCGCTCGGGGAGCAGAGGGCAGGATGCGGGGAACGGAGCCCGGGAAGGCGCGGGGAGCCGGGCGGGAGGGGTTACCTTCGCCACCCGCTTGCTCGCCGTCATCTTGGCACCGAGAGCTGGGCTCCGGGGGACGAGCCAGACTGGAGAGCGGCCCGCGGTCTCGGCGCGCCCCGCCCCGGGGCCGCGCCCCCAGGGGCCTCGCCCGCGCTCCCCTCCGCTCCGCCCTCCGGGGCCGGGCCACCGAGGAGGGGGGCTCGCCCGGGCCCCGATGGGCTCCGGAGACCGGGAGCTCGAGCGTTTGCTTGTCCGGAGCCCGGCAGGCCTGGGAGCGCGCGGCATCGCGGGGCCCCGCGGTCGCGCTGTGCGGCGCGGGGCCCGGGCCCGCCCATCCGGGGTCTCCGGCAGCCCCGCCGCCCGAGGCGGCGCCGGGGGCTCCTCCCGCGTCTTCTGCCCGCTCTGCTCCAGAGGCGCGCGCGCCCCGAGTAACGTGCGATGCTCGCCGTGCGCGCAGCTCCCGGATCGGCCGCCTGGGGTCCCCACCGGCAGACCGGCGCCCTGAGCCCCGCCAGCGGATTCCCGGAGCCCGCCCTGGGCAAATCGTTAACCCTCTCTGGGCCCCGTGTCCCAACTCTACAAATGGCTGGGAGACACCGGAGACGACGTCCGCCCCCAGGGCCCCCGCCCTGGGAGCTTGGGGTCCCTTGTGCCGTCCGGCACTGGGTGGGGAGGCAAAGACGCCTCCCCAAGTGACCGCTGGGTGCAGAGCCCCGCGAGGGGCGCCCTCAGACGCATTCTCTAGCTTCGGGGGTCTGGTGGGCCTTCAGTCCTTCTCTGCTGCCGCTGCTAAGTCGCTTCAGTCGTGTCCGACTCTGTGCGACCCCATAGACGGCAGCCCACCAGGCTCCCCCGTCCCTGGGATTCTCCAGGCAAGAACACTGGAGTGGGTTGCCATTTCCTTCTCCAGTGCAATAAAGTGAAAAGTGAAAGTGAAGTCGCTCAGTCGTGTCCGACTCGTAGCGAACCCATGGAGTGCAGCCCACCAGGGTTCCTCCGTCCATGGGATTTTCCAGGCAAGAATACTGGAGTGGGGCGCCATTGCCTTCTCTGTCAGTCCTTCTCTAGGTTTTGTATTTGGTAGTCACGTATGGATGTGAGAGCTGGACCATAAGGAAAGCTGAGCGCCGAAGAATTGATGCTTTTTAACTGTGGTGTTGGAGAAGACTCCTGAAAGTCCCTTGGACTTCAAGGAGGTCCAACCAGTCCATCCTAAAGGAAATCAGTCCTGAATATATCCATTGGAAGGACTGATGCTGAAGCTGAAACTCCAATAGTTTGGCCACCTGATGAGAAGGATTGACTCATTTGAAAAGACCCTGATGCTGGGAAAGATTGAAGGCAGGAGGAAAAGGGGACGACAGAGGATGAGATGGTTGGATGGCATCACCGACTCAATGGACATGAGTTTGAGTAAACTCTGGGAGTTGGTGATGGACAGAGAGGCCTGGTGTGCTGCAGTCCACGGGGCTGCAGAGTCGGACGGGACTGAGCGACTGAACTGACTGACTGAAGTACCTCCTACCCTGCAGGAGGGCACACGCAGCCCACTGCAGTGTTCTTGCCTGGGGAATCCCGTGAACAGAGGAGCCTGGTGGGCCACAGTCCCGGGGGTCACAGAGTCGGACACGACTGAGCGACTAAGGATGCTCACAAGCACCTATTAGGGGCAGATCTGGGAGACAGTTGGGTGGTGGCACCCCGGCATAGACCTCAGGGGCCTCCCTTATCTTACCATCGGTCCAGTACACGCTGCGGGCCTACTGTGTGCCCCGGAACGCAGGCAGGGCTCTCTGCCCCTACATAAGGGCAGGGGCTCTTTCCCCCAGCATGAAGGTGAGGCCCCCGGGGGCTTGAAGCCCCAGAGCACGGAGCAGCGTCTGGGGAATAATCGCCTAGTAACGATGAGCCTGGTAGACCTGTCTCCCTTACCCTCGACTCTTTTAGCTCAGAGGAGGAAGAAAACCAGACAATATTTTGAGCGCATATTTTGAGTTCTGAATTCACTGCCTCACTTACTGTTTATCTAGGTGTCTTGATACCAAACAACTTCTCTGCTGGTGTGTAGGATGTGTTTGCAGAATGATTTATTCTCTGTTTCATCGAATTCAGTACGTTTTAACTGCGGATCTTCTTGTTTTCTTTCTTTCTCTATCTCTCTCTCTCTCTTTTTTTAATGTAGTTTCCTGAGCAGGGATCAAGCCTGAGCCCACAACAGTGAGAGCACAGTCTTACCCACTGGACTGCCAGGGAATTCCCAAACAGGGCGTCTTCTCTCTGCCAGAAATGAATGGGACGCCGTCCACAAGCTCTTAGCACAGGTAGAGATGAAGGAGCTGAGGCCTTTGAGCCCGTCTCTGGTCACTCATCTCAGTTAATAAGCATTTACTAGGGAGCGCCAGGCAGTGACCGCAGTGGGAACGTGGGGTCCTTGTACTTGAGAAGCTCTCCTACTACTGAGATGGAGAAAGAATACAGTCCCTGCATTTTTCATGCGAAGTGATAAGCATTAGGCTACAGGCAATCATCTGATGCTGTGGGAGCCTGCAGGAGGGTCTCTGGATCCAGCCTCAGAGAGGGGCAGTGGTTTCCTGGAAGAGACAAAGATCCAAGTGAACTGCAGACATTAGCCTATGAAATTACTCAGCCCATAAAAACTAATCACACCGGGTTTCAAGGCCACTCTCTCCTGAGACGGCTCCCACTCTGTCTGTGGAGTGTGTTGCTCTCAAAATAAATCCACTTCTTACCTATCACCTTGTCTCTCTAAATAAATCCACTTCCTACCTATCACTTTCTCTCTCACGGAATTCTTTCTGCGATGAGACATCAAGAGCTTCATTAAGTCTTGAAATCAAGGTGTGTGATCTCAGCTAAAAGACCATGGGTTCAAGTCCAAGTCTGAGTCACATGTTTTCGGAAGAACTGTTTTTACTTCTGTCTAATGTAGTTGGCTTGTATTCATTTCTTCCACAAAATTTATCCAGCACCTGCTTCTGTGAGGCCCGTGCTGAGCTCTCTGCAGACGTGGAGAGGACTGAGTCCAACCTTTGTCCTTACCATTGGGTCAGAGACGTGCGTCTGTACAGAGAGCAAAAGGCTTCGGGAGAAAGGCCTCTAAGTCACTTCTCTGTGGGATCTAGACAGGCAAACCAAACACCAAACTCATAGATACAGAGAACAGATAGGTTGGTAGAGGTTAGGGGTGGAAAGTGGGGGAAATAGGTACCAACTTCCAGTTATAACTAAGTCTTGGAGAAGTAATGTACAGCCTAGTGCCTAATAGTTAATGATACTGTATTTTATATTTGAAAGTTGCTTAGACAGTAGATGCTGTTGTTCAGTTGCTCAGATGTGTCCGACTTCTTGTGACCGCATGGACTGCAGCAGGCCAGGCCTCCCTGTCCATCACCAACTCCCGGAGTTTACTCAAACTCATGTCCATTGAGTCAGTGATGCCATCCAGCCAACTCATCCTCTGTCGTCCCCTTCTCCTCCTGCCCCCAATCCCTCCCAGCATCAGGGTCTTTTCCAATGAGTCGGATCTTCACATCAGGTGGCCAAAGTATTGGAGCTTCAGCTTCAGCATCAGTCCTTCCTATGAGTATTCAAGGCTGATCTCCTTCAGGATAGACTGCTTGCATCTCCTTGCAGTCCAAGGGACTCTCAAGAGTCTTCTCCAACTCCACAGTTCATTTCCTTGGTGCTCAGCCTTCTTTGTGGTCCAGCTTTCACATCCATACATGACTACTGGAAAAAACACAGCTTTGACTAGACAGACCTTTGTCAGCAAAGTAATGTCTCTGTTTTTTAATATGCTGTCTAGGTTTGTCATAGCTTTTCTTCCAAGAAGCAAGCATCTTTTAGTTTCATGTCTACAGTCACCGTCCTCAGTGATTTGGAAGCCCAAGAAAGTAAAATCAGTCACGGTTTCCACTTTTCCCCTATTTATTTGTCATGAAGAGATGGGACCAGATGCCATGAATATTGAGTTTTAAGCCAACTTTTTCACTCTCCTCTTTCACCTTCATCAAGTGGCTCTTTAGTTCCTCTTTGCTTTCTGCCCATTAGGGTGTTATCATCTACATATCTGAGGTTACTGATATTTCTCTTGGCAATCTTAATTCTAGCTTGTGATTCATGCAGCCTGGCTTTTCACATGATGTACTTTGCATGTAAGTTAAATAAGCAGGCTGACAATATACAGCCTTGACCTACTCCTTTTACAATTTTGAACCAGTCAGTTGTTCCATGTCTGGTTCTAACTGTTGCTTCTTGACCTGCAGAGGTTTCTCAGGAGATAGGTAAGGTGGTCTTGTATTCCCATCTATTTAAGAATTTTCCATGGTTTATTGTGATCCACTCAGTCAAAGGCTTTAGTGTAGTCAATGAAGCAGAAATAGATGTTTTTCTGAAATTCCCTTGCTTTATCTATGATCCAACAGATATTGGCATTTTGATCCTCTGGTTCTTCTGCCTTTTCCAAATCCAGGTTGTACATCTGTGATTTCTCAGTTCATGTACTGTTGAGGCTTAATTTGGAGGATTTTGATCATTACTTTGCTAGCATGCGAAATGAGCACAATTGTACAGTAGTCTGAACATTCTTTGGCATTGCTCTTCTTTGGGATTAGAATGAAAACTGACCTTTTCCAGTTCTGTGGCCACTGCTGAGTTTTCCAAATTCGCTGGCATATTGAGTGCAGCCCTTTAACAGCATCATCCTTTAGGATTTTAAATAGCTCAGCTGGAACTCCATCACCTCCACTAGCTTTGTTCACAGTAATGCTTTCTAAGGCCCACTTGACTTCACATGTCAGGATGTCTGACTCTTGGCGAGTGGCCACACCATCATGATTATCTGGGTCTTTAAGACCTTTTTTGTACAGTTCTTCTGTGTATTCTTGCCACCTCTTCTTAATCTCTTCTGCTTCTGTTAGGTCCTTACTGTTTCTGTCCTTTATTGTACATGAAAAATTGGTATCTCCAATTTTCTTGAAGAGATCCTTTTCTTTCTTGAAGAGAGGGCTTTCCCATTGCATTGTTTTCCTCTATTTCTTTGGTCTTCTTTGCTTTAAATAAGGATATACTCAAGGGACTTCCGTGGTGGTCCAGTGGTTAAGAATGCCGCTTGCAATGTTGGGGTCTTGGGTTTGATCTCTGATCAGGGAATGAAGATCCCAACAAGCTGCCCCAGCTCAGAGCACGCAGCACAGCTGCTGAGCCGAGCCCATTTGTCATAACTAGAGAGTCCATGTTGGGCAACAAGGCATCCCACGTGATGCAAGGCAGATCCTGCAAGCTAAAAAAAAAAAAAAAAGAATATAATCAAGACTGGATTTGTTCTTGTATTTATTTTTTGTCCTGATTTTTAAAAAAAATCATCAGAGTGTAGCTGATTTACAGAGTTGCATGAGTTTCTGCTGCCCAGCCAAGTGTATCCATTATCCATTTACACATATCCGCTCTTCTTCAGATTCTTTTCCAATATAGGTCATTACAGAATATTGAGAAGAGATCCCCGTGCTATACAGTAGGCCCTTATCAATCATGTTTTATGTACAATAGTGTATGTAGGTCGATCCCGACCTCCCAGTTTATCCACCCCCCAACCCAGCTTTCCCCCTGGGAGCCATAGGTTTGTGTCCTACATCTGTGACTCTATTTCTGTTTCTTCCTTCTGATTTTAAAAGAAATTAAAATGAAAGCCTTTTCATAGGCCCCTGAAAGCATTCTGGGCTCAAGGCCCTGTGTCTGCTTGGCCCCAGTTCATTCTGTCTTTGGTGAGGGCTACTGAGCTTCCATGTACAGAGGCAAGGTCAAGTTTCATTTTTACATACGTGTATTCAAGTCTAAGGGGTCGCACAGAGTCGGACACAACTGAAGCGACTTAGCAGCAGCAGCAGCATTCAAGTAAGCAAACTGAGTCCCTCAGTCAGCTCAGGCTGCCGCAACAAAACGCCCTCTTCTATGTGGCTTAAAGAATATAAATTACTTTTCTCACAGTTCTGGAGGCTGGAAGTTCGAGATCAGGGCGCCAGCATAGGAGATGTTCAGGGAGGTCCCTCTCTGTCCTCAGGGGAGGAGGTGTGTCTGTGTGTCTCTTCCTCTTCTTAGAAGGCCTTTGTCCTATTGAACTAAGACCTCACCCTTAGGGCCTCACTGAACTTTTTTTTGGCCTCGAGACTTGTGGGATCTTAGTTCCCCGAGCAGGAATCAAACCTGAGCCCCCTGCGTTAGAAGCAAAGAGTCTTAACCACTGGACAGCCAGGGAAGCCCCTCAGTGAACTTTATTGATGTTGTTTAGTCACTAAGCTGTGTCCAGCTCTTTATCGCCCACCAGGCTCCTCTGTCCGTGGGATTTTCCGGGCAAGAATACTGGAGTGGATCATGGAACTTTCATTACCTCTGTAAGATTATCTCCAGATTCAGTCACACGCGGCTTAGGGCTTCAGCATATGAATTTGGAGGGCATGAGGCAGAAACAGTTCTGTCCACAGCAAATATGCAAGTACATACTAGTACTGCGCTGAGATAATGTGGGGGGAAAAAATGTCCACTGTTTGACAGATGAGAAGGCTGAGGTCTGGGAATATAAATCCTTGTGGAGCCAGGACTGGAGGTCCTAAGGCTTCCCAATCCTTCAGGACAGTTTGTGGCAAGGCACCATGCGGTGAAGCTGGTAAAGATCCGCCTGCAACGCGGGAGACCTGAGTTCCGTCCCTGGGCTGGGAAGGTCCCCGAGAAAGGGGCGGCTGCCCACTCCAGTGTTCTGACCTGGAGGATGCCATGGACTGCAGAGTCCGTGGGGTCGCAAAGAGTCAGACACGACCGAGCGACTTTCACTTTGACTTCACTTTTCACCTTCCTGGAATAGAAAGAAAAAGAAAGAGAAGTTGCTCGGTCATGTCCGACTCTTTGTGACCCTATGGACTGTAGCTTACCAGGCTTCTCCGTCCATGGGATTTCCTAGAATAGGATGATCCCTACAGCTTAGACAGTCCGCACAGGAGTTGGGGGCTTAGCCCACAGCCTGCTCTGGCCAAGCCCTTGGGCCTGGGGAGTCTGCTGTGCAGAGGACCCTACAAGGAAATTACGTCAGAAATTGGTTTTGTTTCCATCAGAACACTGCTTTAAAAACTGTTCTGAAAGGCCAACAAAAGACAAAGCCTCTGTAAGTCCAGGTGGCAGCACTTTGTTAAGAATAATAACAATAATACTTGGACTGAGAAAAAAAAAGAAAGAATAATAATAATAATAAAGCCATGAGGGAGCTCTGAAGAAGAGTGAATTAGCATTCTGGCTCCAGGCACATCAAAGCCCTGAGACCTGACTCGGTCACCCAGGTAACCACATCCTGACTGGGTTCACTTCCTGAGCTGGGAAGAAGGGCCCTTGCCTCCCATCCCCCAGGGCTTTGTCCCCTCTTCTTTCTCCCTTTCAGGCCACAGGAGAAGAGGCGAGGGCAGAGTCCAGAGACCCAGCGGGAAACGCAGAACCCAGCCACAGAGCCAGCTTTCTGGGTCAGCTCTCTGGACGGCAATTGGAACTGACGGTGGGAGGTGAAATGGCCATCTTTGAAATGCGGACAGGCCCGGAGGCCTTTGCGCTGGGAGCTTCTGCCACTAGTCCGGGCTGCACTGTGGTCTGAAGTCCGGCCAGAAAGGCCCTGGGGAGCTTCTGACGGGATGAAAAGACTCAGCCAGATTTGGATCCTCGACGAACACAAGTAAAACCTGGGATGAGGTGAAGCGGTGGCAGGACGCGTTTGGGTTGGACAGAAAGCATCAGTCTAGCCCTATCTGTCACATTCAATTTTTTTTTTTAACCAAAAGGTCATTTTATCGTAGCCCACATGTAAATGGATGTGATTCATGTTAAAATTTGTACGTATTTGGAAAGGGAGGAAAATGAGAGTAATTCAGGGCTTGCAGTCGCAACAGAAGCATGAGTGATGGGTGCTGGGGTTGTGCGTGGGTGCTCAGTCATGTCCGAGTCTCTGTGACCCCCCTGGACTTGTAGCCCGCCAGGCTCCTCTGTCCATGGAGTTTCCCAGGCACGGGTACTGGAGTGGGCTGCCATTTCCTTCTCCAGGAAGTAGTCCTGGGGCTGGGGGTAGGATAAAGATCACCCCTCGGCCTTGGATTGTTACAGCTCCTGGTGCAGCTGTTTCTCTGGAATCTGGGGGAGGGCTTGCTCTCCCCACTCCAGCCCTACCTCCTTGTAATATCTTTGTGTCTCTCCTCTCTTAGCCTTATCAGTTCTTCAGAGGAGGCAAGGGGGGTCACCAGCCCCCCAGTAGCAGCTGCCAAAAGTGTGTGTGGGAGGGTGCGTGTGAGAGGAAATAAGTGCTCTTGGGGGTGTGTGTGGGAGGAAATAACTGCTCGAAGCCTCTCTGTCCTTGATGGCCATTGTCCAGCCTCCTTGCTCATCCAATCATTCAAGGAATATCTGGTGAGTTTCTTCTGTGTACCAGCCGGTGAAAGGAAGTTGCATGGACCAGAAAAGGAATCAGGATGGGGAGGGATCAGAAAGATGGAATTGTTAGGGACCCACAGGTGGAATCCCCTGGTCAATGGGGAAAGAATGCACAATGTGACAGTTGCGAGTTAAGCTTTTTAACTTATTTTTATTTATTTATTTGGCTGTATCAGATGGCATGGCGGCTCTCGAGTCGTGGCTTAATTGCCCGAGGGCATGTGGGGTCTGAGTTCCCGACCAGGGATCGAACCTGGGTCCCCTGCATCGCAAGGAGAATTCAAGGAGAATTCTTAAGGCACTGGACCACCAGGGAAATCCCAGGAGTTGAGTTTTATTGGGGGCAAAATGAGGACTGTAGCCTGAAAGATGGAATTTCATAGAGAAACTGCTCTGAAGAGGTAGAAGGTGTAGACTGAAAAAAAAAAAAAATACACAGCCTAAAAGTTCAGAGTCATGTTTCATTCAGCAGACATTCCGAGGGCTTCAAGTCCGGAGACAAGACTCTCAGATCAGTGTGAGGGGCCGCTTCAAAGAGGCAAGGGGCAGATAGGAAGGATATACAGGAGTTTTTGTGACAAAGACCAGATAGTTGGGACATCAAAAGGTTATTGTTAATTAAAGAAAACGAGATATCTCAAATTAATTTAGTGCTTTTGTATGTATGAAAGAAAGTGAAAGTGAAGTCACTCAGTCATGTCCAACTCTTTGCAACTCTGTGGACTGTAGTCTACCAGGTTCCTCCATCCATGGGATTCTCCAGGAGAGAGTACTGGAGTGGGTTGCCATTTCCTTCTCCAGGGGATCTTCCCGACCCAGGGACTGAACTCGGGTCTCCCGCATTGCGGGCAGACGCTTTACCGTCTGAGCCACCAGGGAAGCCCTTCCTATGTTTGGGAAGATGCAAAATCTGGGCCCATAGAAGCCGTTCCTTTGAAGCGCAGCCCGGGTACCTGGGGCCAGCGTCCTGTGATTTCTCTCCCTGACCCTCCGCGGGGTGCCCCGGAGGGTGCGGGGTGTGTGGGGGGTGCTTGGGACAGCAGGCCTCTGTTTCCACCCCGCGTTCCCTCAGGGCTCACCGTCTGGGTGGCTCTGATCTGCTGGCTTCAGGGTTGCCATCCTTTGTGTTCTGATAGGGCAGGCAGTCTTTTTAACTCACAGAGGGAAAGCCAGTCTTCTCCGTGATTTTGGTGAAGGGGGCGTTGCCGTCAGGCACACGCTTTGGCAAAGGCTTGCTGCTGGCCACGCAGGGCAGGGTCACCTTTTTTTTTTTCTTTTGTTAATTGGAGTATAATCGCTTTACCGTGCGGTATTAGTTTCTGGCGTACAGTGAGTCAGCCGTAGGTATACACGTGTCCCCTCCCTCTTTAGCCCCCCTCCCCGCCACCCCGCCCTCTGGGTGATCACAGAGCCCGAGCTGGGCCCGTGTCACGCAGCGGCTCCCGCCGGCTCTCGGCGATCACAGAGCCCGAGCTGGGCCCGTGTCACGCAGCGGCTCCCGCCGGCTCTGTTTTGCAGATGGTGGTGTGTGTGTCGATGCTGATCTCGATATTCGTCCTGTCCTCTCCTTCCCCACTGTGTCCACACGTCCACTCTCTGTATCTGCCTCTCTCTCCCTGCCCTGCAAACAGGTTCATCAGCCCCATTTTTCTAGATTTCCTATATACGTGTTAACACACAATATGTGTTTCTCTCTTTCTGACTTACTTCACTGTATATGTCAGGCTCTAGGTTCATCCCCATCACTATAGATGACCCAATTTCTTTTCTTTTTATGGCTGAGTAATATTCCATTACATATATGTACCACCAGCTGCCACCTTTAATGATTTCTGTGCTTTTCTGAATAGGAGGAGATGCAAGAATAATTGGGCTCATAAAATCTTCTCCTGAAAACATAAAACTATCTGAAGGCCTGTTCTGCCAGTTTTTCCCAGAGCACAAAGTGCCTCATTCCTGACCTCCTCCATGAACTCCTTTCAGGGGATGTTGAAGACCAGTTGCTCCAAGGGCTAGCGACTTTGTCCTTGTAGAGGCAGGTGCCAGGGGACAGTTTTTAGCTGGCATCCTCTCACTGGGTGGGGAACATTTCCACGAGACTCAGTCCCAGACACACACACGAGTTTGTGCCTGATGGTTACACACGATCCCTTGAGATTCTCAGCAGTTCATCGGGTTCCTATGAGCAGTCCCCACGCTCAGGACAGCTGCCTTTTCACTTAGGCAAGATGTATCCAGTATTGGACAAACATTGACTGTCTTCTAGATGGTGCGCATAGCATCATGTGTCAGGAAAAGAGTGGAAGCAAGTCAGGTGGGGTCCCTGCCCTCAGCTGGCTCACAGTCTAGTGGGGAAAACAAACAGCAATCAGATGGCAGTGAGCAAACAAGATAGCTGTTCCCGAAAAGCGATGACCCGCCTAGACAGCAGATTAAAAAGCGGAGACATTACTTTGCCAACAAAGGTCCGTCTGGTCAAGGCTATGGTTTTTCCAGTGGTCATGTATAGATGTGAGAGTTGGACTATAAAGAAAGCTGAGCGCTGAAGAATTGATGCGTTTGAACTGTGGTGTTGGAGAAGACTCTTGAGAGTCCCTTGGACTGCAAGGAGATCCAACCAGTTCATCCTAAAGGAGATCAGTCCTGGGTGTTCATTGGAAGGACTGATGCTGAAGCTGAAACTCTTAATACTTTGGCCGCCTAATGTGAAGAACTGACTCATTGGAAAAGACCCTGATGCTGGGAAAGATTGGGGGACAGGAGGAGAAGAGAATGAGATGGTTGGATGGCATCACCGACTCGATAGACATGAGTTTGAGTAAACTCCGGGAGCTGGTGATGGACAGGGAGGCCTGGTATGCTGCAGTCCATGGGGTCGCAAAGAGTCAGACACGACTGAACTGAACTGAACTGAATGGGAAGTTGCTATATGACACGGGGAGCCCAGCCTGGTCCTCTGTGATGACATAGATGGGTGGCATGGAGTGGGGGCGGGAAGCTTAACAGGAACGGAGTGTATATATAATCGGGCTCCTGGTGACTCAGCAGTAAAGAATCCACCTGCAATGCAGGAGATGCGGGTTTGATCCCTGGGTTAGGAAGATCCCTTGGAGATGGATATGACAACCTACCCCAGTATTCTTGCCTGAGAAATCCTGTGGACAGAGGAGTCTGGTGGGCTACATTCCATGGGGTTGCAAACAGTCGGACACAACTTAGTGACTAAACAGCAACAACAAGGTATTTTTCATTTATTTTTATTAATTGGAGGCTAATTACTTTACAATATTGTATTATAATTAATACTGATTCGCATTGTTTTTACAGCAGAAACCAACACAACATTGTAAAACCATTTTCCTCCAATTAAAAAATAAATTAAAAGATTAACTGTCCCTTGTGATAAGCATAATGAGAAAAACCCAAGGATGCTGTGTAGAGAGTAACATTGAAGGTGGTCAGAAAGGCCGCTCTGAGGAGGACATTCAAAGGCTCAAACGTAGGACTTCCCTAGTGGCCCAGTGGCTAAGTCTCTGCGCTCCCAATGCAAGGTGCCTGGGTTCGAGCCCCAGTCAAGGAACTAGATCCCACAAGCCGAAACTAAAGTTTCTGCATGTTGCAACTAAGATCCAGCATGCCACAACTAAGACCCAGTGCAGCCACATAAATAGATAAAATATTTAAAAGAATAATTATAAAGGCTCAGATCCAAAGGATGAACCAGCCACGCAGAAAGTCAGTGAAGGAAAAGTCCTGTCACGGGAACAGAAAGGACAGAGGCAGCAAGAGTGTGCATGTTCTAGAAGGCGGGGGCTCGACAGGATAAGGGGAGCTGAGTAACACCAGGGGAGACTGGGCAGGAAGGCAGAAGTCAGCTGGGCCCAGCCTCACAGGCTAGACAGGCCAGAGAGCTGAGATTTTATTATGAGTGCAGAAAGAAAGTCGTTCACGTGACTTCCCATCAGAATGGTCTTCTGTAGAAGATCAACTCCGGTTTTTTACAATTCTGGCTGCTGAATGCAGAATGCATGGAAGAGGCAGCATGGTAGCCTGGAAACCAGTTAGGAAGCTCTTCAGTGGTCCAGGCGATGAAGGACTGTGGTAGACTGGGCTCATGCCCCAGAGGAGAGAGGTGAGAGGATTCAGGATACGTTCTGGAGATGTTACTGAAAGGCTTGCTGATGGGCTGGGTGGAGGGAAAGCTCCGTCTCCCCTAGACCCTCTGGGTCAGAGGTTAGTCCGTCTCCTACCACCTTCCAGCCTCATACAGAGAGCCCGAAGTGGAAGTACAGGGTTAAATTAGGATAGAACTTTTTAAAAAATATGTATTTACTTATTTGGCTGCACCGGCCCTTGGCTGAGGCATGCAGGGTCTTTAGTTATGGCATGTAGGGTCAAACTTGGAACATCTGCACTGGGTGTGCAGAATCTCATATATATATATGGTGTGGGTGTATGTATGTGTTCTGGATGTCTCACTAGATAGGGGTAGAGAAAGAGAGAAAGAGAGAAGTTTATTTTGAGAAACTGATTCACATGATTCTGGAGGCTTGGTGAGACCTAAACCTGATGGAATAAGCTGGCAGGCTGGACTCGGGAGAATCGTTGTCAGAGTCCACAGGCTGTCTGCTGGCAGAACGTCTTGTTTAGGGGCGGTCAGTCTTTGTTCAATTAAGACCATCAGCTGATTGGATGAGGCCCATCCACATTATAAGGGGTGATCTACTTTACTCACAGTCCACTGATTTAAATATTAATATCTTATGGAAAAAAAATGCTCCAGAGAAATATCCAAACTTCCAGAATAATGTTCAACCAAATACCTGGGCACGATGGCCCAGTCCACTTGATTCATGAAGTTCACTATCCCAACAGTTTGATAAATTGCTAAGAGAGTTTAAATCGCAAACTCACTTTGGAAGTGGTAGAGAAATTGAAGGTGCTCACACCTTTTGACTCAGCAATGACCATCCTGGGTACAGACCCTAGAGAAACCGACCCCACGCTCAGGTCTGTTCATAGCTGCCTCGTACAGAGCTGGAAGCCAGTGCCCATCCGTCTAGAGCAGACGACCCTGTGGTATATTCACATAATAGAACTCTACAGGACAACGGAAATGAACGAACCACAGCTACATGCCACGATATGGACAGATCGTAAGGGCACACTGTGCCTTTATGTGAGAAAACCCAGACGCTTAAGAGTACACACTGAGTGATTTCATTTATATAAGCTTCCGAAATGGGAAAAGCTACCGATACTGTGTGAGAGTGGTCACATAGGAGGCAAGCATATAAAGAAAAGTAAGGAAGTGATGACTGCAACCTTCCAGCCATGGCTTCCTGTAGGGAAACGGACTTGTGATTAAGAGGCGAACAGAGGATGCTTATAGCTTGACAAGAATAACCTAGTTTTGAGCAGGTTGTGGTTACATGGATGTGAACTTTATAATATTTGTTAAACTTTACATTTATTTTGTGCAATTTTCTTTATGAATCACTGTAGTTTTTTAATGTTACAAAGACACTGGGCGGCCATTGCAGATTTCTTCTGTGTTACGTGTCTCATCATAAAATGAGATTAGGGGCTTCCTTGGTCCAGTGGTAAAGACTCCACGCCTCCAGTGCAAGGGATGTGGGTTCAATCCCTGGCTGGGAATGAAGGTCCCACAGGCCAGAAAGTGAGACCAAAATATAAAAGTAAATAAAATTAAAAGTCTAGATGGGCTCACAAGGATGCTTGGCTCAAGAACAAACCCCTTTTGATGTAAAACCGCATTCACAAGCACCCAATTTATGACCACGCTAACGGGAAACAAACATGATGGCTTTTTCTGAAACAGCACTCAAAAGCTATCTTTTCGAATACCTTTTAACTATTTGTCACCTGTCTTACCTAATCCTCAAAATGACCCTGTAGGGGAGACAGTACAACCTCCATATCAACCAGATTCTGAAACTATGACTCCTCAGAGCGTTAAGTCCCTCCCGCCTTCCCAAGACAGTTAATAAGTAGGAAAGTAAGGACGTCCCTGTGGTCCAGTGGCTAAGACTCCAAAACCTAATGCAGGGGTCAGGGGTTCAATCCCTGGTCAGGGAATTAGGCCCCACATTTGAATTCAAAGTTCACACACCACAACTAAAAATCCTGTGTGCCACTACTAAGACCGAGCACGGTCAAATAAATAAATAGTATTTTTTAGTAAATAATTTTTTAAAGTAGAAAAATAGGATTTGAATCCGAGTCAGGGTGGCTC
Organism: Cervus canadensis; assembly: GCF_019320065.1. Classification (NCBI taxonomy): domain Eukaryota; kingdom Metazoa; phylum Chordata; class Mammalia; order Artiodactyla; family Cervidae; genus Cervus; species Cervus canadensis. Next base: position 75,217,611 of record NC_057396.1, read on the forward strand.
AAAGACACATGTGCTTTCCCCTTTCTGCCCTGCGTCTGATCACAGGGCCCTGGGCGGGGGTGGGAATGTGTAGCCCCTCTTCTATCTGAAAATCTCCCATCTGTGGCAGGTAAATATGTGTATGATGAGATGCTTGCAAGGTTTGTAGGGCAGAGGTAATTACCTGTTAGACGGTGCAGCGGAGAAAAGTCCTCAGTGGGGTTAGCGGTTACGTGGCTTCACGGCCACTTCGGGCGGCACCAGGCTGTTGGCTCCCTGCCCCCTTGTCAGGCGGGGATGGGTGAGGGGTGGGCAGGCGGCTGGCCCCTGGGGCTGGGTCAGGCACTGTCATCCCCAGGGCGGGAGGCGGGAGCAGCGGGTCAAAAGAAGACATCGTGGTCCGGGAGGAACCGGATTCGCAACTGAGTACGCTGTCCAGACCACTGTCCAGACCCGGGTTTTCCACCCAAATCGGTGACAGCAGAGAGCTGGAACCAAAGGTTAGAGGCATGAATGTGGCAGAGAATCAGGCAAGCTGCTGAGCGAGGAGAGTAAAGGCGGGCAGGCCAGAGGGAGCCTCCTGGAGCCTTAGTGCAGGGAGGGGCCGGGCTGTGGGTGTTCAATCGCCAGGTCACATCTGACCCCTTTCGACCCCACGGACTGCAGCACGCCAGGCTCCTCTGTCCTTCGCCATCTCCCAGAGTTTTCTCACATGTGTCCATTGAGTCAGTGATGCCATCCAACCGTCTCATCCTCTGTCGTCCCCTCTCCTCCCGCCTTCAATCTTTCCCAGCATCAGGGTCTTTTCAAATGAGTCAGCGCTTGGCATCAGGTGGCCGAAGTATTGGAGTTTCAGCTTCTAATGAATATTCAGGACTGATTTCCTTTAGCACGGACTGGTTGGATCTCCTTGCAGTCCAAGGGACCCTCAAAAGTCATCTCCAGCACCACAGTTCAAAAGCATCAATTCTTCAGTGCTCAGCTTGGAATCAACCCAAATGTCTGTCCGTGTAAGACCAAAGAAATTTGGTGATACATGCACACAAAGGAACACTAGGCAGTTGTAAGGAAGAAGGAGGTACAACTGTCTGCAACGACATGGAACAGTGTCTGTGATACTCGAGTGAGAAAAGAAGTTAGGGAACAGTAATTGTTATGTGTGTGAGAGGCAGACATAACCGCACAACTAGCGAGTCTCTAAGAATACACTTGAAACTGTTACCCAAAGCTGTATCTGGAATAACTTTTCATTTTATAAACGTCTGGATTGTTTGAAAATTTTTACGAAGTACACATGTGACGTTGTAGCATAAAATTTCCTTGAAAGTGTTACTTGCTCAGTCGTCTCAGACTCTTTGCAACCCATGAACTGTAGCCTGCCAAGACAGAGAATTTCTGTCCATGGAATTTCCCAGGCAGAATACTGGAGTGGGTAGCCATTGCCTTCTCCAGGGGATCTTTCCAACCCAGGAATTGAATCTGGGTCTCCTGCGGTGTAGGTGGACTTTTTACCATCTGAGCCACCAGGGAAGCCCATAAAATTTCCTTAGAAAGAAATAAATGAGCCCATTTAGAATACTCATCAGGAGTCATAATACATTTTTGTTCTACTCAGAAAAGCTTTGTTTTCCTTGACCTTCCAGGGTCTTCAAATAGGTTGTGAGTCAGGGTTTGGTGTTTGCTTCTCAATAATTATTTGGACCTAATCCAAGTCTTTGTCTTTCATTCCCAACTATGTCCTACCAGTAGACGGATGGAAGATGAAAATAGAGGGTTTTATTTTGTTGTGATAACACTTAACACGAGGTCTAGTCTCTTAGATTTTTTTAAGTGTACATTGGTGTGGACTATGGGTACAATATTGTATAACAGATCTCTAGAGCTTGTCTATCTTTTTTTCGGCTGTGCTTGTGGGATTTTAGTTCCCTGACAAAGGATTGAACCTGCACCCTCAGCAGTGAAAGCATGAATTTCTACCCACTGGACCACCAGGGAATTCCCAAGGGCTTGTTTTTTTCACTTAACTGAATTTTTATGCCTATGGATCAATAATTCTCCATCCCCATCTCCCACCCAGCTCTGGTAACTATCATTTCGGTTCTGATGTTATGAATTTGACTACTCGAGGTATCACACGTAAGTGGAATCAGGCAATACTTGCCTATGTCTGGCTTATTTCACTCAGCATGATGTCCTCAAGGCCCACTCGTGTAGTCTCGTGTTATAGAATATCCTTCTTTTTTACGGCCGAATATTTCTCTGTTGTATGTACACATCACCTTTTCTTGATGGTCTTCACAATTTCGCCCTTGTGACTAGTGCTGCAATGAATGTGGGAGTGCTAATACCTAACAAGAGGGTCTTCAGCAGAAAAGTCCTGTGAATTTAGACTCTCTAGTGGGTTCCCAGGAAGATTTGGTCCCGGAAAGTCGAGCAGGAAACAGCCCGCAGGGGGACAGCGTGGTGAGAAGATGTACAGAAGTACCCGCTGCAGGCCCCTCACCCGACCAGCACCCGGGGCTTCGGCGGAGAAGCCTGCGGGAAGTCAGACGGGGCTCAGTCAGCGCCCGCCCTTCCTCACAAAGCATCCACCCCCACACAAGGGAGAGCCCCGGTAGTGGTCGATGAGGTGGTGTATCGCTGCACAGACATAAGAGAGGTGATTAGCTCAAATCCTACACGGCCTACGTAAAGCTGTGCACCTGGTCTACCTGGCAGGGCTAATCTAGAAGAGATGTTTCCACCTCACTCGCCTCTCTGGCAGACAGAAAAGATTTGCATCTTATCCTTTTTTGGCAGGTCAACATCTGCCATTACAGACCCTGGGCCCTGATCCATAGTGAATAAGAAACGAGGGGCTTCCCTGGTGGTCCAGGGGTTAAGACTCCGTGCCCCCATTGCAGGGGACCCGGGTTCAATGCCTGGTCAGGGAACTAGATCCCACAGGCTGCAATTAAGACCTGGTGCAACCAGATAAATAAAAGTAAATTTAAAAAAAACACACACACAAAATTTTCTTCTCCTTGAATGGTGCTCCTCAGCCAGGATTCCGAGGAGAGGACTGAGGCCTAACGCCCGAGACGTGCTTTGTGCACACTCGGCCTCACTGCGTCTGTGGTGATACTCGTGTGCCCTCTGTGAGTGAAACGAGGAAATGATCATCCGAACGATTCTCTGTGTTCTGAGAGTCTGGTGACCCCGAGTCTTCTGCCCTAATCCCAACTTTTGGGTAATTCTTCTTCCGAGGAGAAGCTACAGGCATCCAGGTTGTGAGAAAGCCTTCCCCCATAGCAGTTGGTACCTTCTGTATCTGAGGGTGGACCGGAGATGAAAAAAAAAAGATAAAATGTTTTACAGAGAGAGCTTCAGTGCGAACTTGAATTTACTGAACACCAGGAACCCCGCAGGGGGTGAAGCCACGCACACATGCAGATATGCAGGGGAAAGGGCCTCCTGGGAGCTCAGCCCTCCTCACCCATGGGAAGGGACGGTTCTCATGACACGGAAACCCCCTGGACTTGCTGAGCCTCAGAAGCCCGAGAATACTGGGGTGGGGAGCGGTTCCCTTCTCCAGGGGATCTTCCCAACCCAGGGATTGAACCCAGGTCTTCCACATTGCGGGAGGATTCTTTACCCGCTGAGCCACAAAGGAAGCCCAAGAATACTGGAGTGGGTAGCCTATCCTGACCCGAGAATCGAACCAGGATCTCCTGCATTGCAGGCATATTCTTTACCAACTGAGCTATGAGGGAAGGCAAACACCCTGATTCAGTCAGCCTCAGGCCATTCACAGTGGAAAAGGGCTTCAGCTTGGCTCCCAATTCCATCAGGCAAGACAGTAGCCACAAAGCAGAGACACCCTTTAAATGTCCAGAAGAGACAGCTTTGGCCAAAGAGCTGAGAGGTCCGATGGAGCTCGGGAAGACCTCTCCGCTGGTCCTCGTCCGCCCTGAGACCCTGGGGCGCAGAGCTCCACGGTCCTGCCGCCGGACACAGGATGTTCACCCTGCTGCCGGCTTCAGACTGGCTCACGGCCTGTGCCAGGAGTTCATAGGGGTTGACGCCGCGCCTGGAGCTCAGACAGATGCGGCCCGCATGCTGGCTCCATCACTAGCCGTGTGATGTCAGGTGAATCAAATGATTTCTGTTGAGCCTCGTTTTTTAAAATTAATGAGTTGATTTTTGGAGGCTCTGGTCTTGCTGTGCTCCGGCTTTCTCGAGTTGCGGCGAGCGGGGACTACCCTTCATTGTGCAGCACGGCTTTCTCACTGCGGTGGCTTTGCTGGTTCTGGGCCACAGGCTCTGGGCGCACAGGCTTCAGTAACTGCAGCACGGGGGGGTGGGCGCTGGGGGAGGCCTCAGCAATCGTGGCGCACAAACCTAGCTGCTCCGAGGCACGCGGAATCTTCCCAGACCAGGGATCGAACCCGGGTCCCTTGCATTGGCAGGCGGATTCTTATCCACTACGCCACCCAGGAAGTCAGAGTCTCCTTTTTTAAAATTCGTTTCAGATGGAATTAATGTTAGCACCCATTTCGTAGATGTCATGAGCATTATTGAAAGAATGAAGGAGGTGCTTTGCACCAGCTTCTTTCTGTTCAGCTGTCTCCTACGTCCAGGCTGGCCCCAGCTCACGCCCTGGGGACGGAGGAGTACCACTGTGTGCAGAGCTGTTGGCAGCCACGGCCGGATGCAGAGGGACTTCGCCTGACTTGGGAGGTTCCCCCGCGGCCCCGAGGAACGAGGACCTGCAGAGCCAGCACCGTCTTTGTGAGCCTGTCCCATGGATGCCCCCAAGGAGCCCGTAAATGTTCTCTTCTTCCCCTTCCCGATCAGCCCGCTGGGACAGCGGCTCTGGTGCTAGCAGCCAACTTTCCAGAACGTGCCAAACAGGACAAGCCTGGCCGAGACCCGACCACAGAGCATCAGAGCTGTGTCAGGCCACCAGAGACCACTGTGTTTTGCAGAGGTAGGGTTGCCAGATTTAGCAAATCAGATGCAGAATGTCTAGTTAAATCTGAATTTCAGATAAACGTCCACACAAAAAAAAATTTTTTTTACTGTAAGTAGCTCCTGATATTCGGAGAAGGCGATGGCACCCCACTCCAGTACTCTTGCCCGGAAAATCCCACGGATGGAGGAGCCCGGTGGGCTGTGGTCCAAGGGGTCGCTAAGAGTCAGACACGACTGAAGTGACTTAGGAGCAGCGGCGGATCCTGATATTGCATGGGACACATTTTCAAAGAAACTTTTCTTTGTTTATCTGAAATTCAAATTTAATTGAGCTTCTTCCTGTATTTATCTCACCTGGGAAGCCTGAGACGGAAGCTAGCTACGGAGAGGGAAAGCAACTTGCTGGGGTCACACACAAGCCAGGTCTCACAGCGGGTCTGTCGGCCCCCAGTCTCCAGCCTCCCACCCCTCGACACAAATACCCAGCTTTCTGGGTTGTTTTTTTTTTCCTTTCTGGTTTCGGTTTTGTTTTTCCCAAGTTTTCTGGTTTTCACTTAAGGCGAATGCTTGCTGGACTGGGTGTCCCAGATCCCTGGCGTGTTACAGAGGGGTAGCACCACGGACCCCAGGTCGCCAAGAAGAGAAGGGGGACCAGCCACAGAGGTGAGCGGGTGAAGTCAGGACCTCAGAGGTTCAGTCCAGGTTTCATCTTCAAGAGAAGGCTCACCAAGTGAGCCAGACATTTAAGTGCTGCGAGGCTCTTAGCTATTACATCCAATGGGCACATTCGGGCCTCTTTCCAGAGCGTTCCTTCAGGGATCCAGCCCAACGAGCAGTTCCGGGAAGGCAGCTTGCTGGTAAGCTGCGGAGCACATTTGGGGTCTGGGACGGCTCCATCACCGCCCCGTGCGGAGGGAGCAGGACGCCTGGCTGTGCCCACCCGAGGTCTGCACCCCAGCTTCCCCAGCCCGGATCACCAGGGGCTTTGAGCTGAAATTCCAGGCGGGGGCTGGACCGAGTGGTCCGGCCCAGCCTGATTTACGGGAAACCACACCAGCACTCTATCCGCCTTAATTTGTAACTGGGCAGTGTCCTGGGCCAACCAATAGCTAGGACCGAACCCCCACCCACCCCAGCCTCCCCAACCCTGGGGGACTAGCCGCTGAGTCAGCCCGAGGCAGCGCAGCGATCGGGAGTCAGGAGCAGGTTTGGCGCTGGCGGTTGGGGGTCTGGGGAGCAAGGCGGGCTCCGGTCCTGGCTTCCCTCCCTCCCCCAGGCTCCCCTTGTCTCTGCGGTCTCTGGGCGTCGCCGCTGCCCCTCCCCTCCCCTCCTCTCCCCTCCCCTCCTCTCCCCTCCCCCGCCCCCTCCCGGCCCGCCCCCCTCCCCCGGCCCCGGGCTTCATTGTTGAGTTGCCGCGGGACCCTCTAGACGGAGCAGGTGGACGCCTCGGGCCTGGGAGGGGGCTGGGACGAGGGGCCAGCCGGAGCCGGGAAAGGGACGCGGTCTGGGAACAACAACACAGGGGGAGGCGCCGGGAGGAGGCGGTCCGGGCGGGCGGCGGTGGGGGGCGTTGAATGGGGGCGGGCCCCGCGGGGGTGGGCGTGCGGGAGGGCCCCCAGGCCCCCAGGCTCGGAGCTGGCACCCGAAGCCGGCTGGCCCTGCAGGTCCGGGCTGACGTCGCCTCCCAGATGGCCTCCAGGATGACCCCGCTGACCCTCCTGCTGCTGCTGCTAATGGCTGGGGTGAGTGACCCCTGCGCGGCCAGGCGGGAGCGGGGCTGAGGTTAACCCTTCAGGCTCCGGGGAATTAGGTGAGCTCCTCGTGGGATCGGCACCGGGGGTCCTCCCACCAGCGTGAGTACACAGCTTGGAAAGAGCAGGGACTCAGGCCCACGCGGGGTCTAACCCTGCCTGGGCTGCGGTACCCGCTGCGGTGGCCGGGAGCCTGGCACTTAGGGGAGCGACCGGCCCTGATGTACAAAGTGGAGAATAAAGCGGAAGGGCAAAGGAGATGGACAGCATTTTGAAAGGAAAAAGCAAGAGGTTATCGTGGAAACCTGAGTTGCGGGGTGAGGGTGGGAAAGCTCCCCCCAGTGGTTCCGGAGGTCAGGGGTAAGGGGTGAGCCGGGGAGAAAGGGGGGGTGTTTACCTTGGCGTGTGCATTCCGTGGGCGTGTGCCGAAGTTGACTTTAGCATTGCCCTTTGAGATGGATCAGATGATGTGGTGGTGATCAAGGCATCTGGAAGCAGAGACCCAAGTCTGACCCCCAGTTTTTCCTCCGGCTTCTCTTAAGACCTTGAGCTAGTTGCTTAATGTCTCAGCATCGGTTTTGTTTACCAGTTAAATGGGATAATGTGGGCTTTCTCTGAGGCAATCCATGGTGGGGGCTCCAGGCAGGCCCCTGTCCCACCAAGCTTTGCCAGGAACAATTCTCGGGTATCCCACCTTCGATGCCCTGGTGGCTCAGCGGTAAAGAATCCACCTGCCAATGTGGGTTCGATCCCTGGGTCGGGAAGATCCCCTGGGGAAGGAAATGACAACCCACTCCAGTGTTCTTGCCTGGGAAACCCCATGGACAGAGGAGCCTGGCGGGCTACAGGAGCCTGACAGACTTAGCAACTAAGCAACACACCCCACCTTCTCTTTGAGTGTTTGTGTTTAAAGGGGGCTGTGCCTCATAATAAAAGAAAGAAAGAAAGTCTCTTGAACCACAGGACAGAGTCGCCTCAGATATGATCGTCGGCCCAGGGAGCTTACAAGAAGGGGAAAGTGAAGGAGACAGCCAGAAAGGAGGTATTCCCGACAACGAGTCCATTCAAGGCAACGAGGACTCTTCCACCTTGCCGATGACTACCCTGACTGGTCAAGGCAACGAGGACTCTTCCACCTTGCCAATGACTAACCTGACCATCGTACAAGACACTGTCACCGAGGCCTTCAGCCAGCCTGCCACCGAACCAGTCCAGCCAACCACCCAGCCCACTGCTGAACCCTTCTGCCCAGCGCCCATCACCTCCTGCTCTGACTCGGAGATCCGAGAAGCAGAGGCGGTGCTGGGGGAGGCACTGACAGACTTCTCCCTGAAGCTCTATCATGACTTCTCGGTGTTGAAGAAGAAGGAGACCAACTTCATCTTCTCCCCCTTCAGCATCGCCAGCCTCCTCACCCAAACCCTGCTTGGTGAGAGCCCGCCTTCTCTCCAGTTCATGCGTTTGACGTTCCCTGAGGCAGGCTCCCTCGTGGCTCAGCTGGTAAAGAATCCGCCCGCAATGCAGGAGACCCCTGTTCGATTCCTGGGTCGGGAAGATCCCCTGGTGAAGGCATAGGCTACCCACTCTAGTATTCTTGGGCTTCCCTGGTGCTCAGCTGGTGAAGAGTCCGCCTGCAATGTGGGAGACCTGGGTTCGATCCCTGGGTTGGGAAGATCCCCTGGAGAAGGGAAAGGCTACCCACTCCAGTGTTCTGGCCTGGAGAATTCCATGGACTATAGTCCATGGGGTCACAAAGAGGGCTTCCCTGGTGGCTCAGATATTAAAGCGTCTGCCTGCAACACGGGAGACCTGGGTTTGATCCCTGGGTTGGGAAGATCTCGTGGAGAAGGAAATGGCAACCCACTCCAGTATTCTTGCCTGGAGAATCCCATGGACAGAGAAGCCTGGTGGGCTACATTAGTCCATGGAGTCCCAAAGAGTCGGACACGACTGAGCGACTTTTAAAAAAAAAATGAAAAAATGCCTCAAGAAGGAAGCTGTAAAAATGGGCTATGGTGGGGGAGGGGAATCTTTTTGTTCTGGAACTTACATTTATTCTTTCATTTAACCATGATTTAATAGGCATTACTGATTATAAAGGGCTTCCCAGGTGGCTCAGTGGTAAAGACTCTGCCTGCCATTGCAGGAGACATGGGTTCAACCCCTGGGTTGGGAAGATCCCCTGGGGGAGGAAATGTCAACCCGCTCCAGTATTCTTGCCTGGAGAATTCCATGGACAGAGGAGCCTGGCAGGCCACAGTCCATGGGTTGCAAAGAGTCAGACACGTCTTAGTGAGTAAACAGCAGCATCAGCAGCATGGCTTATAAAATCTATGAGCTGTGCAAGAACATTTAAATAAGGTTCCAGCCCATCAACCGTGGTTCAGGGTAAGGCCATAAGGAAACGATAAGAGAGACATAGAGCAGAATCATAATAATGCTGCTTTTTAGCTGTGTGAACTTGGGCAGATCACTTAACTTCTCTGAGCCTGAGTCCTCTGTGTAAAATGGAAATGGTTGTGAAAGTGAAGTCGCTCAGTCATGTCCGACTCTGTGACCCCATGGACTGTAGCCCACCAGGCTCCTCAGTCCATGGGATTTTCCAGGCAAGAGTACTGGAGTAGGTTGCCATTTCCTTCTCCAGGGGATCTTTCCAACCCAGGGATCGAACCCGGGTCTCCCACATTGCAGGCAGACGCTTTGCCATCTGAGCCACCCTTAAAAAAAAGAAAAATTAAGCAGATAGCCCAGTGCCTAACTTGGTAGGAGGTAAAAAAAATGTTAATCCCTCCACTTCCCTGAGAGACCACTGTCAACTCCCCTGGGGTAATTTACCTTAGAAATGGCCCAAAAAAGTGCTCCAGGCAATGGAAACAGCTATCACTCCAAAGGGGATTTCAGGAAGCCTACTGGAGCCGATACAGTGAGGAACAGGGGAACCTGTTCTACTAGTAGAAGGGGAACCTTTCTACTAGAGTCCCAGAACCCTAACATCCCTAGCCTGTATCCGCTAGATATCAGTGGTACCCCACACCTCCAGGTACGACACCCAGAAAGTCTCCAGATGTGGCCAAATGCCCCCTGGGGTGCAATTTCCTTTGATTGGTTTCAGTTAATTGTTTTATTGCCCCCCCCCCCCAAAATGGCTTGAATCTTTTCTCTACCCTCAGGTTATGAACTCCATGATCTTAAAATGAGTAGATTACTTCCTCTCTTAAACCTCAGTTTTCTCATCTGCGTAATGGGGTTAGTACTTGTCCTTACATAAAAGGGTTATAGTGAAGATTCAAAGAGATACTATGGGAGAAGCAGTTACTATGCCTGGATCAAAGTGAGTGCTTGCTAAATTCTATCTGTTGCTACACAGAAGGTGTGGACAATAAGTATTTAATAATGAACAAGGGAAAGGGTATTGGACATCTTTTATGAGTCTCTGCTCTCTCTTCTTAATGACGACCAGGTGTCCCTGCTTATAGGTTGAACCGTTGTAAACCTGAACCGACTAAATAAGAGGTCATGTGGAACAAGTGGTGATTGGACCAGGCTTTGGGTGACGAGTGGTATTAAAATTAGGTAGGAAAATGCAGGAAGGGAATATTTAGCCCTAGAAAATTCTGGATTGTTCATAATTCCCCCACCCTTCTCTTTCTGACATGTGTTGTCTTTGAAACCATCTCTGGCTCTGATGATACGGGGTTAACCCCCCTGCCCTGCCCCGCCATTGCGGCTTGGTCTCTTAACCCTGGTCCCTCCTCCCGCTCTGGTCTTTGTTGCAGGGGCTGGAGGAGAAACCAAGGAAAGCTTGGAGCGCCTCCTCTCTTACCCCCAGAACTTCAGCTGTGTCCACCGTGCCCTGAATGCCTTCACGTCCGAAGGTTTCACCTCGTTCTCTCAGATCTTCCACAGCTCAGGTGAGTGTCAGGGGGAAGGATGGCAGGGGCTGGGCTGGGCCCTCAGGATTTGGGTGGGCGCCTAACACTGGGGATGGAGGAGGAAATGGCAACCCCCTCCAGGATCCTTGCCTGGAGAATCCCATGGGCAGAGGAGCCTGGCGGGCTACAGTCCACGGGGTCGCAAAGAGTCAGACATGTCTGAGTGACTAAACCATCTCTCCATCCATAGCACTGGGGAAAGAGAGGACAGAGGGAATGTTAGAACTAGAAGCAGGGGGTGGGGGGAGGAATGCAGAGCAGGACGGGCCTGAGAAACACCCAGTGGCTCCTGGGTGCCAGATAGGTGCCCAGGTGAGACCGTGGGCAAGTCATTTGCATTCATCAATTTCATCAAAGTAAGAACAGTCCTCGGCATCCAGGAACAGAGAGCGCTGGAGGGCTGGAGGGCTCTAGACATGGAATAGATTCCCGGGCGGTCTAGTGGGTAAGACTCTGACCTTCCACTGGTTGAGTTCGGGTGTGTGCCTTGGTTGGGGAACTAAGATCCCGCCAGCTGTGAGGCCAAAAAACAAAAAGAGAGACTTTTTTAACCTGGGTCGGGGGTCTTGGGACTCCTGTTCTTTGTACATTTATGTTATATGAATTTGTTGCCATTTACATATGTTGCCTTATTAGGTAAGGTAATCAGAACAGTCGGTGGTAAAGAATCCGCCTGCCAATGCAGGAGACATGGGTTTGATCCATGGGTCGGGAAGATCCCCCTGGAGGAGGAAATGGCAATGCACTCCAAGATTCTTGCCTGGAAAATTCCATGGACTGAGGAGACTGACAGGCTACAGTCCATGGGGTTGCAAAAGAGGCGGACATGACTTAGCAATTAAATAATAACAACAACAATCAGAGCAATAAGCTTCCAAAATGGTCTAACGCAGTTCGTTCAGATTTTGTTCCCCAGAGCCCTAGGTTTCTGCAGAACTGCTGCAGGAGTCCCCGTGGGAGTGGGAGTTAGGGAGGCTGTGCGGAGGGGGCTGCGTGGGGGGAGGGGATGCCGGCGGGGGAGGGGATGCGTGGGGGGAGGGGATGCGTGGGAGGGGTGCGTGGGGAGGGGCTTGCGTGGGGGGAGGGGCTGCGGAGGGAGGGCTGCGTGGGGAGGGGAGGGCGGTGGGAGGAGGGGATTGCGGCGGGGGGGGGGCTGCGTGGGGGGAGGGGCTGCGTGGGGGGAGGGGCTGCGGACGGGGGAGGGGCTGCTTGGGGGGAGGGGATGCCGGCGGGGGAGGGGGTAGCACTTTCTGTGAGAGGCGGTTGGAGCCAGGTGGGCTCTGAACTCCCACCCAGCCTCAACCAGAGCCCTTTAGTGTGTGGGCTTCAGACATGACTACATTTGAAACCTCAGTTCTGCTGAGCTTAAAAATTACAGGTTTAGCGTGAGCCACTTTTAAATTGGGGAAAAAAATTCTCTCTCTCTCTTTTTTTTTAACTATAAAAGCAATACCCATTCACTGTTTAAAAAAAGAAAAACTGAGAAAATATTGGAATTCCCTGGCCATCCAGCTGTTAGAACTCCACGCTTCCACTGCAGGCGGCATCGGTTCAATCCCTGGTCTGGGAACTAAGATCCCATGTGCTGCTCTACGCGGCCAAAAAAAAAAAAAAAAACTGAGAAAATATAGGAAAGAAAAAAGAAGGAAAGAAAGAAAACTCACCTATCACATCATTATCTTTAAAAAAAGAAAAAAAAACTCTTTTTACAGATGGGAAAGTTATGACTCAGAGGGGCTCAAAAAACATTGCCCTTTTTTTTTTTTTGAAACATTGCCGTTTTTACTCATTTGCTATAAACCTGTCTTGCTAGGTTGGTAGAAAATACAGCTTCAGTCAATATTACCTATTTAGTTCAGGAAAATTTTTTCTTTTAAACACTTTTTTTCTCTAGTGGGCCTGGGTTTTGGAGAGCAAAACCCAGGAAGTCTTGTTGCGATCTTCCACTGAGACTAGAAAGCGGTCTGAATGAAGGGAAGCAAAGAAGGGAAATAGAGGCGAATGGAAGTTACCATCTACCATGCCGAGCCGTGGTCGGGTGGCAGGAGAGGCCCGGAAGGGGCCTCCCGCGCTCAGCTCAGGGTTCGCCTGCTCTGGGCTCACGGAGCGCCTGTCGGAGGAGGGGGCTGGAGCCCTGGTCCACACCGCCTTCACGGGGTAGAAGCCAGCCCCCTCTGCAGGGCTGCTCCCGGAAGGACCTCAAGCCCGCCTCTCGCCCTGCCCCTCCTCCCCACCCCTCCAGACCTGACCATCAGGGACACCTTCGCCGACGCCTCTCAGAGGCTCTATGGCAGCAGCCCGAGGCCCCTGGGGAATAACAGCACGGCCAGCTTGGAGCTCATCAACGACTGGGTGGCCAAGAAGACCAACCTCAGGATCAGGCGGCTGCTGGACAGCCTGCCTGAGGACACCCGCCTCATCCTCCTCAACGCGGTCGCCCTGAGCGGTAAGGGGCGTCTCCCCATCCTGAGGTCTTCCTTCCCCTGCGGGCTTAAAACCCACTCAGCCCCAGGTTCCACCCCTGGCTCCCGCGGTACCTGCCCTGGCCCGTGCCCTCAGAGTGTTTAACTCCCTTTCCTCCCCTCCCCATCTGCGTTAGAGTCACCCTCCTCCTGCTCTTCCCTCTAGCCAAGTGGAAGATAGCGTTTGATAACAGCAGAACAATCATGATGCCCTTTTACGTTAAATCCTCTGCCATCAAAGTGCCCATGATGAACAGCAAGAAGTACCCTGTGGCCTCTTTCACGGACCGGACTCTGAAGGCCCGGGTGAGTTCTCGGCCCTCCCCACTCCTGTCTCACAGCCTCTTGAGCGTCCTGACTTCCTTTCTGCTGTGGCTCCATCGGTGTAGGGACGCACCTTTCCACTGAAAACCCGTCATGTCTACTGCTTCCATCTCTGTTTCCACCCTATCTTTTCTCCTTCTCCCCCTCTCCAGCCTGGGCCAAGGGAGGCATTATATATTTGAGGTTGGAAAGCAAGATTCTAAAGTTTCCTCCTGCGTCTCTACTGCGTCAAATGGCAAAAAGTGAGTCGTGTTCCTCTTCCGTGCCTCAGTTTCTCTTCCCAGTCAACCCACCAGTAGACCCTGCTGGCTTAGGAGCTCCTCTGTGTGTGTCCTGGCATACACCTGCATCTGTGTAGATACATGTGCACATATCTGGGCATATCCGTGTGTTCATGTATGTAGTAAGTGCATGCGTTAAATGGCTTAAGTTCCTTGGCAGAAATTGAACAGAATGATTTCAGTGAATGAAGAGGGAAGGAAGAGAGACCAGACATTTTCTTGGTTTTCTTCCTTATGTTGTTATTTATTTATTTCTTAAACTTTTTGTTTTGTTACTGGTGTATAGCCAGTTAGGGCTTCCCAGGTGGCTCAGTGGTAAGGAATCTGCCTACCAATCCTGGAGATGCAGGTTCAATCCCTGGGTCAGGAAGATCCCCTGGAAAAGAAAATGGCAACCCACTCTAGTATTGTTGCCTGGAAAAGTCCATAGACATGGGAGCCTGGTGGGCCACAGTCCACGGGGTCGCGAAGAGTCGGACACGACTGAGCACGCGCGCACACTCATAGCTGGTTAGCAGACAACGTTGTGGTAGCTTCAGGTGAACAACGAGGGACTCGGCCGTACGTGTGCATGGATCTGCTCCCCCCAGACCCCTGCCACCCAGGCTGCCACGTAACACTCAACAGGGTTCCATGCGCCATACAGAAGGCCGTTGTTGGTCTTCCATTTTAAATAGCAGCGTGTACACAAATGACCAGACATTTCTGCCTGGTTAGGATAGCAGGGCACAGACCTGTGAGACAGGAAACAATAGGAGATGCCCAGTGACGCAGTATCAGGCTGAGAAACATAGGACCTGTTCTGGAACATGCCAGGACTGTTTCCACCTGGAAGCTTTCCTACATTTTCCCTCTGCTGGACCCTCTGCAGGCTGATTGTCACAGAACTTGTTCCTCCGGCTCATCCGGTGTCAGCGAAAAGGTCACCTAGGTGGAGGAGACGTCCCCCTGCTTAAAGTCGCCTCCTCCTCACCCTGTAACAGCATCCTCTTTTATTACTAATATATCCATGGTACTGTATTGTCTTGGTATTGTTCAGTTGCTAGGCCGTGTCCAACTCTTTGGGACCCCATTGACTTCTGCACACCAAGCTTCCCTGTCCTTCACTGTCTCCCAGAGTTTGCTCAAACTCATGTCTGTTGAGTCGGTGATGCCATCGAGCCATCTCATCCTCTGGCGCCCCCTTCTCCTCCTGCCCTCAATCTTCCCCAGCAGTCTGCCCTTTGCATCAGGTGGCCAAAGTATTGGAGCTTCAGCTTCAGCATCAGTCCTCCCAGTGAATATTCAGGGTTGGTTTCCTTTAGGATGGACTGGTTGGATCTCCTTGCTAACAGAAGAACTCTCAAGAGTCTTCCCCAGCGCCACAGTTCAAAAGCATGGTACTCACCACTATCTGAATTACATTGTCTATTTGCCTATCTAATTGCAGTATTGTCTATCTCTCTGAGATATTGTGATCAGAGACTTTCTCTTTTCCCTACAATATCTGAGGGTCTAGAACAATGCCACATATAATAAGTGCTCATTATGTTTGCTGAATAAATTAATGAATTCAATGGAAGATGCTAAAGGGAGCAACTCACTCAAAATGAGTGGCTAGGAAGATGTCACAGAAGTGGTTACTTTTGACCAGTCTTAACCATCCATGCACTTTTCCACCTTTCCATCCATCCATCCCAATCCAATGGCTTTCAGTATTCCCAGCTATCTAACAGAACCAGAATACGTGTACAAGGCAGAAAGAGTGAATATACATGGCAAGTTTTGGGCATCACTCTAACTCAGAGTATTTGGGGGGAGAGTATCAGTGTGAGGGATTTTTAATGGCAAAGGAGGAGGGGTTTTATGCAACCCCCCTCCCTCTCTTTGGGATTGGCCAGGTGACTCAGACGGTAAAGAATCCATCTGCAACGCAAGAGGCCTGAGTTCGATCCCTAGATTGGGAAGATCCCCTGGAGAAAGAAATGGCAGTCCACTCCAGTATTCTTGCCTGGAGAATCCCATGGACAGAGGAGCCTGGCGGGCTACAGTCCATGGGGTCACAGAGTCAGACACGACTGAGCGACTAACGCTTTCACTTTCCCCACTCTACAGTTCCATAGGTTTTAAACAAATACTTTATTTGATATGGGCGTCCCTTGTGGCTCAGCTGGTAAAGAATCCACCTGCAAAACAGGAGACCTGGGTTCGATCCCTGAGTTGGGAAGATCCCCTGGAGAAGGGAAAGGCGACCCACTCCAGTATTCTGGCCTGGAGAATTCCATGGACTGTATAGAGTCCATGGAGAAGAGCATAGAGCCTTGGAGAAGACTCTTAGGAGTCCCTTGGACTGAAAGAGATCCAACCAGTCCATCCTAAAGGAAATCAGTCCTGAATATTCATTGGAAGGACTGATGCTGAAACTGAAACTCCAATACTTTGGCCACCTGATATGAAGAACTGACTCATTGGAAAAGACACTGATGCTGGGAAAGAGCGAAGGCAGGAGGAGAAGGGAACGACAGAGGATGAGATGGTTGGATGACATCACCAACTCAATGGACGTGAGTTTGAGCAAGCTCCGGGGGTTGGTGATGGACAGGGAAGCCTGGCGTGCTGCAGTCCATGGGGTCACAAAGAGTCGGACACGACTGAGTGACTTTCACTTCACTTCACTTCACTTATTTGATGTAGTCACATTGTAAATTCAAAATCAAAGTTTTACTTAAGCCTTTAAACGTTTAGCTGAAGTTAAATTATTAATTACATTATTACATTATAATCATAATTTTTTATAAAACACTTTCATTTGTTCTTTAATTAAGCCATACTGACCAGATTAAACTCCTTTAAACCATTTGTTTCATTTACAAATACGGTTAACTAATATTCCCCTAAGCACTTTGAGCTTTATAAACACACTTTATATATACTTTATAATATACTTTATAAATACACTTCATACGTTTGGCATGCTTGATTTTCTTCTTTAGCGTGTTAAATACTCGACAGGACAGAATTACACCCCTGTTTGTCCATATCTTGCTGGCACGTCAAGCCCACTTGTGAAAATTAAATTTGAAGAGTAAATCAACTTTCAGTCAACATCTCAACTTTATTCTCAAACCGAATGCAACCATCCTACCCTTCTTTGTCCAAAAGCATAAAACAAGCATGTCTGACTCTTAAAAATTATACACGCTATTTTAAATAACAAACACAGATTACTCTGAACTTATCACCCAGGGTTCATACTACAGAATTGCTTTATTTTCTCATTCCCATACTTTGTTCTAAATTTTCCTAGGATTTAAGGAGTATTTACCCAACGAAGGGGGTTAGGTTTACCAACTCAAGTGTGCTAAGGTTGCTAGCTGGGAATGTCAAGACCACAACGTGGTAATTTTTGGTCAGAGAGGCAAGGCTCACACACAGGATGTGAGGGGCGCACAGTGTCAGGTCCACGAACCCTGTGTAGATCCTCTGTCAGCAGCGCCCTGGTGTCCATGCTCTTCAAGCAATAAATCACTGTGCAACCTGCTTCTTCTGGACCATTTTTTCAAATTCCAACAATTGATTGGTTTCAGTTAACGTCTTCATTGCCCAGTTGAATTCTGCACTCTAGATTATTCGTGTCCATCTGTTCAGCCTCAATCATAATGCCGTTTCAGTGATCGTCTCTTCTGTCCTATCGGTCTGGGGTTTCTCAGTCTTGGCACCATGGACACTTTGGGTTCAAGGATTCTTCATTATAAGGTGCTGTCCCGGCACTGCAGGATTTAGCAGCAACCCTGACTTCTACCCACGAGATGCCAGGAGCACGCAGCGCCTGTTTCTGCCAGCTCCAAGCGTTACTAAATGTCCACTGGGGGCAAATCATCCCGAGCTGAGAACATTCGTGTATGGGACTTGTGGGTCCTGTATTTCTCTCCTGCTTTTGTCTGGCCACCAGTTCTAAGTCCTTCTACTGGCAAACTGCAAAGGTAGGCTAGGATCCGCTTGTATACCACGCTGAATGCCAGACCGGGAGGTTTATACCAACTCTCATAGGCAGGGAAAGCCATCAAAAGTCTTTGAAAGGACAGACCTGATAACTCTGATGGTACATTACGTGTATTCTATACTTTATGCACAACATATGTGAAAGGAACTGGGCTCAGAGAGGTCCCACTGCTTACCTGTATTCCACAGTTCATCAGTAGCAGAGTACGGGTGTGATCCTCAGCCTGTGAAATCAGAAACTCTGGCTCATTTCTCCGCATCTCACCAGCACAGGGTCAGACCAGCACTGTTTGCCTGCCTGACCACCCCATCTCGTGGCAAAGCCTGGGAGCCTAGTTCTGGCTCCTTGCTGAAACAGTACGGACTGGAGACGAGCCTCAGGTCCCAGAGGGCAGGAGCCGGGAGAGCGCGGGGTAGGAGGACTGATAAGCTGCGTCTCTTCATCTCCAGGTGGGCCGCCTGCAGCTGTCCCACAACCTGAGCTTTGTGATCCTGGTGCCCCAGACCGTGAAACACCATCTCCAAGACCTGGAGCAGGCTCTCAGCGCCGCCGTCTTCAACGCTGTCCTGAAGAAGCTGGAGATGACCAAGTTCCATCCCACACACCTGACGATGCCGCGCATCAAAGTGCAGAGCAGCCAGGACATGCTGGGTGAGTCCTGGCAGCCCCGGGACTGATCCTGGGCCCCCAGAGGAGGAGAGGTTGTGGGGGGTGGGGAATGGGCCTTAAAATGCGGTCAACACCCTCTTGAGTCTTTTTCATATCCATCGTCTCAGGTTGGGCTTCCCAAGTGGCTCAGTGGCAAAGAATGTGCCTGCCAGTGCAGGAGATGCAGGAGACCCGGGTTCGATCCCTGGATCCCCTGGAGGAGTAGATGGCAACCCACCCCAGGATTCTTGCCTGGAGAACCACATGGACAGAGGAGCCTGGCGGGCTACAGTCCATGGGGTCGCAGAGTCGGACACGACTGAGTGACTTAACACATACATGTGCCATACATATCCCTCCATTTTCTTTTCTCAAACTTGATCTCCTAATAGATGATCTCGTTTGCTGATATATGACATCACGCCCTGGTATGTGATGTCATTTGAGTACGTATGTCCTCCTTCTGATACGTTACCTCGTTTCCAAGGTTCTTGGTGATGAGGAAGCATCACTTTTCAGGGTTTTGGGGGGGTTGGGGCAAGACCTCTGACCACTTGAGAGAAAGTGGTGACTAGAGTGAGGATGGGCCCACGGATTAAGGAGCCCACAAACGGGACTGGAAGGCACAGGGTAACGCGATTACACTCTGATAAACAAGAAGAGGAGGGGAAAGAGAGGGTTGGAACTTGGGATCAACCCCGGAAATTCAGGACCCGTGTCTCCAGCTGCTGAGGTTTCCGCGTGGGTCTTGTTTTGTTTCTTAATGTAATATTTTAATTTAAAAAATATTTTAAATGACTATTTTTTTTAATTTCACTTTTTGTACCGTTTTTAGAGGTTGCCTTCCATTTACAGTTTTACCGCATGTCGGCTGCGCTCCGCGTGTTGACAGCCGTGCAGGCCTCTGACCATTGTTTTCCTCCGTCTGCGCCCTAGATTACTTTGACTTTATCTACGACGTCAACCTATGCGGGCTGACGGAGGACCCGGACGTGCAGGTGTCTGGGATTCGGCACCAGGCCACCCTGGAGCTGACGGAGAGCGGGGTGGAGGCGACCGCCGCCTCGGTGGTCTCCGTGGCCCGCAACCTGCTGGTCTTCGACGTGCAGCAGCCCTTCCTCTTCCTGCTCTGGGACCAGCAGCACAGGTTCCCGGTCTTCATGGGCCGGGTGTATGACCCCAAGGGCTGAGCCGGCCCGGGGCCTCAGCCCGCCCAGCCGCGGCCCTGCTCCAGCCTGCCTGCACGTGCCCCTCCCCGCTCCCGCCCCAGGCCTGCCCGCCACCCGAGGGGCTCCCGTGGGGTCCTGTGAGGGGGGCCGGCTTCCCTCCTCCCTGACGGCAACCCCTCCAAAGCACTTTTGAGCTTTCTCTGGCACAGATACAGCAGACTTCACAAATAAAACCTGGCAGACCATGACTTTCTCTCTCATTTGCCTTTGAGTTTTAGACGATTAGGGCTGCCCTGGCCCTTGTATCAGCTAGCTACTGCTGTGTAACAAGTCACTCAAACTTAATGGCTTAAAATAGCAGCCATGTATTATTTCGCCAAAGTCTGGGAGTCAGGGCTGACCTCGCTGATCTGGCCTGGGCCTGGCAGACCTTCCCTGTGCTCACGCATACGTCTCTAAGAGTTGGTGGAGTGGCCGGGGGCGACTGACCTACAGTGGCCTCAGCTGGACCACCTTGGCTCTCCTCTGCACATCCACCTCCCGGACCCTTCCATCGATGCTCACCTGCAGTGGCACAGTTTCCAAGTGAAGAGTCAGAGACTGGCAGTCTTTTTCACAGTCTGCAGCTCAGCTTGCCTCAAATTTACCGTCGTCCGGTCAGCCCAAGCAAGGCACACGGCCAGACCTGGAGGCAGAGTGGGGAAGCACTGGAAAGTGGGAGGACACAGTCTTTCACGGAGAGCGTCTCGTGCAGTCGTTCATCACAACCAGTATCTTGTTCATTTGTTTGCAGCAACTGTGACGGGAGTAATAACAGTAGCTAACACTGTTGAAGCCATCCGCTCAGATGACCATCCGCTCTTAGGCCATCTGCTCAGATGACCATCCGCTCAGATGACCATCCGCTCTTAGAGCTCTGCGTGCATGCATGCTCAGTAGTGTCCGACTCTTTGTGACCCCATGGACTGTAGCCCACCAGGCTCCTCTGTCCATGGGATTCTCCAGGCAAGAAATGCTGGAGTGGGTTGCCATTTCCTTGGATAGAGCAGCCTGGTGGCTGCAGTCCGTGGGGTTGCTAAGAGCCAGACATGACTGAGCGACTTCACTTTCACTTTTCACTTTCATGCATTGGAGAAGGAAATGGCAACCCACTCCAGTATTCTTGCCGGGAGAATCCCAGGGACTGGGGAGCCTGGTGGGCTGCCGTCTATGGGGTCACACAGGGTCGGACACGACTGAAGTGACTTAGTAGCAGCAGTGAGTCCATGAGGGCCCGGCAGGTTAGGGTGGCCTTGGTTATCTGCCTGCTGCAGTCAGCTGGGGGGTTAGCTGGCGGGTCTGATGAGGTTTAGCTTTGACCTTGTACAGTCTCTTCCATACGGCTGGGACCTTGGCTGAAACGAACCAGCTCACCGACTCTGCTCCAACGGGTCTCTCCTTTTCCAGGAGGCTAGTCTGGTCCTATTGAAACAGAGGTTGCAGGGGTCTAAGAAAGTGACGGAGTCAAGCAAAGTCTCCCGAGTCTGAAGCCAGGAAGTAACATCACATCACCGATGCCTCATCCTATTGGCCAAAGCAAGTCACCAGGCCAGCTTATGTTCAAAGAGTCAGGAAAACCTGTCCACAATTTTTTTCAGCCACGCCTCACAACTTGCGTGATCTTAGTTCCCTAACCAGGGATTGAACCCAGGCTCTGAGCAGTGAAAACAGAGTCCCAACCACCGGACTGCCAGGGAATTCCGCAAACGTGTCCACTTCTAAAGAAAAGACCTGCAGAGTCTTTCTGCCAAAGGCATGCCTTTAAGGAAGCAAGAATGATTGTGGCCACTTTTCTAATCGACCACAGCGGACTTAGCGTGTATGTATAAAAAGTATTAGCGAATTGCCCCAGCAACTTGCTACTCTGAGATTTCCTTAAAGAATCAAGAACTTTCTGTCTGTATCACTATAACATTAGAAACAACTTATTAGGTTTACAGGAGGTGTCACGTTGCTTGAGTATAATTCACTCTTCCTTTTCTGCTACCTCTGCGACCGGCGTCCTTAACCCCCAGCTCCCCTACCTGGGTCGTGTCACGTTTGAGAGACAGAGGGCCACACGCTCATAGACACATGTTCCTGAGGCCCCCGCCCTCTTGACCTGCCCTGCTGTCCCACCCCGGCAGAGGCAGAGTTCCAGGGGTCTGCTACCCATCTCCAGGGACCCCATCCTCCCCTGGTGGGTTTGGTGAACGGTACTGATTTGATGGACTTGAGTCTGAGCAAGCTCCGGGAGTTGGTGATGGACAGGGAGGCCTGGCGTGCTGCCGTCCATGGGGTTGCAAGGAGTCGGCTGAACTGAACTGAGCTGATTCTGAGAAAGATCCTGAAGCGGTCCCAGTTGCACTGCAGTGAGCCCTTAATGCCACATGGTGGCACTGTTGAAACTCAGTCCTGTGTAGCCTCTTGGACACATCATCTCTTACAGATTTTTTTTCTTTTTAATATTTTTATATATTTATTTATTTGGCTGTACCGGGTCTTAGTTGTAGCATGTGGGATCTAGTTCCCTGACCAGAGACTGAACTCAAACTTCCTGCAGTGGGAGTGAGGAGGCTTAGCCACTGGACCAGGGAAGTCCTCCTTCCAAGATTCTGAAACGGCCGAAAGTGAAAGTGAAGGTCGCTCGGTCGTGTCTGACTATTTTCCACCCCGTGGACTATACAGTCCATGGAATTCTCCAGGCCAGAATACTGGAGTGGGTTCCCTTCTCCAGGGGATCTTCCTGACCCAGGAATCGAACTGGAGTCTCCTGCATTGCAGGGGGATTCTTCACCAGCTGAACCATCAGGGAAGCCCTAAACAGCCGATGTGGAGATTTAACCTTTGATTCCAAAATTAACAGTTTACACTCATCCAGCCACTGCTTTCAGAACAGTGGTTTTTTAGGTTCTGCCTGGATTCCAGAAGCCTTCCTGATCTGAGCCACATGCTGTGTCTGAATTCGCTTGGTCCCCAGGCACCCTCAGGGCTAGGATCGAGACCACAGCAACAGTCAAAACTACCTAACCATGCACTGAGCATTTACCAAACAGAAATTTTCATGGGTTGCATAATTTCTTTTAAGAGGAGATCACATGTTATGAAAAAGATATGTTACCAAAGACACTGGATAATTCGACTTACATACTTTGTATTTTCCAGAAGAATAATCATAAAAGACAGCATATCGAAAGGCAGAGAAATCACCTTGCCGAGAAAGGTCCATATTGCAAGCCATGGTTTTTGCAGTAGTTGTGTACAGTTGTGAGAGCTGGACTATAAAGTGCCAACTCAATCCTGTGCCAAAGAACTGAGGCTTTCAGACTGTGGTCCTGGAGGGGCCTCCTGAGAGACCTTTGCACAGCAAGGTCAACCCCGTCAACCAAAGGACACGGAGGGCGAGATGCATACAGAGAGAACCTTGGAAATTTGCAATACCATATGCTAAATAGATGGCCAAGGAGAATTTGCTCTAAGACTCAGAGAACTCAGACGGGGGCTCTGTGATAATCTAGAAGGTTGGGATGGTGAGGGAGAAGGGAGGGAGGTTCGGGAGGGAGGGGACATGGGTGTACCTATGGCTGATTCTTGTTGATGGATGACAGAAAACCACAAAATTCTGTAAAGCATTTATCCTTCAATTTAAAAAGTGGAGAAAAAGAAAAAAAAAAAAAAACTAAAGGAAATCAGCCCTGAATACTCATTGGAAGGACTGATGCTGAAACTGAAGCTCCAATACTTTGGCCACCTGATGTGAAGAACTGACTCATTGGAAAAGACCCTGATGCTGGGAAAGATTGAGGGCGGGAGGAGACGGGGATGACAAAGGATGAGATGGTTGGATGGCATCACCGACTCAGTATACATGAATTTGAGCGAACTCGGGGAGACAGCGGGGGACAGAGGAGCCTGGTATGCTGCAGTCCGTGGGGTCACAAAAAGTGGGACGTGACTTAGTGACTGAGCAACAAAGCAACAGGGAGAGGAAACTTCAACCACTTTTGTGTTTGTGCTATTTTTCATTTACTAAACACTAAAGATCTCATGTTTCACTGAGTAGGCACTCCTAAATTAACTTCTTGGCATGTTACGACAGTTACTTGGGCTTTTTCATAGTGTTTTTATCATATCTAACTTCCATTACAAAGTTATTGATTTTGGAGAGTGTTTTTGGCATGAACACAACCACTTAATGACTCTAAGATAACATCGTTCTAGGGTACAGAAAATGTTCAAATGATAATGTTGAATATTAGAATAACAGCACATTTGTCAGTAATGTCACTATCAGAAGTTATGATATACATAAACAACAGTCTGATTAATGATGGAAACTTAATGGTGGTTAGTTACTTTGCCAACTCAAAGGATATTGTCAGGTGGCAATAGCTGTAAACAGCTTATAAACCACTCAGCACAGCAATTCTGAAATCATGCAGCCTTGATTTTCTTAATTTAAGGAGATGTGCTGGTTTTAGAATTTGAATGATACATGATGACGCCACACCACGGTTGTTGTTCAGTCACTAAGTCGTGTCTGACTCTTTGCGACCCCATGAACTGCAGCATGCCGGGCTTCTCTGCCCCTCCCCATGGCCTGGAATTTGCCCAAATTCATGTCCATTGAATCTTTCCCAGCATCAGGGTCTTTTCAAATGATCAGCTGTTCGCATCAGGTGGCCAAAGTGTTGGAGCTTCAGCTTCAGCATCAGTCTTTCCAATGAATATTCAGGGATGACTTCCTTTAGGACTGATTGGTTTGATCTCCTTGCAGTCCAAGGGACTCTCAAGAATTCATATCATTATTATCCCCTTTTTGCCAATGGAAAATGGAGTCTTAGAGAGTACTTAATCCAGCCCCTTAAGGCCTCGTAACTGGCGCATAGCAGAGTTGGGAGTAGACTCCAGTGCTTAGTAACCTAGATTCCTTTTTTTCTCAAGGTACTTTTTCTTTGTAGCAACCTTATGTATTCTCTGTCCTAATACTTGTTTGAAATTACACTCACCCATTACCAAAATCTCTCCACAATCTCAACTTTTAAAAAAACATATTTATTTGGCTGCACAGGGTCTTAGCTGTGGCACGTGGGATCTAGTTCCCTGACCCGGGATCGAACTCAGGCCCCCTGCCTTGGGAGCACGGAGTCTTAGCCACGGGCCACCAGGGAGATCGCCACCATCTTGAATCTTGAGAAGAAATGGGGGAATGTGAATTCCCCTTCTCCCAGAAAAAACTTTTAAGCAAATTGGGACACCCCTTCCATCGTGACCTGCACTGGATGGGGCAAGGACACATCATTATTTCCTCCCTGAGGACCCGGGCTACCTACCTGCCAAGTGAATTGTTCAAACTGCAAGTCCGCTTTAAATGACCCAGACAAAAATCTACATTTTACATATTCCTCTCATTGTATATTTAACCGTGTCTTGATTGGCAACCTAGCACACATGTACACTCATATGTACGTGTGCTGCTGTGTGCGTGCGGTCACTCAGTCGTGTCTAACTTTTTGCAACCCCAAGGACTGCAGGCTGCAAGACTCCCTTGTCCATGGGATTCTCCAGGCAAGAATACTGGAGTGGGTTGCCATGCCCTCCTCCAGGGGATCTTCCCCACCCAGGGATCAAACCTGCGTCTCTGACGTCTTCTGCATTGGCAGGTAGGTTCTTTACCACCAGCACCACCTGGGAAGCCCATAGACATGAAAGTAGCTCAGTTATGTCCGACTCTTTGCAACCCCATGGGCCATAAAGTCCATGGAATTCTCCAGGCAGAATACTGGAGTGGGTAGCCTATCCCTTCTCCAGCGGATCTTCCCAATCCAGGAATCGAACGGGGGTCTCCGGCATTGCAGGCAGATTCTTTACCAGCTGAGCTACCGGGGAAGCCCAGGTATGTGCAAGTACATACAAACGTGCATATGCACACACACGTACATGCCCTCGCTGTTATGAGGGAAGTCCCGGGTGTCCAGTGGCTGACTCCACACTCCCAAAGCAGGGGCCGGGGGTTCGATCCCCGGTCAGGGGACTAGATCCTACATGCCACAACTAAGACCCAGCGCAGCCAAATAAATAAATAAATTTTTTTTTTAAATGCTGATGTTTGAGTCACAGAAATACACATTCACTCGCACTCACACACACGTACAAAAGCACATGGACACCCGCCTCTGGAAGGCTGCGTCGGTTTCCCCGCAAACTCTGCACCCAGCCTCAGCCACAAGCCCTTGAGGAGGGCCTCCCAGGCATTCCCTGGAGTGTTCACCCGGGGAGCACCCCCCCAGGGGAAGGATCTCAGAGCGGCCCTGTGTTAATTACAAGCCCCGAACAGGCTCATCCATCATCCCGTGGTGACAGGTCGGCCGGCCACCCGTCCGCGCCCCCACCCCACATCCCGGTTTCCTCCGGTGACCGAGCAGACCGCCTCCGCAGAGTCAGGGGCACGGTCTGGCTCAGCTGAACACCCTCCTCTCCTCTGTGGGGAGCTCCCGTGAACCCCCCACTCCCCTCGCTCGCTGAAGCCCCCTTCACGCGGGGATTTTCCCACCTGCCCCACACCAGGCTTCCTTTTCAGTATTTCCCTGAAACTGCAGTCATCCCGTGATCTGGCGTTGTTTTGCCAGCTTCACAGATGAAGAAAAGGCGCCTCGGTGAAATGATTTGCTCAAGGTCACCCCAGCTGGGAAGGCTCAATTGCGTTCAAACCAGACTCTGCTGTTTGCCTGGGGTCCTGGTGCGTCTCCCGCCCGACCCCACTTCCAGGCAGCGGACTCCCCAGCTCAGGTCTCAGGTGTGAAGGGCTCGCTTACAGCTGAGGGGTTTCTCCTGGAAACCCCACGGGGACTTCGTCCTCCTCTCCTAAACCAGATTAAGGGCCAGAGCCTCAAGGAGATCCACAGTGGAAATAAACAGGAGCCCCAGGGCCAAGGCTCAGGGGCCCAGCGGATGATGCCTGGATACAGGGTGAGATGAGAGGCGGGGGTCTGGGGCCACCAGACACATGGTACCTGACGGTGGGCTCCAGGGTCACGGTCAAGGCCAGCTCCCGCCCTGCGGCCACAGCCGGATGGTCAGCACCCCATCCCCACCCCTGCTCATCCAGCCCTGGCTGGTGGGGACTGGGTCCTCTGGAGATGACTCTGTGCCCCTTCAGAGTGTGAGGACCAGGGCAGCGTGGCGCTCATTAGAAAAAGCTGCTCCAGGTTCGATGCGTGAGACAGGGCACTCAGGGCTGGTGCACTGGGATGACCCTGAGGGATGGGATGGGGAGGGGGGTGGGAGGGGGGGTTCAGGATGGGGGGGACGCATGTACACCCATGGCGGATTCATGTCCACGTATGGCAAAACCCACCACAATATTGTAAAGTAATTAGCCTCCAATTAAAATCAATACACTAATTTTTTTTAAAAAAGAAAAATAAAAAAATGAATATTGAAGAAAAAAAGAAGAAAAAGCTGCTCCCCTTGCCTAGATAATTTTGAGAAACCCCTGGAAGGCAGGGACCGTGTCTTTTTGTCATTAGCCTCAGCTTCAAGCAGGGGGCCTGGCACCTACCACGTTGGCACTCGGTACCTATCGGCTGAAACGAAACCAAAGAAAAGCGCCTTCCTGAATCCTGTCCGTTTGTTTTATTTTTTACGCTTTGGCTGCGCTGGGTCTGCGTTGCCTTGGCGGGCGGTCTCCAGCCGTGGGAGCAGGAGCTGCTCCGTGGCTGCAGGGTTCTCACGGGCTGCTCACGGCAGTGGCTTCTCCCATCGCAGAGCACAGGCTCTAGGCTCAGGCTCCGTAGTTGTGATGGACAGGCGTGTTTGTTCCCCAGCACGCGGGATCCTCCTGGACTGGGGATCGAACCTGTGTCCCCGGCATTGGCAGGTGGACTCATATCTACTGCGCCACCAGGGAACTCCTTGTCCATTTATTCAAATGCTGTCATTCTTCTGAGTCCAGTGCGAGCCACATCCTCCTCTCCCCCTAGGAGTGCCCTCTGCTCTTTCCAGTCAATAGCAGCATGTTCATGAGTGGTTGCCTTTTCACTCCAGCTACTAGGAAGCTCCTTGGGAATACCATAGACACCATCTAGGCCTATAAATGCTTTTGATTCGAAGTGTGCAACGTCCATATTTGCGTAAAGATCTTATTTTTCTAAAACGATGACATCAGTGTTATTCTTACATTTTGTGTCTCCTGAGAAAACTACTGGAGGTAGGAAACCTGAGGCTTTGCTTCTCATAGTTATTATCAGCTAGGGTTTTGTGTAACGCGTTATTTCTCAATGAGGGAATCACACACTCGCATTGCGTGGTCTTTCCTCCCCCCTGCTGCTCCAGGCCTGTGTCCCTGGGGTCGGGATTTAGGACTCGTGGAGGGCTGGCTTCAGTGGGAACTGGGTGATGGTTCTGCACCCTTCCTGTAACGAAACGTCTGGAGCCTGGAATTTTTGTGACTCTGGGATTCAGCAGTGTGACACCACTGCAGATGTCTTATCTATTCAAACGGGCCACCTAAAGAGAATCTGCACTCTGTAACTGTCCCCTTCCCCTGTCCCCTGTCCCTCTAAAGGATACACAATATCTATAGAGCTCCCAGATTCATCCACCTTGTTTGTTTCCACCTAAGATGTTTCATCTAACAATTATTTGCATCCCGGAAAGCAAAAACCCAGCAAACCGTGAAGCTCCCCACCAAACGGTATTGAAAGGGGAGAACTAGTCTCTCATACTAACTAGTCTCTGATAAGAAGCACCATTCTCTTTTGTAGCTATTTATTTGTTTGTCTAGCTTTTGGCTGCACTGCGCTGCGTGTGGGATCTTATCACCAGACTAGGGATGGAACCTACGCCCCCTGCATGGGAAGCGTGGAAACTCAAACCACTGGACCACCAGGGAAATTCCAAGAAGCACCAATCTCACAGCATCAGTCACAACAGCTGAGAGGCAGAAGCAACCTAAACATCCATTTGGAAAAAGAATATGTGGCTAAAGAAAATGCAGCATATCCATACAATGCAATGTGATTCAGTTTTTTTAAAAAAAAAGGAAATTTTGCCATATGCTACAACATGGATGAAACTTGAGGACGTTAGGCTCCTACCAGTAGACTTCGACATTATTTGCCTCTGGTCACTGCTGAAATACACCAGTGACAAAGACAAATAACGTCCAAGTCTACTGATACGAGGGGTCGAAAGTAGCCAAATTCTCAGAGACCAGAATGGTGGTTGCCAGGGGCTAGAGGGAGAGGGAGCAGGGGTCTTGCTGTTTAACAGGTGGGGTGGTTCAGTTTTGCAAGATGAGTAGGTTCTAGAAATCTGTTGCATGACAACGTGCAGTCGGAGTACAGTAGCGCTACACACTAAATATGGTTCAAAAGGGGAGCTGTATATTTTTTTAACAATAATTCTTTAAAAAAAAAAAAAGCACCACTCATGGGCCACAAGTCTGTCCCAGGGATTTCCGAGGAGTGAAGTACTCACCCTAACCATACACAATGGGGATTGTTGTCCTCACTTCATAAAGGGAGAAAAAGAGAGGCCCACAGGCCCATCTGAACCTCCGGCCAGCTCCCTCCTGGCAGCCATGCTTTCTGACCACTGCGCACGCCTCACCCTCACGCGGGACTGGGCCGGTGGCCACCACTCCACAGACGAGAGCAGCGAATGGGAGCGTGAGCAGAGAGAAGGGTCTCTGGCTTTGCAAGGCCAGACTTCCCAGGTCTAACCACCTCCTCAACCACGTCAGCAGTCCCCTGCAGTACATTCCCCACTTCTTCCCTTGTAATAGCACCCCTGATACTTAGCCGGTTGGTTACCTGGCCACCTGAAATATAAAGAACTCCTCCCTTGAAATCTGCTGGGACCATGTGACTACCTTCCGGCTAATGGGAGGTAAGGAGAAGTATCCTAGATAACCTCTGGAAAGTCCCTTTAAAAGAGGAGCACATCCTTCTTCAGTTCTTCTTCCTCCCCTCTACAGGCTGGAATAAAACACGATGGCTGGCGCTTGAGTGGCCATTATGGATCATGAGGTAGAAACTGATATTAACCGGTAACCCCAACCATAGCACATCGATACAATCATGTAAGGCCCTTGCACACAAGGAGGGTATCTGACTTATCAATGATGCCTATGTTGCATATGAGAGAAATCTGAGGTCATCTCATTGGTCCTGACAGGCCTAGTAGGACCCAGATCCTTTAGGGCTGCTTGTTGGATGAAATCACAAGATTCCAAGTGTCCACAGAGAAAGCATAGAGGTTCTGAAGACAAACACTTACAAATTAGAAGCCGAGACCACTGACGTCTCCTGTTTCCCCATTCATTCATTCGACAAGTATAACGTGAGGGCTCATTATGCGCTGGGCACTCTGTGAACCTGGAAATACAGCGTCACGCAAGACAGAGCCCTGGTCCGCGAGGGCCTGGACTACAGTGGGCTCACGTTGTCTTCTTTCTGCTTCCTGCCGTGTGATAGGAAATGTCCCTCGCCCGTGGGAGGTGGGGGTGGGGGAGGGAATTTCTAAGCGGGGCCAAAGAGGGGTAAGAGGAAATTGCCCCTCCCCCGGGACTCCCAGGAGATCTCCTGAGAAAGCCCATTTTGGGGCAACAGAGGAGACATTCCTCCCTCTTGTTCTGGCTTGCTCTGCGGGTGGGGGTGGAGCTGAGAGCTGCAATATGAAATCAATAAACGCACCTGAGAACCCACCAGCGGAGCCGGTTCTTTAAGTTTCTCCAGCGTCACAAAGGGCTCCAGCTGCCGAAAACGATTCCTGATATTAGTACTGGCCAAGGCCATAAGAAGCTCCCCAGTGGGGACCTATATTTTCTAAGCCAAAATCATGGCACAATGTCTGAACAGCTCCTGTCCCTGTGAGGTCCATGACAACTGGAAAGTTTTGAAATCAGGGCTTTCTGCAGATACAGATTTGGGGCATAGGACATTGAATCATACTGGCTTGGCATGTCACCCTAAAATCCTTTTGCTGCTAGAAATTAATAAATCTAGCTGCTCGTTGCAACACTATTCACAATAGTTAAGATGTGGGAACAACTTAAATGTCCATTGACAACAAATGGATACAGAAAATGTGGTAAAAAAAAAAAAAATGTGGTAAAGGCACACAGTGGAATAGAATTCAGCCTTAAAAGCAGAAGGAACTTCCACAATGAGTGAAAACATGTGTGAACCTTGAGAATATTACAGTAAATAAAATAAGCCTATCGCAGAAAGACAAATACTGTGTGATTCCACTTATATGACATTTCCAAAATAGTCAAACTCTCAGAATCCAATAATGGAACAGTGATTGCCAAGGGCTGGAGGGAAAGAGAAATGGAAAATTACTAATCAACCATCATAAAGTTTAAATTAAGAAAGATGAATAAATTCTAGAGATCTGTGGTACAACATGGTGTCTATTGTCAATAATATTGCATTGTACACTTTAAAATCTGTTAACAGGGTAAATCTCATGTGAAATATTAAACATTCTTACCATAATAAGATAATTGAAAAAAAAAAATCTAGCAGTGAACTAACAATTGATCTTGTACTAAGTGTTCTGACTGTTGCCCCTGAGAAACTGTCATTCTGTCTGGGGAGATGTAACAAGGAAAAATTAAAAGGCACACTCTCTGCTCTCAGGGAGACTCTGGGCTTGACAGGGAATCAGACATAAACTAACGACTGCACGAGGCGGTAGCTGCAATTAGAAAGGCAGGTAGGGTTCAGTCTGGAAGGCATTGAATGCCACGCTAAGAAGTTTGGAATGTATTCTCTGTATGAAGGTCTAACCTAAATTGATGAAAGGTGGGCGCAATATGTAGTAAACAGACTCCAGAGGGTTCATAATCTTGAAATGTACATCAAAACACAAAATACAGATTTTTCTAGAAAGATCTACCTTACCCATAGATTTCATCAGCTTTTTAAAAAAGGGTCCTTAACCCAATAAAGGCTTTCCTGGCGGCTCAGAGATAAAGAATCTGCCTGCCAATGCAGGAGACACTGGTTTGATCCCTGGGTTGGGAAGATCCCCTGGAGAAGGAAATGGGAACCCACTCCAGTGTTCTTGCCTGGAGAATTGCATAGACAGAGGAATCTGGTGGGCTACAGTCTGCGGGGTTGTAAAGAGTCAGACACAACTTAGCAACTAAAAACCAACAACCCAATAAAGGTTAGAAAATGTGGTCTGGGCACTAGAGAACCATCCCAGTTTAAACTGGGCAGATGAATGGTCTGAGGTCCATGTTGTGGACTCACACTCTGAAGGAGGGGAGCTTGGAAGGAAGGCTTTTCAGAGGATGATCCAAAACCCCAGGGTGGATATTAAGCTGACAGGTGAATAGCATCTAAACGCACAGGATTCAGGGCAGTTCTGGATGAAAGTGGCATAGGGAAAGAACGGGAAAGATCAGAATTACGATCGGGACTCTAATGAGAAAGACGACAAAGAAAGTATGACTGACTTTCCAACAACACAATTTCTTAAAATTTGCCTTAGAGTCAGAGTGAATATTTTCACACCACCAGCCCAAAGTGCCTTCCAAACGACAAGGTCACCAGGCAGCTTGTCAGAACTTCATTTTGTCTGGGGTACGTTTTCATATGAGAGTCAGGTACACTATTTTCCACCTCTAAATCATGTGATTCACCTCTAGAAATTCTGTAGGATTCAAATGACTAGGAGGAAAACCTGCTCACTTGTTTAGCTTACATTTCTCTGGGGCACCTTAGAGCCTCCTCCGTCTTTGCGAAGGAAAACGGTCTCTCCTACCGTTCTATAGAATCCATGTTGCACGGGCTATTTCACCCCCAGAGCAGATGAGGAAGGGCAAAAATGACTTCGAGGTTTTCACCCTAAGCATCTGTGTCATGCTTTCAACTGCAAAATAGAACCTAGGAAAAGCAGCAGCTTTGTGAGGGAGACGAAGGTAAGATCATTGAATTGGATTTGGGCAAATTGAATCCAGGTATTTCTGAGACATTTTATCCACTAGGAACCCTCTGGCTGTGGGTGGCAGAATTCGTCTGAAACCGATGGAAGCAGAAGGAACATCCGGGTTTATATAACCAAAGACTCTAGAGGGTCTACTGTAGGTGTGGCTGGATCAGGCATATCTCTCTGCCCATCTCTTGCCTTCTTGTTCCTTAATCCATTTCCAGTTTAGGCTGATTCTCCTCCAGATGGCAGTGGTTATGACCTCCGGCACTTTCAAGTTTACCATCTCCTGCAGAACAATGCCAGCAACTCCACTCTCTCCAAAGTCCTGGCAAGCCTCTCAGGTCTAATTCTGATTGACTTTGATTAGATACCCGGCCTTGACTCAATTATTGTGGTTTAACTGGCTAAAACTTCTGTGGTTGACAGCCTCGAAGTTGCCCGCCCAGTGAACCTGCTTCCTAGATGATACTTTTGTGTCGTCTTCTCCTCTTGAGTAACTTACTTCTGACCAATCAAATATGGCAACATGGTGGTGCTGTCATTTCTGGGATTAGGCGGCAGAAGATTTTGACTTCCATCTTGCTAGCAGACTTGCTGGCTTTGCTGATGCAAGCCGCCACAGGGCAGACACCCACGTGGCCAGCAGCTGAGCGCGGCCAATCGCCACCGAAGAGCTGAGACCCTCAGTCCGACAGCCGTGAGGAACTGAATCCTGCCCACAACTCTGCAAGCATTGTTGAGCCTTCAGACGAGACCCGAGCGTTGGGGGACACTTTGGTCAAAGTCTCATGAGAGACCACGATCCGAGGACCCAGCCGAAGCCTGCCCAGATTCCCGACTTATAGAAACCGGGAGAAAATAAATGTGTGCTGTCTTAAGGCACTGAATTCTGGGCTAATTTGTCACACAGCCAGAGACGACTGATACACCTGGGCTCTGGGACTGCACCCCGGAGGGGAAGACAAGGTCAGCCTTGCGTGAACCACGCAGAGGGAAGGCAGGGAACAGTTGTCTCTCCAAAGGAAAGCTAAGGGGCAGTTACCAGGTTCAGGATGGAGTCTGGGCAGGCAGAAACACCTGACACCTACCTCATATGCTGGGAATGCAAGGCGGCAGCTGGAAACACGCCCGGAGTTGGACTGGGCAGTGATGCACACACAGGTGACTGATGAAACTGCAGGAGTGGATGAGACTGCCCCCGAGCAGGGACGCGTGGAGGGCAGACCTCTCAGGACGAGCA
Organism: Cervus canadensis; assembly: GCF_019320065.1. NCBI lineage: Eukaryota > Metazoa > Chordata > Mammalia > Artiodactyla > Cervidae > Cervus > Cervus canadensis. The sequence goes on from NC_057396.1 coordinate 75,251,298, forward strand.
GCCGTGAAGGGGGAGACGGGAGGCGAGGCAGTCATGCACCCGGCAGGGCAGGGGTCAGCATGGTGCCTCTGACAGTGATCGTGAACGGAATCGGCTTGTCTGCTCAGAAAGACAAGCATTTGAGGAGCTGCAGCATTCTCCTACAAACCTGGGCTTTTCTCTCTCTTTTTTTTAATGCGGACCATTTTTAAAAGCCTTTCTGGAATTCCTTACAGTTTTGCTTCTGCTTTCTCTTTGGGGTTTTTTTTGGCGGCAAGGCTGCGGGATCTTGGCTCCCTGACCGGGGATGGAACCCACATCCCCTGCATTGGATGGCAGTGTCTTAACCACTGGACCGCCAGGGATTTTTTTTCGGGAAGATGGAAATCTGGCTGTCCGTTCAGAAGTTAAACGTCGGAAAGACATCCACATCGACATGAGTATTAATATTAAAAGCAGGCAAAGGGATGATTTTGTCCCAGTGAGAAACCTCGAGGGAAGACGGAGGCCCTGGGCAAATGCGTGCAGAGCGTGTGCTTAGGCAGGAGGGGAAGGAAGAAGACCCAAGGGAAGGGACCCGAGAAGGAATCGCTGAAGAAATAAGAGGCAATTCAAAGTTGCTCTAGTCTCCTGGAAGCCACCAGAATTTCAAGATGGATGTAGTCAAGAGAGGCGGATGCTAAAGAGAGCTTGTGCGTGACCGGACTGAGCAAAGGGTGACGGACCAGGCTTGGGGGGTCGGGGGGGGTCCTAGTGGGAACCATTTCTGCAGAAAGGAGGGGCAGAGGCTGGACTGCACGGGCTTACGAGTGAGCGGGACGTGAAGGAGAGATGCGGAAAGCTGACTGGCTCTGTGAGAAGTGCTCGACTTGGCCTGATTTGAGCCTAGGTGTAGGCTGACGGCGAACGCCTCCGCTACATCTTTCCAGTCCCGTCTCGGGGCAATTTCAGTGGCCCTCCTTGAGGGCTGGTACAGCCTTCCGACACAACAGGGTCCCAAGCATCCACAGACCTTTGCTGTAATGAGCCGGCTAAGAAACAGACTAAGTTGGGCTGGCAGTGGGATCTCTGCGGTGGTGACCACTCAACCTGGCCACCGTAGTGCAAAGGCGGTCATAGGCAGCGTGTAACCAAGGAGCAAGGGCTGCGTCCCGGTGATGCAGATGAGAGAAGACACAAAACACCTCATTGTGGAAGGAGGGGAAAGGAAAGCGCTCCTCACGGAAAGGCCTGTGTCAGCTCGGGGAGTGAGGAGCCATGAAGCCTGGTCCCCTCCACTGACTTCAGTCGGAGAGGCAGCGTGTCTCCAATGTTTCGGAGTCAGTCCTTCCAAGGGGCAGAGGACTGGTGCAGAAGGTCTTGCTGACTCACAGTTACCCAGCTCTACGAGGTTCCGTTGTGGCTCAGCGGTAAAGAATCCGCCTGCAATGCAGGAGACATGTAGGAGACACGGGTTTGATCCCTGGGTCGGGAAGATCCCCTGGAGGAGGAAATGGCAATCTGCTCCAGTATTCTTGCTTGGAGAATCCAAGACAGAGGAGCCTGGCGGGCCACAGTCCAGGGGGTGGCGGAGTTGGACACGACTGATCTCATGGACACGACTGATCTGTTGCACACACACATACCCAAGTAGAGATCTGGAGGGACTCTGGAGATCAGTGAGAAAGGCAGAGGGCCACCTCCAGAGTGACCCTGGACCCAGACGATGAGGAAGAGAGGCGACTGCAGAGCCCAGGAGCATTCCAGAACTCCCAGACAGGGGGACAGAATGTAGGGGCGGGGGCTGGAGCCAAATAGCTCCTGGTACCTTTTTTTTTACACTCCTATAACAAGTTAGGATTTAAGAGTTGGACTATCAAAAAGCTGAGCGCTGAAGAATTGATGCTTTTGAACTGTGGTGTTGGAGAAGACTCTTGAGAGTCCCTTGGAGAGCAAGGAGATCCAACCAGTCCATCCTGAAGGAGATCAGTTCTGGGTGTTCATTGGAAGGACTGATGCTGAAGCTGAAACTCCAATACTTTGGCCACCTGATGTGAAAAGCTGACTCACTGGAAAAGACCCTCATTCTGGGAAAGTTTGAGGGCAGGAGGAGAAGGGGGACGACAGAGGATGAGATGGTTGGATGGCATCACCAACTCAATGGACATGAGTTTGAGTAAACTTAGGGAGTTGGAGACGGACAGGGAGGCCTGGTGTGCTGCAGTCCACGGGGTCTCAGAGTCGGAAACGACTGAGCGACTGAATTGCACTGATAACAAGTCAGACCATGTCTATCTGCTCCTGGCCCTCATTTCCCACCCCAACCCCAGATAAGCAGCATGGGGGATCTTAGTTCCTCAACCAGGGATTGAACCTGCACCCCCTGCACTGGAGGTGTGGAGTCTTAACCACTGGACCACCAGGTAAGTCTCCTGGCCTCCATTTTAAACTCCCAAGATGGAATAGAGTTTAAAATGTGATAAGTGAAAAAGGACATGGCAGCCCACTCCAGGATTCTTGCCTGGAAAATTCCATGGACAGAGGAGCCTGGAGGGCCTGACTGACGGGCTGAGCACAGACAGGAGTGAGAAAGGACCTTTGTGCGGCTCATTCCCGGCCCAGGGGATCCAGAGGCTGGACACGGAGCCGAGGCAGACTGAGGAGGGTCCATTCCCTAGAGGGGAACCAGGGGCCATTCTGCCCTGGGAAGGAGGTTGGTGGAATGCAAATGGGGGCCTGCAAACGAAGGTAGAAGCTGCAGAAGGCTGAGGGTGGAGGCGCTGGGAGCCTGATGAACTGCTGAGAAGCATCACTTCAGCAGGGAAAAGGGTTAGGGCATCTTCAGGAAAAATGATGTCAAAAAAGAAAGAAAGAAAGAAAGAAACATGATGTCACTGGAGCGGAGCCAGGCCCAGCGGGAAGTGTCCAAGGCTGCCACCACCTGTCTCGGCCTGACTTTCCATCCTGGTCATTCTCCTTCCTACATCCTGGGTTCCCACGGAATTGACAACCCCTTCTAAGCACAGATCACCGCCTCCCCACCTTCTAGACTTTGTGCTGCTGCCTCTTCTTGCCATTTCCTGGTCTTCCTTCCTCTCATCTTCTTGTCTTCTGTTTAATAACTAATTAAGCTGCGCCAGCCTTAGATGTGACAGGCGGGACCTTTGATGTTCGTTGAAACACACAAGATCTTTAGTCATGGCCTGAAAACCCTTAGGCACGCGGGCTCTAGTTCCCTGATCAGGGATCGAGCCTGGGCCCCCTGCATTGGAAGCATGGAGTCTTAGCCACTGGACAAGGGAAATCCTCGTCTTTTTTCCTTTAAATCTTCTTTCGTCTTCAAGTCTTAGATGCTACTTCCTCCAGGAAGCCTTCTTAGATTCCCTTCCCCACTGGGAGCCATCCTTGCCTCCTCTGAACTCCTGTCCCTGGAGCAGTCTTTTAGCAGTTTTCACCTATAATAACGCAGTGTTGAGCACAGAAGCCGTTCCCCAGGCAGCTCTGGGTCGTCCCCTTACCCACAGCACATTGCCCGGCCAGATGCCCTCCAAGAGGACAAATACCGTTCCAGCTCGAGCAGGTGCTACAGCCCCTTTTAGCAGCCCCTGTGGCTCCGCTCTCTCCGCTGGCTTAGGGCCCTGTATTCACCAGTCCTTGCCTGTAACCACCAGAGTTCTGGACACCCACACCCTGGTCCACTCCACCTGCAGAAGCCACAGCCGCTTGCTGACTCGGCCTCCTGGTCAACCCGAGGATAAGCCCAGAGTCAGTCTTCTGCCTCACGGCTCCCGCTCCTCATGCTGGGGGTGGTGCACACCGGGCTCTCTGAACCACCCTGATTTAGGACACATACTCTGAGCGGCCCACGTCCTCGTCACCCTGGCAGACCCGGGAGCTCAGCCTCTCCCATGGAGCCGGCTGTCCCTCAGTATCAGCCAGGTTGGGGGAATTCCACCCCAGGTCCTTTATGTCCTGGGTCAGAGAAGCGCATTTATTGAATGAACTTAATAGTGTGTGTGGCAGCAGGGGGGTGGGGTGGCGGGCTCACAAAAGCTCTGAAGAGGACGTCCCTCCCGGTCCAGTGATTAAGACACCATGCTTCCACTGCAGGGGACATGGGCTCAATCCCTGGTCCGGGAAGTAAGATCCCACACGCCTTGTAAAGCTCAGAAAAAATGTACCAAGTGCTGTGCGCCCTTGGTGATTTGGTGGTTTAGGCGCTCAGTCGTGTCCAAGTCTTTCGACCCTATGGACTGTAGCCCGCCAGGCTCCTCCGTCCATGGGACTTTCCAGGCAAGAATACTGCAGTGGGTTGCCATTTCCTTCTCCAGGGGATCTTCCCAACCCACGGATCCAACCCCTGGTCTCCTGCATTGGAAGCGGATTCTTTACCCGCTGAGCTACCAGGGAAGCTTTGGCCAAGGAAATCCCCCACCCTAACTCCGGTCAACATCTTGGTGTTTATCCTTGGAAAAACATAAAGGTTGGGCAAACTTGCAAATCCTCTACTACCCCTAACCTTCCCCGCCGTGGGTATGTGTAATCTCAGCTCCCACAGAGCAGGTCGACAATCCGACAGTGGTAAGGAAAGCATTCCTGACCAAGGTGGCCTCACTTTCTGGACACTGACGCACGTTGGATCTGGAGGACTTTGCACCTAGGGACAAGGAGAAAAGACTTTCTGCCAAGCAAGAGTCCTAGAATGCTCTTCACCAGCAGGAACACCGGCACTCTGGACCTGCAGTGTCCAAACTGGTGTCACTGGTTAGATGTGGCTATTAGAAGTGATTAAAATGCGATAGTATCAGAACCCCATTTCCTCAGTCATAGTCTTGGAAAAGACCCTGAAGCTGGGAAAGATTGAGGGAACGAGGAGGAGGGGGTGACAGAGGAGGAGACGGTTGGATGGACATGAGTTTGAGTGAGCACCGGGAGTCGGTGATGGACAGGGAAGCCTGGTGTGCTGCAGTCCGTGGGGTCGCAGCGAGTCGGACAGGGCTGAGCGACTGAACAACAGTCATAGTAGCCAATTTCAAAGGGCCAGTGGCTGCAGGTGGCTAGTGGTCACCACACTGGGCGGTACAGTAGAGATCATTTCCATCCTCACATAGAAACTTCTATAGGAAGTTCTGGGTCAAACTTTTGTAAATCAGGAAACAAGCCCAGAGAGGAGCCCGTGACCTCGTGAAGCATGTTAGGGCAAACCAGGGCCCAGAATAACGGGACCCCCACGTCCAGGCCTGGCTCTCTGCCCGGCTCCCTCGTTCCCCCGTGCCTGTCTGGGTTCCCAGCTCCGAGTGGGCCCAGTACTGGGCCGGGCGGGGCTGGGCGGGCTGGTCCCGGGGGATCTGTGTGAGGAGCAGCGCTCCAGATGCTGCACATTCCTGGTAGGGTCAGACCTGCCCCGCGGCAACCAGGGGCTGAGGCAGCTCACAAGGGCCCAGATCTTTCCGGAGCTGCCCTCTTCCTGCCCAGCCCAGGGGGCTGGCTGCTTCAGCAGCGCTGCTCCGATCGCCTGTGCTGAGGCTGAACGGCCAGGAGGGTCCCGGTTGGAGAGGGACTTCGGCTCATGGGGCGTCGGGAGGCGGGCAGGAAATCGCACCTCTCGCGTCTCCTAGGGTCTCCGACTCCGGCACCAGGGGCATCCGCGAGCCCGGCTTCGGGAGCCGCGTTTGGCGGGAACCGGGTCCGCCCCTCACCTGCAGCCGGATGGGGGGCGTGATGGAACGAGCCGGGAGGCCGACCTCCCGGGGTGGGGGGCTGCGCGTGGAGTGTGGGGGGGAGGCCCGCGGAGGGGGCGCCTGGGAGCGCCCCGACCTCGCCGGCCGTGGGGGGGCGCGGGGGATGGGGGTTGGGGGCGAACAGGGGAGCCCGGCAGCCAATGGGCGGGAGGATCTCGTTTCAAAAGGGTGAACCCGCAGCCAATGGGAGCCTGGGGCAGCGGATCCTGCTCACTCCATTCAAGAATCCCAAGTATTCAAGATGGACGGCAGGGAGTGTGGAAGGAGAAGGGGGCGCGGGGGGCCCGGCGCGGGCGCGGCGCCCGGCGCCCCCCGCCCCCGCCTCGGCCGCGGCCGCCGCGGGGCCCGAGCCCGGCCCGGGAGGGCGGCTGGCGGGGGGCGGGGGGCGGTGGGGGCGCGGGGGGCGAAGCCGGGGCGGGGAGGGCAGAGAAAGGGCCCGGGAAGAGGGAGGTGGCGGGCCGAGGAGCGGAAGGAGGCGCGGCGTGTAGGTATCGGGGCGCCCCGAGGGCCAGCGCCGCGGACGGGGGGGCGCATCCTCTCGGGGAGGGCGGGGGGCGGGCCGGGCCCTCCTCCGTCTTCTCTCCCCCCGCGGTCTCCTCGCGCGCGGGCATCTCTTCTGGTTTCTTCTTTCGCCGCAACTGAACGGGGAAGCAGCAGGCGTGTCGGGCTGGGTGGCTCCTTGCGCCTTTCCAGTGGGGATGTGGTGGGGCCGGGCCGGGGGGGCTCCGCTGGGCCATCTGTGTGTGCCCGGGCGTGCGTGTGTGTGTGTCTGTGTGCAGGGTGTGTGTGTGTGTGCGCGCGCGCGCGTAGGGTGTGTGTGTGTGTCTGTGCGCGCGCAGGGGGGGTGTGCGCGCGCGCGCGCGCAGGGTGTGTGTGTGTGTGTGTGTGTGTGTGTGCAGGGGGTGTGGGGCACAGGGGACTTGGCGGGGGCGTTGAGGGGGGAACGCAGGGGCCGCAGGGCTAAAGCCAGCGCGGAGTTGTGCGTCGGGAGAAGTTGTGGGACGAGCCGGGGGGCTGCGCGCGGGGGTGGGGGCTGCGCGCGGGGGTGAGGCCCGCCCCTGCCTAAAGAGTTGCGGGGCCTGGAGGGGTGGCTGTGAGCGCCAGCTGCGGGCTCCCCCCCACGCACGGCGTCTGGGTAAGTGTGTAGTAAGCTGAGCCTTGCAGCAAGTGTGGCTGGAGTGTGTGTGCGCGCGCGCCCGTGTGTGGTCCAGCTTCAGGTGTGTGTGTCCCGGGGGCGGGGGGTGGGGCGCGCAGAGCTGGGTGTGGAAGGAGGGCGCGCCCCCCGCCCCCCGCGCCCCGTTCCCGGGACCCTCCGAGCTGCCCCTCCGGTCGCCATGGCCGCGGGCCCGGCCTGCCCCGCCGCTCCCGCCGACCCTCCACCTGCCCTTTCTCTCCCTGCCGCGGGCCGGGCCCCATCCCCCGCTGCTCCGGGGGGCCGGGGCCGGAAGATGGTGGCCGGTGAGGAGGGGGGCGCGGGGAACTTGAGCCGCCCCTCCCCCGTTTCCTCCTCGGCCTCCACGCCCGCCTCCGCCAGGAGCCGGGGGGCGGCTCCCGGGCCCGGGGCGGGGGAGGGCCCCGCCGGCAGCCGGAGCGCGGGGCCGGCTCTGGGGGGAGGGGCCGTGAGAGCCGCGGAGTCCGGCCCCGCCCCCCACCCGGGTGCGATCTGGGCCCCCTGGGGGGCATCTCCCCCGGGCCTCCAGGAAGCTGGCTGGCCCGTCCTCCTGGCCCCTCGGCCCCTTGTTGACACGATCCGGTTCCCCACCGGGACGGCTTTGCTCAACCCAAGAGCAGAGGCTGGTGACCGACCCTCGCGGGCCTGGATCTCCGTCCATTAGAACTGTGGGCCTGGGGCCCTGATTACAGGAACAGACTGCCTGGAAAGGCCGGGGGACAGACTCTCCTGCTTGCTGAGCTAGTGGGAGGGAACCCCCCCCCCCCCGTAAGAGCTCCCAGCGGAGAGTGCACAGGGCATCCCCCAGAAGCCTTTCTGATGGGGGCACCCCGGAATTCCCCCGCAGCCCCCGACCCCCTCGGGCTAGCCAGGAGCCTGCCACCCCACACCTCTGCGGAACTCTGAACTTTTGGTCGGTCTCAGGTCGGGGCTGTAAGCCCTTTAGACCTGGTAGGATGGGGACGTCTGAAGATGCCGGTGAGCTTGAAAAACCCCCCGAACCGGAGTCCCTGGATAAACAGGAAACAGATTTTGACCCCACTGCCAAGGCAAGCCTGTCTCTAATAGCGAGGGAATGAGCCGCACCGTTTTGCTCAACGCTGAATCCACTCAGTGGATTTTGAAGGCCTCAGAGAGGAGCTGCCTAGGCGGGACTTGACCCACAGCTTCCGCCTGCAGGCCTGGGGGTCTCTCTGTGTGGCCTGTTCTCCCTCATCCGAGACTGTCCCGTGAAGGCCTAGACCTTCCTTTTATCTAAACTAAAAGGAGAGAGAGCTTTAGAGTGGGAAGAAAGCTCTGTGGTCTGGGCCAGCCAGCTCCTCTCTGGAGGGAAGCTGACAAGAGCTACAAATCCAGGTAAACCCGGCTTGACATCACCTCCGGATCTGGGGGCGGGGGTGTCTCCCAGTCATCTTCCCGTCAAGACGGAATGCTAGGCTGCTTCACTGGACTCTGTTCCCCCTGCCCTGAAACCTCCGGGAAAGGTGGTCTCCATGTTAGGAAGGAGATGAGGAAGAAGACAGGAGGAGGAGTGGAGGAAAACCAGAAGGGGCACTAGAGAAAGGAGGGGAGCTGGCTGAAGGCAGGAAGCGGGGAGAGCCCAGGGGCCAGGGAGGGGGCCGCGCCCCTCTGCTGCGGGCCGGAGCTCTTTTCACATTGTGCTACTGTCTGCACCTGCCACTAGCAGTGCAATGTTAAAAGGGCATCGGCCGTGCAGCGCTACCCGCGCCGGCTGCCTCCCGGGCATCGACCTTCCTCTCCTGCCTGGGCGCCCCTCAGCCACCCTGGCGGGAATTTACAAGGCCACCCCCCCCCCCCCGAGTAAATCAGAGGAATAGCTCACACTTCCACGTGCAGTCCATGTGCCAGACACCAAATGCATCATGGTGGGCCCTCGGGTCTGAAAAGTAACAGCCCCATTTTACAGATGGAAAAACTGAGTCAGGAGAGACTTAAGCAGCACGGCCAGAGTTTGACAGTGCTTAACACTTCCTAGCCTAGATCTAATCCTGTCCTAAATCACAGCTCACCAGTCTTGGAGAGGGTTGAGGAAGGTTGTTGGAGCTGAGGGGTAGAGGGTTTTTGGTGCCACCTGCTGGTTGTAGAAGAGTGTCTTCCAAAGGTTCAAGGCTTTAAGGAGGAAAGGAGTGAGTGACTGGTTGGCTGCGGGGTTCCCAGACTCAGCTTTTGATTGGAGGCTGGGTGGAGAAGATTGAGTCACTGTTAGGTCTAGGGTAGCCCTCCATGAGAAAAAGGCGGGGGGGTGCACAGGCAAGGAAAAAAGGCTAACCCAGAAGGACTGCACCCCGGGGTCAGGGACCGGGGTGCCCCTGGCATTCCATGCCTGCAGCTCCTTCCCTGGCTCTCAGGCACAAAAAGGAGACCTTCTCTCCACCTACCCTTCTTGGTCACAGGGTACTTGACACCTGTCTGATCATCCAAAGTTTGGATGGTCCCGCCCCATGGCCTGATCGCAAAGATTGCATAGGATCCCTTGAACCCAACTCGCAGAATGATTCTTCCAGGAGAGATTACAAAGAACTGAGAGCCGTGGGCGCTGTTTTACTTTCCTGTTTCCCACAGGTCCTAGTTGGCTTCATAAGTAAATTAAGAGAGATGCAGATTTGGGGAGCTTTAAGAAGGCAGCTAGTTTGTGCCTGATGTTCAAGGTCAGAAATTTTCAAGGACAAGCCTTCCTGAACTTTGGTGCAAGAAGTGGGATTGAGAAGGACAGGGTTTCTGGGTCCCTTGCTGGAACCTGAGAGAAGGCTCTGGGCATCACCAGGCAGGCTGGGACGGACCACCCTGAGTCCTCCCAGATGGGGGTGCTGGGACGAACCCTGAGGCCTCCCAGATGGGGGTGCTGGGGCGGACCCTGAGGCCCCTCAGATGGGGGTGCTGGGCATCATTCCTTCAGGGCTTGATTTGCCTTCTAGCACCTGTGTGCTAGAAGCTCTTCTGCCCAAACAGCCTCTTCATTCTAATGTTGACAATAGTATCTGAGACTCCAGTTAGCTTTAAGTCTGTTTTTTTTTTCATTCTTAGCGTTTCTACTTGAGCCTCTTTTGGGGCACAAAAAAGCCATTTGGTGATGCGAGTCCACTTGTTAAAGGACAAGACATTTTCAGTGTTGACTCAGTGCCCTTGGGATGGACTCCTTGAGCGTTTCATGGCCCCAGCCTGTCTTTCCTGGGCTGGCTCACCTCTCATCCACTCGTATCTGTGCTCCAGTTTAGGAAAGAAACTTTTATTTCCTCTTCACATTAACTAAACTTGAGCCACCTGACACGGTTCTCTCAGCCTGAACTATCCCCCTCCCCTTACTCTTCCTTTCTGCTCACCCAACCTCCCAGCTTTCAAGGCCTTTCAAAGTCATCACTTCTGCAAAGGCTTCTTTCCTCAAATCTAGCTGAAGCCTCTACCACGAGCCCTGAGCTTACTCCCCCATCACCTTCTCCTGGAATTCCCTGCTTCTTGTCTGTCCTCCTGCTGCACTAGACAGGAAGCTCCATGAAGTCAGGCCACGACTGCCTTCTTCTCCACTGCTTTGCCAGTGCTAAACAAGGCCTGGCAAGGGAGACGTGCTCTTACAAACATTTACAGTACCAATGAATGAATGTGGAAATAACAAGCTAGCTTACCAAAAAAGATTTTTATGATTCATCCAATCCTCCCTGCAGTTGTCAGTGACCCCACAACAATAAGAATTTCACAGCACTGCCAACAATTGCACTTGGGTCACATGGTTGCATTGATGCTGCAGTGTTGAGCTATTTTGTTCCAGTTTGTATCCACTGCCAGGGCAGCACCTTGGCTGATCGATTTTCCTTTTCGCTTTAAGAGCGGCCACGAGCTGACCAAAAGATTCCAGAACCAGGCTGAAAGGCAATGGGACCTAAGAAAGCGCTTGTTCTGGAATGAATCTCTTCAAACCAGGCAAAAGTGGATTCCTTGCCAAGAGCTCCAAAAGAAAGAAGCTGTTAAGGATGCTCCTGCTGGAATCTCACTCAAAAAAAACAACAAAAAACAAAACCATCTCAGAAGCAAAACCTCACCTGAATCTCCATCCCCTGGTGTCTTGCCATAGACAGAGCAATTGCTGCCCCCTAGGGGTAAAAGGGCGGGTTTCTCTGGTGGCTGAGGTGGTAAAGAATCTGCCTGCAATGCAGGAGACCTGGGTTTGATCCCTGGGTCCGGAAGATCCCCTGGAGAAGGAAATGCCAACCCACTCCAGTATTCTTGCCTGGAGAATCCCATGGACAGAGGAGCCTGGCGGGCTGTAGTCCACGGCATTGCAAAAGAGTCGGCTTAGCTACTAAACAGCAGCTGAAGGGGCAGGCCTGGGGCGGGGGTGTGCAGGGGACGGTCTGTGGTGCCTGCCAAGAAAAGTCAGAGGACCGACTGCCTCACATGTTGCTTTCCCCTTTTTATTAAAAATAGACCCAAACACTTTATATATCATACAAAAGTTTCGTTCGCTGGTGGCAGCCGCGAGGACGCCTAGCCTCGTGGCACTGATCCCCCACCTTCCCTCCCAGGGCCTGGGTCCCAAGGAGCAGTAGCCCGGCCTCGGAGGATGCCCACCAACCCTGCTCGCTCTGGAGACTGCCAGCCGGGGGTGCGGGCTGTTTCTGGGGGCACCTCCCCCCACCCCACCCCATGGCAAAGGTCAGATACTCAAAAGTGCCTCTTCAGTGCCAAGTAAACTACCAAGTGGAGTGAAATGCAAACCCCTGGGATGCTTTGATGGTCTCCCAGGGCCTGGGACTCGGGATTTTTTTTTTTCTTCCGCGTCCCCCCCACCCCCCCACGAATCCTGGCTCCTGCAAATGGGGAGTGGGAAACGTCACCCTGAAGAGACTCCTGTGCCTCCGGCGTCTGAGGTCAGCATTTCACCCCACCTTGAGCCTCCCTTCTCACCTGCTATTCTGTGGCCTAGGATCTCCCAGCGCCAGGACTCGAGGTTGGGCCTCTGTTCGCTCGCAGAAGTGGAGCAAACACGGCTTCCTCCCGGGGGTCCTCTCTGCCTGGTCTCCGCCCCGCCAGCCCCTCGGTTTTCGGGATCTTGGGGCGACAAGGCCCCACGGCCATCCGTTTCCCCCCGTTTCTGTCTCTCCCTGACTGCTGCCCACGCTTGAGCCTTCAGCACCCCTGGGGTACCCCCGACCCCCATTCCAGAGGGGCCTGGGCACGATGGGGGGGCGGCGGGGGGAGGGGCGGCGGGAGCAGGGTCCCCCCCAGGGGTGGGGCAGTACTCATGCTGGTGTGGACGCGCGGCCGGGCGGGGGCGGGTGTGGGAGCGTGGGGCATGCGTCGGGAGGGCAGAGGCCGCCGGAAACCCTCAGTCCCAGCCGTTGTCCTTCACCATGTGCGACATCTCAATGATGTACTTCCCCTCCTTGTACTTCTGGCTCGTCTCAAAAGCCTGCTCCTGGCGGAGGGGAGGCCGGCAGTGTGGGCCGGCGGGCCGCCTACCGCCGCCGGCCTAAGCCCGCCCCCCAGCCGGTCCCCCTACTCCTAGCTCCCTCCTCCCTCTGGGTCAGGCAGACACCTGACGGGTAGCCACTAGGGCCTGGGGGGGGGGCATGGAGACCCCCCCCCGCCGCCTCAGGGGCCCTCCCCGCCTCAGGGCCCCCCCCCCCCGCCTCGGGGGGCCCCCCCCGCCCCCGGACTTACATATTTCCAGCCCAGGGTGGTTTTGCAGCTCTCGCAGAAAATATCAGCTACCGAGTGCAGCCCGGTGAGCAGGAGGCGCTGTTCAGCTGGCCCGCACCCCACGTTGACCCTGGGAGACGGGAAGGACCCAGCACACGGGGCGGGGGGTGTCACTCCATCAGCGCACCCCCAAACAGCCCAGAGGGCCCAGCATCTGGAGACCGCGCGACCACCCAGCTGAGAGCCCTGCCTCCAGCACCCCACCCCTTGGTGTCTAGCACCTGGCGCCCCAGTTCTCCCGGACTCCCCACCAAAGAGCGGCAGACCGGGCTTCCGCCAAAGGAAAGGCAAAGCCAGAGGGCGCAGGGCACCCCCTTCAGGCGGCTCAGCCCCTCTTTCCAGAGAGGGAAGCTCCTCACCCGCACCGGCACACGCGCACAAGGCAGAGGGTAGACTCACACGGAGTTAAACAGGTAGGCTCGGCCATGGCTCCCCTGGAAGGACTGCGGAGACACAGGGCGGATGGTGACTGCGGGAGCCCTTGACCCCGGGGTCACGCGCTCCCTGAATCCCCCGCGGGGGCATGGAGGAGGGAGGCCAGGCCTCCTGACCTCACCCCTGGGTGATGTTTGGAGGAGCCTGAAGGCAATGGCACCCCACTCCAGTACTCTTGCCTGGAAAATCCCATGGATGGAGGAGCCTGGTAGGCTGCGGTCCATGGGGTCGCTAAGAGTCAGACATGACTGAGCGACTTCATTTTCACTTTAATGCATTGGAGAAGGAAATGGCAACCCACTCCAGTGTTCTTGCCTGGAGAATTGCAGGGATGAGGGGAGCCTGGTGGGCTGCCGTCTATAGGGTCGGACAGAGTCGGACATGACTGAAGCGACTTAGCAGCGGGGGCGGGGGGATGGAAGGGCGTTACCTTGGAGATGAGCTCGTCGTGTTTGGCCAGGTGTGCGCGGCAGTGGACGCAGCTGTAGGTGCGGTGGCAGCGAGGCAGGTAGCTGCGGAAGGTCTTGGCGGGGAGGCAGGCGGGGGCCGGGCCAGGGTCGCAGCTGGGCATGACGGGCTGGAGGACGATGCCCTGGCGGGCGGGGGGCGCGGGCGCCGTGCAGCCCCCGCACAGACGGTCGCAGGTGAAGCAGCGGAGCAGGTTGGCTAGAGCCGTGTTTCAGGGCGGGAGCGGTGCGGGGGGGCTGCCGGGCCAGGGCCCCCCCAGACGTGAGCCAAGCAGAAATGGAGGTCACCTGGGAAGGAGGGGAGCGTCACCAGCAGGGCCGGGGAGCCCATGCCGGGGGCGCGGAGGAGCCGGGCGCCCGCGATCACTTCCACTCCTGCTTCACCCGTCCGCGACAGCCCCGCTCCTCGCGCGCTCACACTGACTGCCACCCGGGCTGACCGTCTGCTCGGGCTGGCCCCCCAGCGGATGGGGGCCTCAGTCCGAGAGACGGTGTCTCGCCCTCCTTGGGGCCAGAGCCGGCCTCCACCATTTTCCACCGGGAGCGGCTCGCTGCCATGGGAGCCGCGTCACTGTCAAATGCTCCTTCCTCCCTCGCTTTTCCGTGCTTTTGTGAGGATGCATCCCACGTGCGCTGCAAGGCTTTGTGTCTCGGGGGCTCAAAGCCTTGAAAAAGCTGGGGTGCCCGCCGGTCCTTCCTTCCGTGACCTCGGTTTGCAAGGTAACTGGCCCCAGCACACGATTGGTGTGGGTGGGAGGAGCGTGATGAGAAAGGGAAGGCGCGCGGGCAGGTACAGACAGGCACCCTCCGCGCCGGTCCTCTCGGGCGGCGGGGCTCCAGAGCCTGATGAACGTTACTGTGGCACCAAAGGCCTCGGACGGGGCTGCTGCCCGGTCCTGCACTTGGGTCCGCTCATTCTGGCCCGGGAGCATCACTGGGCTTGTCTTCTCAGCCTCTGAGCTCCTCTGTCTCTCTCTACTGCCCTCTAGGATGGTTGCCTTGGCTCTGAGCGAAGCACCCAGCCTAGGAGAGAAACGATCTTCCCTTTGGGCGCGTCTGACCGCTGGGGCCAATGGCAAGTAGGGCCGGTGTCGGGCAGGCCGGCGGTCCCGGGCCGTGTTTGCGGGGCGGGCGCGGTGTCTCGTGATGGGTAGCGTCAAAGCCCCGAGCTTTGCGGGCACAAGGCGCAGGGTGTTTCTTCCCTCTCCTCCCAGGGCCTGGGACTCAGTGGGTGACGCGAGATAAAAAGAATTGCGTGGTTCTGATTAAGAATCTTGAGGACGATTCGCAGGCTTCAGCCCCAGAGTTGGCCGCGGGTGCTGGAGGCAGGGATAAGGCGGGAGGTGTCCTCTGCCGGTCCTGATAAGCCAGGGAGCCTCGGCCCGCTCCTTGGTGGGGCCTGCAGGCCGGCTCTGGGTGGCTTAGCCCCGGTCTGCTTCGGGGATGCCAGCCGGGTGCTCTGGCAACAGTAGGCAGAGGAGCCGGGGCGCACAGGCTCCGTCTTGCCCTCCGCGGGGGCCACCAGCACCCCAGCTATGCCAGCATTGCCTGGGGCCGCCAGGTGGGCTCTCTGCAAAGCCTCCCGGCAGAGGGCATGGGCCGTTTCAGGCCCTCGGCCCCTGGGGGTCTCAGGAAGAGCACCCTGGGCTGAGTTCAGGGTGACATTGGGGTCCTCACCAGCAGAACACCGTCCAGCCTCCGCTGGACACGTCTGCTTTCAACTTTGCCCGCCAGTGAGTTCCCGGCGGCGAGCTCCACCTGGAGCGCCCCCCCCCCACCTTCCCGGGGCTCGGGGAGGGGGCAGGACCCCCAGCCTAACCCCGCCTGTCTCCCCTGCTTCCCCATCCCGCCCAGGGGGGGCTGCACAGACAGCCCCTCTCGGGGGACGGGGGCAGGGGGCGTCAGGGTGACGTCTCCCCCCATCTCAGATGACCGGGAGAAGCAAGGGGAGCCAATGGCGGGGGCAGAAGCGCGCCGGGGTGCGGACGGCCCCCAGAGTGAGCCGCGGCTGGACCGTGGGAGGCGGGGGGAGGGAGGGGTTGCTGAGCAAGCGGCGCTGACGGCAGAGGCGGAGGCTGGCGGAGCCAGGTGCGAATCCCGTGCCTCTTACGGGGGAAAAAAAGGAAAAGGCAAAGAGGGAGGGGGACACCTGCTCACAATGGATGCTCGCATCTGCTCGGAGGCCGCGGGCCCCCCCGAAGGGCTGGCATTCTCGGTACGGTATGGTCCCAATGATGAGCCGCGCAGCAGGTTCCCGGGGCGGACTGGGGGGGGGGGGGCGCACCCCAGCGGCCAAACAATATAAACAGGGCTGCTTGATCAAACAGGGGTGCCTGAGGCTGCGGCCAAAGTTGCCGGGAAGAGCTCACGGAGGGATGAGGCGGGGAGGGGGAAGGGAGGACAAAGGGTGGATGGAGAATGCTTTGGCGAGGGGGGGAAGCCACGCGCAGCCCGAGGGGGAGACGCACAGAGGGGAAAGGTGCGCTTGGAGAAGGGCTGCCCCCTCACCTTGAGGCCGGCTCCAGAGATCTCCGTCTATCTCCCCCTCTCTCTCTCAATCTCTCTGCGCTCTCTTCGCGGCTCCTTCCGCTCCTTCAGTGGGGAAGGGGCTGGGGGTGGGGGGCGGGGAGGGTGGTGGTGAGGGGCTCCAGACCCGGGCTGCCAAGCTGGCCCAGCTGCGGGGGGCGGGGGGCGGCCAGAGGCGGCCTCCCGCCGGTACCCCGGTCTGTGGGTGAATGTAGCTGTGTGTTGTGGGACTGCATCATAACACTGTGAGTCATCCGGGCCCCCACCCCCCTCACCTCCCACGTCAGAGCGGGGCTGGGAGACACAGGAGGCGGGCTGGGAGGCAGGCAGCGGGCAGGCGTCGAGGGCTGGGGCAGAGATGCGCGGGGTGGGGGGGTGGGCCGAGCCAGGGGCGGGCAGGGAGGGGAGCCGGGGTGCTGGGGAGGAGGGCCCCGTGGCCAAGGAGACCGCCAGAAGCTGGGGGGAGGACAGGGCTGGGCAAGGATGGAGTCCGCGGTACGGGTGGCAGGGCTGGACCAAAGACCGAGAGGCTGAGAGCCGGGTGCAGAGTCAGGACCCACCATGCGCGCACAGGCAAGATGCTACATTTCCCATTTCAGCTCTGATACGCAGGGGAAAGAAAGCCATATTAATCGTCACAGATGGCATGGAACGCCCCCAAGCTTGTACCAGGCGCTTCCAAGCATCAAAGCCTCCGGTCCAACACCCCTCGAAGGAGTCACAGACCAAAAATGACCTCTGACAGGCAGAAACCTCTTATTGACTACCTCCAAATGACCTGTGCTTCACGCACAGAGACACCCATGTTACATAAGATTCTCTGCTGGGCTCTAAACTTTGAGGCAGGTCCTCTGGGAAACTCTTCTCTGCATCCCAGGACTGCAATGCCAAGTGCAGAGCTTTGCCTACAGAAGATGCTAAAAAAACAGCAGTTGAGTTGCATCTTCAGACGTTGTCCAAGTGTCTGGCTTTGGTCTCAAAGAGACCTGAGTTGGAATCCCAGCTCTGCCAATACACTTACCAGGAACCACTGGGCCAGTTACTGATAACCTGTGTGCCCCTGTTTTCTCCATCTGCTAAATGAAGCTAATGTTTACCACATGGAGTGTGAAGTAAAGTGAGATAATATGTAAACATCTAAAAAAAAAAAAAATGCCTGGCATGTGATAGGCAGCTAGTAAACAGTAGTTACTGGCATTTCAAAACAGTATTCTCAACTTGAATACCCCTCAACCCAGAGTGGATTTACTCTTAAATTCTGATAGCTCAAGAGGCACATGCCAAATTTGTGTCTTACAAAGAACTTCACATCTTTCTTGCTATTTTTCTGTCAGTTTCCAGTTATACTTCATTTGAGCCAAAATATTTCTCATAAAGTTTTGCCCTCTGCAAGTTGATAAAGTATGCAGACACAAACATACCCTCTAAGGTTAAAACCTAGATTTCTAACTGAGGTGAACGTTCAGAAAATGAAGTACTTTTTCACAAGGGGAGTGAAAAGTTAGGGTAGGGAAAAGAGGTTAATGGGAGGCAGTGCTAGCTGGGTATGAAAAATTAAAAGGAATTCTGAATATTTCCATCAGGGAAGATTCTTCGGTTTAAGGTACATTCTGAAAACACAAAGTGGGTATCTTGAGTGATGTTACCAGAGGTTTGGAACTGACAGGTAGCACCGAGTAAAGAAAGAAGAGGGAAATGCTCTCACCTGGACAGCAGATGAAGAAGGAAATGTAAGTGGAGGAGGAATTTGTTGAGGAAAATAGAAGGAAGTGAGAAAAAGGAAGGTGAGTAGTTTTTTAGGGCAAGGCTTGAAAGTGTAGAAGCAAAAAATTAAATGACCTCAGGAAGATGATGATCACAGATTCAGCTGGAGAGGAGAATGAAAAAGCCACGTGAGGGCAGTGTTATTTGAGGGTAGGTGGAGAGGAGTGCCTGGTGAAAGACAGCGAGGAAAGAGTGTGGGCAAGCACAGATGTTTCAGCGGGGTACCCTGACCCTTTCTGTGTTTAAGAAGCAAAAGGCAGAGCAGTCTCTAAATGAGGGGGAGGGGTTTCTTCTCCCTAAATTCAGCTTGAGGTGGCTATGTAATATCTAAATTAAGATGACCTTGGGACTTACCTGGCAGTCCAGCGGTTAAAATGCCACACTCCCAAGGCAGGGGGCATGGGTTCTGTCCCTGGTTAGGGAACTAAGATCCTGCCCACCACATAGTGCGTGGCATGGCCAAGGAAAACAAAGAAATAGAAGAAAGAAAAAAAAAAAAAAAGATGACTTTTAGATAATTGGGAGAAACTGCCTCAAGGGAGAGAATGTGGAGGCAAAGAAACAGATTTGGGAGGTGGACTGCATGTAAACAGGAGAGGATGAGCTCACAGAGAGAGAATTTTGCAAATGGAAGACTAGAACTGGATTCTTTTTGTGTATGTGTGAAAATCGCTCAGTCGTGTCTGACTCATTGCTACCCCAAGGACTATATAGTCCATGGAATTCTCTAGGCCAGAATACTGGAGTGGGTAGCCGTTCCCTTCTCTAGGGGGATCTTCCCAACCCACGGACTGAACCCAGGTCTCCCACATTGCAGGTGGATTCTTTACCAGCTGAGCCACAAGGGAAGCCCTAGAACTGGATTTTTGAAGAATGGTGAGCAATTAGAGGATACTTGGTAGTTCACTAGAGAACTGATACATGCACCGTGAATGAATGAATGAATTAAAGCAAACCATCCAAGACAGATGGGCTTCCCAGGTGGTGCTCGTGGTAAAGAACCCGCCTGCCAATGCAGGAGGAATAAGAGATGTGGGTTCGATCTCTGGGTTGGGAAGATCCCCTGAAGGAGGGCATGGCAACCCACTGCAGTATTCTTGCCTGGAGAATCCCATGGACAGATGGGCCTGGTGGGCTACAGTCCATAGAGTTGCAAATAGTCAGACAGGACTGAGGTGTCTCAGCACGCCACACACGCATCCAAGAAAGAACCGTGAGAAGTGAGGATGGCACTCTTAGAAAGTGAGGGCTAAGGTGGGGCCAGCGGGAAAAAGGCAACCCAGAAAATCTTCCTAGGCTTTTCCACTGGGATTAACCATGTGAGCTGCACTGAAGGGAGTATTCATCTCTCCCTTTTTTTTTTTGTATTCATCTCTAAAGTAGGGATGACAGTTACAGCGTGTCCTTCACAGGATTCTCATGAGGATTAAATGGATTTATACCCTTAAAGCCCATAGAACAGTATGTGGCATCTAGTACTATGTGTTTGCTGTTAGAATAACTGAATTCAAACTCCAAAATCTTGGGTTTGAATACTAGCTTGCGCAAATCCCTCCACCTGTCTTAGTGTCCTCTCTCACCTGAAATGTAATAAAGCTGACTTTACAGGTGGCTGTGAAAGAGGACACCTGAAAGGACTTTGAAAAATGTAAACTACAAATAGATGGCCTTGTTATAGCTCCCCCTTCTCAATTTATAATAATACCTTAAGAGCTCACATCAGATGCATTCTATGTTACAGGCATTGGGTTTAGTGCTTTATATGCATTATCCTATTCATGCTTCAAAACAACTTGAAGATAAATTGTTATCCCTATTTTACAGTTAAAAAAACAAACAACTGCGTCTAAGCCTGTGATTTGCCCAAAGTCACACAGGAAGCAAGTGGCAAAGAAGATTCCCAAGTCCAAACGCATCAGAAGTGTATGAAGTGAAAGTGAAGTCGCTCAGTCGTGTCCGACTCTTGTGACCCCGTGGAATGTAGCCCTCCAGGCTCCTCCGTTCTTGGGATTCTCCAGGACAGAATACTGGAGTGGGTAGCCTTTCCCTTCTCCAGGGGATCTTCCGACCCAGGGATCGAACCCGCGGCTCCCACCTTGCAGAGATTCTTTACCGTCTGAACGTATAGATGTGGCCCAACCTGTTGCTTGTGGGGTGAATGATTGCCCTTGTATAACCGTCAGAGATTTGGGGAGGGAAAGAGTCCCCAGCAAAGCTCCCCGCTTAACAGGAGAGAGGTTGTTGGGTAATGACTGCCTTGCAGAGTAACGGGAAGAAATTTATTTTTTATTCTTTAAGTAAAATGCTCTGTAATGCTCTCCAGGGGTCAAACACTGTGTCAGGACGGGGATGGCAGTCCAGTTAGTCTCTGATGAGCGGCTTGGCTCCCCTCTCTCCACCCCTAGGTCTCCTCATATCCACACAGGGCTCCGCGCCCCGCTTCCTGGCGACTGTGGGGCCTACATGGTGAGCCCCCTTCCCGGCCTTCCGCCCTTCCCCTTCTCCTTCCCGGGCCGCAGGTGAGCGGGAGCGACGGGGAGAGAGCCCGCAGCCACGGCGTCTCAGCGGCCGTCGTCCTCTCAGCCGGCCTGTCCCCGCCGCGCTCGGGGGCGTAACCACTACGCCTCCAGCTTCCCTCCCCCGCTGCTTGACGAACAATGACGGCAGAGGCCCCGCCCGCCTTTGACGTCATGGTCGGGGAAAAAAAAATTGACTACAAGTCCCAGAGGGCCGAGCGGCGGCGCGAGCGCTCGCGCTCGCGACAGCTCTGGTACAACTACATCTCCCAGGGGCCCCCGTGAGGCCGCTCCTTCCCCACTGCGCAAGTGCGGAAACGCTTGTTTCCGGCGTGGGTCTCGGTGAGCCCGGGTCGGTGCTGGGCTTAGGTCCTGTCTCCTTGGTTTGCAGGTTTGAACTCGTGGCCGTACAGGTGAGGTAGTAGGTTCAGAATCGCAGCCGCCGCCTCCTTAGAGCCTGCGCAGATTTCAGTGCCTGGGGAGACTGGGCCGGATGCTAGACCTGGAGCTGCGATCTGGATCGGAGATAACTCTGCCGTTCCTTGGCGCATTCTGGTTTACTAATTTCTTTCTTTCCCTCCGACCATCCCGGTTAGTCCCCAGAACAGCACTTTGTGTGGGGAACGGTAAGCGCCTCCAGTTGACAGCGAAGGAGAAGGTTTAGAGGAGCTAAGTGATTTGTTTAAAGACACTGTTAGTGGTCGCTGAGCTGTTTCCTTGATGCTCTTTACTTCTGAGTGCCAACTCGGTGTTCTCTGCTCTGCCTCCAGATGGCTGACTCCCTTTTTTGTTGACCCCATGTTAGGGACTTGACATCTGTAGCTTTTTCAAGGCTAGAGTACCCGAAAGAGTGACAGTGATGAAGGGAGCAACAAAGGTGCTGTAATCAAGTCTGTCAGTATATAGGTATCTTTTTTTCCGCCGACGTCTGAGCCAGTTATTCACTCGGTGTTTTTACAGAGGTGCCTTTTGGTTGTCAAGCTCTATTTTAGGTACTGGAGTTACAGCAGCAAACCAAAATGCCCAACCCATACCTTCTAGTGAGGGTGGACAGACAATAATCAGATGTATAGTGGGACAGGTGGTGATGAGAGATAAGGGGGAAGAATAAAGCAAAGTAAGGAGAAACAACCTCTGGAGGATTTTCAACCGAGTCCTAACTTCTGTTTAGATCTGATATTGGTGTTCCAGACAAAGCAGCCACACAGGAAAGATGGGAGAGGAGGCCAATGATGACAAGAAGCCAACAACTAAATTTGAACTGGAGCGGGAGACAGAGCTTCGCTTTGAGGTGGAGGCGTCGCAGTCAGTTCAGTTGGAGCTGCTGGCTGGCATGGCGGAAATCTTCGGCACAGAGCTGACCCGAAACAAGAAGTTCACCTTTGATGCCGGCGCCAAGGTGGCTGTCTTCACTTGGCACGGCTGTTCGCTGCAGCTCAGTGGCCGCACCGAGGTGGCTTACGTCTCCAAGGACACCCCGATGTTGCTTTATCTCAACACGCATACGGCCTTGGAGCAGATGAGGAGGCAGGCGGAGAAGGAGGAGGAGCGAGGCCCCCGGGTGATGGTGGTGGGCCCCACCGACGTGGGCAAGTCCACCGTGTGCCGTCTGTTGCTCAACTACGCGGTGCGTTTGGGCCGCCGTCCCACGTACGTGGAGCTGGATGTGGGCCAGGGCTCTGTGTCCATCCCCGGCACCATGGGGGCCCTCTACATTGAGCGGCCGGCGGACGTGGAGGAGGGCTTCTCCATCCAGGCCCCGCTGGTGTACCACTTCGGCTCCACCACGCCCGGCACCAACATCAAGCTTTATAATAAGGTCAGCGGCCGGGGCAAGGCAGGGTGGACGGAGGGGGCTGGAAGCTGTGCAGGCGTTTGCTAGTTAAAACGCTCTGCCCCCTCTCAGTGGCTGTCGTTTCCATGGTGATAGGTTTTGGAAAAGACAGTTTCAAAAATAGTTCAACCTCAGATGGTAAATCGTTTCTACGGACCTATTCTTAAGTAGGTCCTATTCTTCCCTGGTGGCTCAGATGGTAAAGCGTCTGCCTACAATGTGGGAGACCCGGGTTCAATCCCTGGGTCGGGAAGATCCCCTGGAGAAGGAAATGGCTACCCACTCCAGTATTCTTGCCTGGAAAATTCCATGGACGGAGGAACCTGGTAGGCTGTAGTCCATGGGATCGCAAAGAGTCGGACACCACTGAGCGACTTCACTTCACTTCATTCTTAAGTAATTTATTACATTTCAAATTGGGCCATGAAACACCAGAGACAGGATAAACAACATAAATTGAAAACTAAAACCATGTTTTGTGGCCAAAACCGCAACCATTAGGAATGTCCTTTTTCTTGAACCTGATACCACTTAGGCTGACGAAGGATCATGTAGCCTGGGTTCGTTTTATGCCTTTTCTCCCTCACCTGGACCCTTTCTTCTGCAGATTACATCTCGTTTAGCCGATGTGTTCAACCAGAGGTGTGAAGTGAACCGCAGGGCCTCGGTGAGCGGATGTGTCATTAACACCTGTGGCTGGGTCAAGGGCTCTGGTTACCAGGCGCTGGTCCATGCAGCCTCAGCCTTTGAGGTGGATGTAGTCGTGGTTCTGGATCAAGAACGGCTGTACAATGAGCTGAAGCGCGACCTGCCTCACTTCGTCCGCACCGTGCTGCTCCCCAAGTCGGGGGGTGTGGTGGAGCGCTCCAAGGACTTCCGGCGGGAGTGCCGGGATGAGCGCATCCGTGAGTATTTCTATGGATTCCGGGGCTGTTTCTATCCCCATGCCTTCAACGTCAAATTTTCCGATGTGAAAATCTACAAAGTCGGGGCACCCACCATCCCAGACTCCTGCCTGCCTCTGGGCATGTCTCAGGAAGACAATCAGCTCAAGCTCGTGCCTGTCACCCCCGGCCGAGATATGGTGCACCACCTGCTGAGCGTCAGCACCGCGGAGGGCACGGAGGAGAACCTCTCTGAGACCAGCGTGGCCGGCTTCATCGTGGTGACCAGTGTGGACCTGGAGCACCAGGTGTTCACTGTTCTCTCTCCAGCCCCCCGACCGCTGCCCAAGAACTTCCTGCTCATCATGGATATCCGGTTCATGGATCTTAAGTAGACATCAGCAGGCAGCCTTGCTGCCTGGAGCCTGGCGGCCTTCTGGCCATCACCAAGGGCAGCCGGGCTGAGGTATGAGACCCTCTTGGCGGCCAGGCTGCTCAGTAAATGGTGGACTACCAGAAAGCATATGTTCTACCTCTTAAAAACAGGTGGTGATCCCCTAACTCTTCCAATTGTGAACCAAAAGTTTCTTAGGTCACCTAAGGTGCCACTTGGAATGATCTCAGTTCCAGAGAAGTCCCCTTTCTTTCACTGTGCTACTACGTGGACTCATTTATTACCATTTTATACTCTGCATATACTACTTGTTATCTCGTTTGTCTGGGATGAAAGAGTGAATTCGAAGGACTCCTCCCAATAAAGTTCATACTTGGGAAAAAAAAAACTATTTTAATAAATATTTTTGGATATCACAGGAGTTGGTATAATTTTTTAAAGCTTGGTTTTTTTTCCCCTAAGCCTTATAGAAACATTATTCGAATGATTTATTACTGAATGCCTAGAGAAGAAAGCCAAGAGCCCACCTGTGAGCTAAGCAGGTGAATTTTTATGATGGTTTCCTTTTCCTCTGCAGTTGGGTAAATAGATCCTAAATCTGTTGGTCAGTGATGGGTTTACTATGAGGAACTAAACAGGTGGTGGTAAACTTGGGGTGAGAGTTCAGATTTACTATCATCCAGAGACAGTTCATTTTCTGTCAGCTGCAGCTCTGCTCTCTTTCCTGTTGTCTGTTTAATTGGAATCAGATCCCAAGTCAAAAAATAAATTTGAGCCTTCAGGTGATAAGCTGGGACAGCCCATTCTCTTTGATCTCTTGGAAATAATTGGTTTCCCTAGTTTGGACTTGTATTATTGAATAAGTATCATGATGACCTTATCCATTGATTCTTTCCACAAATTTTTATCATGTACCTACTATGTGACAGGGACCTTTCCAGATGGGGGAACAAGATGGACAGAGGCTTACAGAGCATACAGTAAACATAAAAAGTGAGGTGCTGTGCAGAGAGGCTTAAGATTGGGTGATAGGAGGTGGAGTGGACAGGAGGCTTTTTAAATCAGGTGGTCAGGAAAGGCCTCTTCTGAGCACATGTTTCGAGTTAAGACCTGAATGACTGTGTGCAATTGGGACAGAATCTTCCTGGTGAAGGAAGCAGTGCAAAACCCTAAGAAAGGAGCAAGCTGAGTGTGTTGGATGAAGTGAAAGGCCAGCATGGTGGGAGTGATATAGTGAGTCAAGGGGAGAGGGAAAAACTTGCGCTGGGTTGGGAGGCAGCAAAGACCAAATAGTGTAGGGCTTTTGTAATCCAAGAGCAGTGGGAGATGATGGGAGAGGGGTAAGAAGCTCCAATACTTTGGCCATCTGACGCGAAGAGCCGACTCATTGGAAAGACCTTGATGCTGGGAAGGATTGAAGGAAAAGGAAGAAGGGGGTGGCAGGATGAGATGGTCAGATACCATCACCTACCCACTCACTTGATGGACATGAATTTGAGCATACTCTTGGGAGACAGTCAAGGACAGAGGAGCCTGGCCTGCTGCAGGCCATGGGATTGTTAGAGTCAGACACGACTTGGGGACTGAACAACAACAACAAAAACACACACTGAGTAACTTACAAACATCAGAAAACGTTCATATTTCTGAAGGCTGGGAAGGCCAAATTCAAGGCACCAAGCGTAGTCAAGTTCTGCCGAGGGCTCTCTTCCAAGTTGCAGATGACCTGTTTCAACTGTGTCCTCACAGAGTGAGAGAGGCAGGCAACTCTCTGGAGCCTTGTTTATAAAAGCACTAATCCCATTCATAAAGGTCTACATTCATGATCTAGGCATCTTTCAAAGGTTTCATCTTCCTAATACTGGGGATTTCGGCATAAGAATTGGGTGGGGGCACAAAAATTCATACCATTGCAGGTGGTTGAACACAGGAATGGCATGTTTTAATTTACATTGAAAAGATTACTGCCAGGCAGAAAAATGGATTCTAGAGGCAAGAAAAGAAGCAAGAACACAATTTGGACTTTTGAGGTAGGGTCAGTGTGAGAATTAATGATTCAGAAGAGGGCAACAGAGTTGAGTAGATTGCCTCAGGAGATTTCAGAGGTAAAATTGATAGGACTTGCTGATAAGAGTGGTAAGGAAAAGCACATGGAATCAAAGGTGATACCCACATTTTTTACTTGAGCATCTAGATTGGATCTGAGATTGAGGAAACTTTGGGAGAGAGGATAAAAAAGTATAGATACTTTGAAAAAGTACCGATTAACTACACCAGAAAAAAACTATGAGGTATTACTTGACATACATAGCAAAGTAACTTATTTGAAGTTTGGTGGTCTGGATATCTCATTGTTTTAGTCTAGATTTTACTTTGCAATACTTTTCAGAAGTGACTATCAGTTTAAATCTTGTGTTCTATTAAACATCCTTTCCAGGAAATATCTCGCACAATCCTAAGGAAAATTGGAAAAGAAAATGGAATCTCTCTAAACCCTGGGATAGTGATTATGCCACTGTCAGCACTCATCCAGCTAACAGCTTGGCATTCAGTAATCACCTTTGATTCCACGTGCTTTTCCTTGGCATTCAGTAATCCTAGGGGAGTGTCCTAGGGGAGTTTAGTACATGTGGTTGGTCAGTGGAATATCCAATGCTCATCCCCATTTAGCACTGTCTAACTAAGACACAAAACAATTTATAGGTTCTTAGACTGTTGAAAGTGGGAAAAGGAAAATGCCTAATTTGTGAACTTGGAGAAATGAAGTCTTAAAAGTCCAAGAAAAGGGACTTCCCTGGTGGTTCAGTGGTCAAGACTCCATACTTCCGGTGCAGGGGGTGCAGGTTCGATCCCTGACTGGGGAACCAGAATTCTGCAAGGTGTGCCATGTAGCCAAAAAATAATAACCACAAACCCAAGAAAAATATAGATAAATGAAATTTTATCTTTCCCTAAGGCAACAAGTTGGTTTACAAATAGAAAAGCCTCTACAAATATTTTATCTCCAATAATACCTTAACTTTACCTACCATAAGGTAGAAAGTTTAAAAAATTTTCATTTTTAAAATATACACAGTCATTAAGAGAACTCTACAGTGTGCTGCAAAAAATGGTAGATGAAGCCTTTAGCAAGAATGAACTACAGCCTGTTAACACATGCCATGCCAGAAAAGGAACTAGACTAGACCTCAGAAAACAGAAGGTAGACCTTCTCCTTTCCCTGGCCGCTTAACTGCTAAACATCAGAGCAGTTAAACCAGCAACATTTGACACCAAAGCCGAGGACAGACAGCAGGATTTAGAATCACACTTCACAGGTGAGAAACCTTGGCTTCAGAGAACTGGCTGGTGGAACACTTTTTTGAAAGACTATTATGTAATAGCCAGAGCAGAAAATGGCCTTGGTCTAAATCAGGAGAGAACATGGGGCCTTGCTCTTGGGTTCACAGCTGTGTAGGACTAATTAGGGCAAAATGTGGCGCTGAGATCTAGGTAGAACTGGCCAGCAGCTCCCCATGGACAGGACCTTCTGGAGAACCTTTTCCTTCCTGCCTGTATTTCCAGACTGCCCAAGATTAGGCAAGGGGGCTCCAGCCCCTGTGCTATAGCAAAACACTAAGGGAATTAAGCGAGGCTCAACCAGTCCATCCTAAAGATCAGTCCTGAATATTCATTGGAAGGGCTGATGCTGAAGCTGAAACTCCAATACTTTGGCCGTCTGATGCGAAGAACTGACTCATTGGAAAAGACCCTGATGCTGGGAAAGATTGAAGGCAGGAGGAGAAGGGGATGACAGAGGATGAGATGATTGGATGGCATCACTGACTTGATGGACATGAGTTTGAGCAGGCTCCCGTAGTTGGTGATGGACAGGGAGGCCTGGAGTGCTGCCACCCATGGGGTCGCAGAGTCGGACACGACTGAGCGACTGAACTGAACTGAGTTTTAGGTGTACAGCAAAGTGACTGAGTTATACACATATCTCTGGTGGGTCAGATGGTAAAGAATGTGCCTGCAATGCAGGAGACCTGGGTTTGATTCCTGGGTCAGGAAGATCCCCTGGAGAAGGGAAGGGCTTACTCACTCCAGTATTCTTGCCTGGAGAATTCCATGGACAGAGGAGCCTGGTGGGCTATAGTCCATGGGGTGGCAAAGAGTCGGACACGACTGAGTGAGTGAACTGAACTGAAACTCTTACTCCAGGGGCCGCTGCTGCCTGCGCGCGCACTCCCGGAGCCTTCCTCCCATGGGTGGCCCTGGGGCCCCAAGGCTGGTGCCCGCTCTCCTCTCTCTTCTTCCCGGGCCTTTGGCTGGAGCTTCGCCCTTCCTGGTGGCTCAGCTTAAGAATCCGCCTGCAATGCAGGAGACCCCGGTTCGATTCCTGGGTCAGAAGAGCCGTTGGAGAAGCGATAGGCTACCCACTCCAGTATTCTTGGGTTTCCCTGGTGGCTTAGTTGGTAAAGAATCCGTGGGAGACCTGGGTTCGATCCCTGGGAGGGGAAGATCCCCTGGAGAAGGGAACGGCTGCCCACTCCAGTATTCTGGCCTGGAGAATCCCATGCACAGGGGAGCCTGGCGGGTCCACGGGGGTCACAAAGAGTCGGACACGACTGAGTGACTAACACTAACTCGTTCTCTAAACTGATTCTTCCCGTCGCGGCAGACCCTTCAGGCGGAAGCGACAGCCTAAGCCTAGCCATCATCCTGGACCTCTGCTGGTACCGGGGGACTCTCAGACTGGGGACGGCTCCGTCAAGATTGTTTTAAATAAAGTTTTCGCCGTCAAAAAGGGGCGGGGTGGCCGGGGGTTGGCCAATGCACGGAGGGGCTGCAACAGGAATACGCCGGGGCCCGAGGGTGATTGGTTACCTCAGAAGCCTGTCTGGCTGGTACCACAGTTATTGGGGGGGGGGGGGGGTTGGCGAATTCGGGAGGGTGACGGCTTGTTCTTGAGAACTTTCAGCAGACACATATAACTATATTTTGCTTCTGAGGATTTCTGTGTCTATACAGGAGGGGCGGAAAGAGGGACGCAGGAAAGGGGGATTACTCGCCCGGCCATTCCCCCATTTCTGACTCTCCCCAAGTACGCCCACCCTCCCCGGGCGGTCGCCGGCGGAGCCCGACGGCCCTGCGCGCGCGCGCTCTCGTGTGTTCTCGCGTGGCGCGGCGCTGTGCTCCCGCAGCCAATCAGGCCGCGAGGTCGCCGCGGTCGCCGGGGTGCGCGCTCACGCCCTAAGGCGGCGTGGGGGTGGGGGCCGCACGGTGAATGGGAGCGCGCGCGGGGGCGGGCGCGGCGGCGTGAGCCGCATGAATGAGAGAAAAGCGCCCTGCGCGAGACGCAACGCGCGCGCCCGGCGCCGGGAGCCAATGGGAGCGCGGGGAGGGCGGGCGACCCGGCCCTGAGGGCAACGGCCGCGCGCCGGCTGGTAGGCGAGCGACGCCGGGCGGGCGCGCGCGTCGAGGGGCGGGCGCGGAGCGTGCGGGGGCCGCGCGCTGCCTCTCAGAGGCCGGACGGCACTGCCGGGAGGCGGCGGCGGCGGCGGCGGCGGCGGCGGCGGCGACGCGGAGCTGGCCGCGGGTGAGTGCCGGGGCCGGCGGCCCCTGCGGAAGCGGAAGTGCGGGGCTTGGGGGTGGGAGGGGAGCGTGACCTCCAGGGAAGGGGGACCGGCGAGGGGAGGCGGTGGGAGGCCCCGCTCCGTGTCCGGGCCGGGTTCTCCGCCCGCGGCCGGACCCTCGGGCCCCGGAGAAGGGCGACCGGCAGAGGCCGGGCCTCCCCTCGGCCGGGTCGTGAGGGGACCCCGGCCCCCGCCGCCCCCGGCCCGCGTCCCGCGGGCCCCCTCAGCCCCTGGGGGCACTGCGGCCGCCGACCGCGTCCTCTCCGTGTGGGCCGGCCCTGCCCCGAACGGCGACCCTCGGCGCCCTGGGCCCGGGGTGGGGACTGGGCGCCGCTCTCTCTCTGCGTCTCAACTCTCTCGCCCCGCTCTGCTGTCCCTTGTTCTGGCCCAAGCCTCATCCTGTTACCTGTCCCCTCGCATCCGCCCGCTTCCATCCCTACCCCCACCAGCCCGGAGCTCCCTGCTTCCAGTACTTTGTACTTTTCACAAGTGGGAGCTCCACTGCGCTGGCCATTATTTTGCCTATAGGAATCCTGTGGGGCAGGAAGGTTGAAAGTGTTTCACCGACCTGGCCAAATGGAGACGTCGAAATGAGAAGTAAAAGTGACAAAGTTCTGGAAGGAGGTGTGGGATCAGATATATGTTATCCTCTAGACAGTGTCTGTGCCTTGGAGTTTTCACTTCTTGGTTAATGCCATCTTGTCTAGGTTGACCTTATATTCGTCTCCCTTATGATTATTATTTTTAATCCCAGGATCCCTTTGTACAATATTAAATCTCTTAAGAGTAGTGATTATCACCTAGTCTTTATAAAACCCACCTAATACTTGCAAGATTTGTATTGCCACGTACTTTGCTACCTCGGTTTATAACGATCACGCCCATATTAAACCTCTCTTTGACTGTTCAGCGGGTATCTTGACATGTGGATTATTCTTCATATACTGATAACTTTGCATTCGGATTTACAGTATTATACCACTTTATCTTAACAAACAGGACTTGTGCTCTCAGTCATGCTGCCCAATCCATTCACCCCTTTAAGGAGGTACTTGTGTTAAGCCTTCCTTAAAGCCGTGAGACAACACATTCCATAGTTTCTTTTCTATATACGTGGTCACCTTCTATAGAGTACTCTGTGCCTGACGGTGTCATCCACGTGCTTGTCCACCTTTGTCTATTGGTATGGGTCCAGACTGCTGGTTCTGCTGAACCACACTCACCCTGCAGTCTCTTCTCGGTTACTCACAGAACATCCTTCTGCTCTGACCTGGTGCGACTTTAGTAGACCCAGTGCTTCCTTGGGTTTTGTCATGTCATTTCTAATATATATTCTCTAAATATCTTAGGCTGATCACTTTTGTTTCCCAGTACTGTCCTCCCCAAATGACCTGGCCTTTTATGACTCTGAATTACTTTGGCAATATTAGCCCATGTGACTTTTTTCCTGTCAGAAAAATATAATCTGAAATAACATATGGTATCTAAATGATATCGTACCCTAGATAAAATATAAGCAGCACAATTTTTCATCTTCTCTAATCTTTGAGGCTTTGAGAGGAAAGTTTAATAGTACTGTCTGCAAACTAAGAATTTGCTCCTCACTGTTAACAAAGTTACTGAGGCCTAAATTCAGAAAGTTGGGCTTTGATTCCTCTAGGAATCAATCTATTCTAATAATGCTGTGTGGCCCTCTAAAACTACATTTTGTGTGTGTGAGTGAGAGAGAGTGCGAGTGCATCTTGAAGGAAGATTTGTCTCCCATGCCACAGAAAGGAGGAAGTGATTGATTCCAGGGTACGTTCATATTTCACTATTCAAAACTTCTGATATTTTCATCTCTGTCCTTGGTATTAGGGAGATACCACACCTCTTGGATGGAAAAAAAAAAACCTTAAGTAAAATGTTTGGTCTGCAGATTCCAAGTTGTCTTCAGTGGACAGGTAGTATATTAGATGAGAAAGGTAGGAAGGGTTTGCTTTGGCAGAGGGGCCTGTGAACTGTGAGTTCTGAACCTGACTGCTTAGTAGATGGCTTCAGGCGTTCTCCAACCTTCAGTTTTATGGAGTGGGATAAGGAACTGTGTCATCAGATAATGTGAGTTAAGTGCTTTGACATCACTAGATGAAAAGCATCCCATACAATCCACAGTGTTATTTTGCTACTACCATCAACAGAAATAATTGCTATTCTTAATCATACCAGGGAAGGTGGGGTCCCTTGACTTCCTACTCGGCCAATATCAGCCAATATCGGAGCAGAAACTTGTTGACTTGGGAAGAGAAAGACCCGCCCCTGTGGTTGACTCAGTTCCTCTTAGAGGGCATCGCACCTTTCAGTGCAGGGACATTTCTCATCCAGATCCTTTCACGAGTTATTTCAGAAGACGAAAAATTCAGCCTTTGCCTCTCTTAAGGTTGTAACTAAAAAGCATAGAAGGATAAGAGCGCGAGAGACATATGCAGAAAGGAAATGAGACTGACTGTCCTAATTTTGTCCTCCTTTTTTCATTGTAGCAATAAATATTCTCTTTGTTCAAAGGGAAATCTCTTTCCTAGGACTGCCCTTCTCTGCTGTGCCTTTGTTTGTTTTCAGATTTTGATATTCTTGGTATTTGTTACTGCCCATCGGTGTCAGGTGGGACAGGCCCCATCTGTGTCGAGAGCTAGTTCTCTGATGATCTGAGGCCAGGTGAAGCCATGTTTTTTTTTCTTCAAAATGAAGAGCACTTGGAAGAGGGAGGAATTCTGAGCCCACTGTCTTCCCAGTTCAGAGTCCTTCCCACATAAACATAGTGAAGTAGAAAATCATCTTCTTTCAGAGGGCACATTTTAATAGACTACCTTGTGGGGTTTTAGCCTCAATGTTCTGAGAAATGCCGTGAAAAAATTCTCTGATCAAGGTATTTGTTTTTCTCCAGGTGAGGCATCATAACCCAGTTGAACTCTGTATCCAGAAAGCCCAAGATTAAAGAAGATCAGAGACACTGACTAACCTGGAAACAGGGACCTCTTGGGAATTTTGCTTTCATCCACAGTGACCTTTCAAAAGTATCATCAAGTGGAATTGCTTTTCTTCATCTTATTTTGCTAATTGGGAAGAACATGGCTTTGGGAATTTTGTGTTTCCCTTCAGTTTTGCATGAACTCTGCAGGAAATGGAGCCCTTGAAGGGTTTGGGAGTAACAAGAAGAGACTGAAGACGGACAAGCTTGCGCTCGTACACTCTCTCGGGTCTGTTTTCCCTCCCCCTTCAAAGAAAAGGATTTACAACTCAACCTTGTAACAGCTGCTGCCCAGCTTTAGCCATCAAGAGAAAGTAAATAAAATTAAACCACCACTGCCAGACGACAAGCCCTGAAGTCAAGGTGTGGGAGTGGTGGCGTTGAGAAAACTGCCTGAGAGGGACGAGGAGCGCAGTGAAGCTGGTTTCTCTTTAAAGCTGGCAGGGGCCCCAGGCCCCTCCTTGGATTGAACTAGAAATACAGGCCCCCCGAGCGCCGCTCGCCTCTGGTGGGAGTGAGGTGGTCGTGGCGCTGCAGTGTCTCCTCCGAAGACATTCTCCTCGCCAGAGGCGCCCTGTGCTCCCCCGTCCCCCCCTCTTCGCTTCGGAGGACCTGCCTCCCTCCATGTGCCGTCCCCTGGCCTGTCCAGCTGCCCGTGTTCCCCACCTGCGGCCGTCTGCATGTGTGCGGCCTCCTGTGTGTCCCCGGTTTTTAAACTGTACCGCTTGTGTTTCTTAATCGCTCCTTCTGCCTTGTTCTGGGGAGGTGGTGGTTCGTCATCTGGAGTCACCTTTCCCCCTCCCATGTGCTTTCCTTCCTGGGAGATCTCTTGACCTTTGGTTTTATTTGGGAGGGGGAAGGGTGGTGATTCTAAATTTTCTGTGTCCCTGGTCTCCTTCGGTCCTCCTCTCTCCGTGGTCGCCCTCGTCCCGTTTTCTTGTCTGTTCTGCCTCTGTGTGGGCCTGTGCTATGCGGCAGGGCAGATCTCCCAGCAGAGCTCCAACATGCCCGCAGAGTCTGCAAAGAGGTTCAAACCCAGCAAGTATGTTCCCGTCTCAGCAGCCGCCATCTTCTTAGTGGGAGCCACGACCCTCTTCTTTGCCTTTACGTGAGTTTCCTCCTGGCAGTGGTATCGGGCGGGGTGGGGAGGGGGGGGGTATGTTTCCTCTTGAGTTTGGCTCCTTACTTGCAAAGCCAAGTGACTGGGAGTGTTTGAGGTCTAATACAGGTAAATGGAAACTGCAGAGGTGTGGTGAGAAGAGTTAAGGCCAGGCCCACCCTCTGCCTTCCCCGCCTCCCTTCCTCTGGAATCACAGATGTCTTCCTATTTTCCTACCCATTTTCATCATTAGATGATTCTGAACTAGAAAGGAAGTGGGAGGGAGTCACCAGAGAGGATGAAGCAGCCTCAGCAGTCAGTTCTGTGAGAACTGGACTCGACGGAAGGTTCGTCGAGTAGTCATGGCTTTTCCCCAGGTTCACTGAAGCTTAGATTTGCAATTGCGGGAACTCAGTCCTGGAGAATCTCAAACTCGATTTAGAAGGTCTGCCAATGAGGCGGTTTTGGCCTTTAGTGTTGCTCAGATGGTTTTCGTGGTGGTGGTGGTGGTGGTTTTAACTGCTGTGCGACATGCAGGATGGTTCCTGACCGGGGATGAACTCAGGCCCCCACAGTGAAGGCAGAGTCCTCCGCCCTCGGCCCCCGGGGAAGCTCTGGTTTTCTCTGTATTCTTCAGGGCCAAAGCTGAAGACGTGAAGGCCGCTGGGAAAGAGCAGGTTTCATTGGAGAAGAGAGTCCTAGGAGGCTTCCTTTAGTGCTTCCTGCTGAAGGGAATGGCAGGCATTTCTCCTATTCCATGGTCCTTTTAGGAAAAGCAGTTGAGTTGGCATTGAAAGACTTCCCACTTAGGATATTCAGCCTTTCTTAATCTGCTTGTTACTGGAGGGGATCTGAGTGATTTATCTTCATTCTTTTCCCTGTTACTTCAGCTGTCGACCACCTGGCGAGCATCTTTACTGTTACCTGTTTATAATTTAACATATACCAGGCTTCTGAGCCTTAAACTGTTGAGTCATTGAGTTGGTGTTCTAGTTGTAGCTCTTGGAACAATCAGAGCATGCTAGATATGCTGGGGGGTGACTCTGCTGTGATTCAGGCCAAACCTAATTGTGGGGTGCTGGTTAGAGCCAGTGTGAGGTGGCTGGCAAGAAGAAGATGAATTGGAGTGATCGGCAATAAAAGCAGTTTGGACTCATTGAAGGATGACTGAAGCGGGCAGTTACTGTTATGGGGAGAAAGTAGAACAGAAATTAAGTCTGTGTTAGGAGGGAAGGAACCACCTCCCTCCAAATAGAGCTTCTGACGCCAAAAGGAATTCTCAAAACTGTGGGTTGTTTGACCAAAAGAGTAATAATGCAGATGTAAAGTAAATGCAGTGTTTTTCTATTTGGTTTTTAAACAAGGGAAGAATGAACCTGTTATCTAAGGTATGAGCATCATCCTGCTTCCCACCTCCCCCTCGGAAGAGCAGACTAGGTCACAGACTCTTTGGGCCTGAGCACACCTGTGGAGTCCCTCGGGGTTCAGCCCCGCCTTCCAAAAAGGAGGAGTGAGTCTTTGGTGTCCGGCTTGCTTTTGGTTTCTGCTGTTATGACCTTGAGGTAGAATTAGCGTTTTAACCGAGGGATGTTTACCTGGGATCTTAGTACCTTTGTGGGATTTGTGGTGCTGTCAGGAGGGACAGGTTCAAGACTCATCTGACACCCTTTGACCCACCTAGTAGGGGAGGGAGTCTTTTCCTTTAAGAGGCAAAGCCTTTGGGAAGTGAAGAGACTGGGGACTGGCTCCGTGGTTTCTTTGAACCCATCCATTCCTGAGTTGGGGCGAGCAGAATCCTAGTTCTTAATTTGCTCCTTTGGAGCCATTGAAGTGTTTGGCTGGTTCTACCAGTTTTGCCACAGAGTTGTCCTGACATAGGCATTTTCTCAACTGATAGTTGAAGCTGTTTAACCTACTTTCCTGTTGCCTGGTGCCACAAAGTCAGGGGCCCTCCTTATTCCCTGCGCTCTCAGCTCTAGGAGAAAGGATTTTGGAGGACAGGGTTGACTCTTACTTGCCGTTGTTACCTCTAATCCGAAGTGAGAAGTGCCTTAAGGCTTCGCTCTAGTCCCCCCGGCAGGCTCCTTGAGCCACGGGTTCGCCCTGCCCACTTGGTGGGGACACGATGGCCACCCTGTCTCACGCCCCTGGCGCGCGTGGCTTCTGAAGCGCTCGTCTCTTCCCCTCCAGCTGACTGGAGCAGCGCCTGTGCAGGCAGATACCTGGCTTGAGGTAGCACTCTTTGCCCACACCGCCCTGTCCCTTCTGAGGTTCAGTTCTCCATTTAAAACCATAGACAGTCTAAAAAAGACTGCTTTCAGGTAGACGAGAGGAAGGCGCTTTTGGAACCAGCTCCTGCTGGGGTCCTGAGTCGGCCCCTGCTGCCGCCCTGCTCTCCTCACCAGGCTGCAGCTGTTCTCACACCGGGGCAGGCCCCAGGTGAGAGCTCCTTTGGAGCCTCCAGGCCTGGGAGGAGGAGGACGAGCCCTCCCGACTGGCAGGTGTAGTTCGTGGAGGCTTCCAGTAACTAGGCGCGGTTCACTCTCCGTGTTTCTTTGTCCAGCAGGGAAAGCGCGGAGCAGAAATTAGCAGCTGGGTGTGGTCAGCAAGACGTGAGTTCTGCTCCAGAGGAGCTCGCCTAGAACTGCTGAGGTCTTCCCCGTGACCCGGGTGCCTCTCATTTACAGCCTTTGTCCAGTACTGAAACTAAGCAGGAGCGATCGGGGACCCTGTAGTTCTTTACTCTCTCCACTGTTTGGGAAGTTGGGGGCCTGCTAAAGGAACCTCCCGGTCCCCATTAGGTAATAGACCCTGCATTTAAGGTCACCGGCCTGGACCCCACCTGGCTTCGCTGAATCTCCTTTTGTGATGAGCAGCGGGCAATTCCAGGGGAGAGGAATAAGCCCTGTTTGGGGAAGCTGGTTCTGGTAAAGTCGGTTAGCTGTTGCGGGCCTCTGTCTTCTCTGTATAATGAGGAAGTTGACCTAGAGAGTTTATTTAAGCAATATGCCCCTTCTCCCCCCCCCCCCGCCTTCCCGCACTGAGCTCTTCTGTGGAACCCAGTATATAAAGTATAAGGGTAGGACTGCTCTGGTTCAAGAGAGGCTGGCGCCTAGAGGCCCAGACCCTGGGTATCTCCTCTTTTCCTTCCTGGGGACCCTGACCCTGACCCTCCTCAGGGCTCCTAGCAATACCATTAGAAATAAGTCACTGAATCGTATCCTCTGAAGTCTCCTTGAGCTGTGGAGTTATGTCAGCTAGTGTCTGAGGAGTCTGTTTCTAAAACTGGCGGGGCAGGCCTGGGGGTAAAGTCTGGGCCGCGAGTCATCCTCTGCAGGAAGGGAAGTCAGGATTGTCCAGAAACCCGTGCTGGTCCTGCCAGGGCCCCAGCCGTGGAGGCGCTTCCGCCTTTCCCATCTCTGCTGCTCGCCCCTCCAGCGTCTCACCCGCTGAGTTGGGCAGCCTCGGTGACTCTCCCTCTGGGTTTCTTTTTCATGACTGCAGAGGTGCTGGCACCTGATTTGAGTGGGAGCAGCCTCGTGATCTAGGGCATTAATTGAGCAGTGGTGGTTCTTTTCCTTCCCACGTTGTTTTCTCATCCAGGAATACGTGCCCAAGTCCTCAGTCTTGTACTCGGCTGCTTGACAGTCTGGAGAAGACAGGACAAATCCAGTGTTTCATGAGAAATTTACCCACCTAGAAGGGAAGGGGTTGTTTTTCCGTGGAATCTTGAGGATCCCCCGGGGCAATAAGTGGGACGTTCTTTCTAGGCTTGCCTCATCGCCAAGGAACACTCCCGCATAACACTCAGAGTAGATGCTATGCGTGGCAGGAATGCATAGACCTGTCCTTTAGGAGCAAATACTTCTGTTGTGTTCTTGAATCTGGTACCGAGGAAGTGCAGTTAGGGAGGGAGGTGGGGCTGGAATGATAATTGATGATGATGGAGATGGTTAATAATGTTTTTTTGTTTGTTTCTTCTATCTTGTGAATGCTCCTATTAAACCAGCTAGTTTAAAAGGAATCGTAAGCTCTTCTCAGACATTGTCTCTTTCATTCTCTTATCTGTGTGATGTAGCTGACGTAACAAGCTTGCAGTTTCCTGTAAATTACCTAAGGCTACAATAGCAAAGCACTGATGAAGACAGGATTGAAATCCAAAGCTTCTTGACTCCTACTTTAGTTTTCTCACCAGGAATTTAATTTTACACACATATATAGATATATAATAGGAAGAGTTAGGGCTGGGGGACAGATTTTCAGTACTGTGAGTATTGAAACCCCCTCTTCCAATTTTGGAGAAGGAAATGGCAACCCACTCTAGTATTCTTGCCTGGAGAATCCCAGGGACGGAGGAGCCTGGTGGGCTGCCGTCTACGGGGTCGCACAGAGTCGGACATGACTGAAGTGACTTAGCAGCAGCTCCCAATTTCATTTGGCTTTGGAAACAGGAGTGCTGGAGCGGCGGGCAGAAGAACCTGTTCTCCCTGGGGTGGTGTAGGTCTGGGAGTCTCACCCATGAGTCAGCCAGCCTTCTGAGCGACGCCACTCCCTGCGCTCGGAGCTCTTTGATTACCGCCTTTGGCGGAGGACGAGCCTCAACAGCTCCTCGGCTCAGGCCTCGCCTCCTCCCATCCAAGGCAGCAGATTGAGACAGGCCACTTGGGGGGGTCACCTAGGAATCTGGCAAAGTACTGTAGCAATGGCAAGCCCCCCCCTGGAGCCAGGCAGGATGTGGGATATGGCAGGGGCAGGCCCCGCTCTCAAGGCCTCTCCTTGGTGGGATGTACCCAACTTGGAGTGCTCAGGTTGGAAGCAGTAGTCTTTGATTTGAATCTAGGAGCAAGGCTCGCCCATGCCGTGGAGTTATTTGCATCTTTTCTAGATACTTGCCACAGTGGGGATTGGCTTTATTTTGGAACTTTTAGTTTTTATTTTGGAACAGAGATGGGAACTTTATTCTAGAGTCACACACTTCAGTTGGAAGGGGTTGATATTCAGAAGGTTGTAAGGGGTAAAGTTCATTATCCAGGGGCAGGTCGTTGGCAGGATATCCAAGAAATGGAGTGATTTGCTTTGTTTGGAAATGCAGAAACTGAGGACCGGATTGGGTCGGAAAGGTTGACATTAGTGATGGGGCCGATTTGTCCTTCTTGGTCAGCATAGTTTCACTCAGAGACGGAGGGACCCTTGCTTTTCCTGAAGCTCCAGAGGCCACA
This sequence comes from Cervus canadensis, assembly GCF_019320065.1. Lineage (NCBI taxonomy): Eukaryota > Metazoa > Chordata > Mammalia > Artiodactyla > Cervidae > Cervus > Cervus canadensis. Next base: position 75,289,643 of record NC_057396.1, read on the forward strand.
GTAGCCAGTTCTAGGAATGAGACTTTTAAATCACAGGGACCTCAGTGTTCTAAGGATTTAATTCCTTTTTCCCTTCTAATTATCTTCCCAGGCTGTAGGAGTCAAGTGAGTCACCCTTTCTCCTCTTCCCTGGGCGGAAATTGAAGTGACAGCTCAGAAGCGGGGAGGGGCTCTGACCTGGTTGACTGGTTTTCAGTTTCTCTCTCTCCCTCCCTCCGTGGACCTAGGAGGTCACGCTTTGGGTGGGGCTGGGTGAAGACTCTGCCTTCTTGCTTGTATATTCCACCCCAAACCCTGCCAAGGTGTGGGGTCAGCTTTTTTGAATCAGCCCCCAGAGGAAGAGGCTTCCGTAGGAGACTGACAGAATAAAACTAGAGCCATGACTGGAGGTCTGTTTTTCCTTGAAATCAGTGCCTTTGCCCTAGCTTCATGGTTTTGTCTCCCAGTTAGGTACTGGCCCATCAAGAGAGGCGGAGTTAACTGATAGTTACTGTGCAAAAAAGCCTTGCATTGTGAATATTTACTTCAGTCTTTTTTTAATGATTGGCTAAATGGAATTTGAATAAATAGATGGTGGTGGTAAAGGCTTGGGAGACGCTTTGTGACAGTTTGGCCTCTTATCGTTAGTTTATCGCTGTGTTGTTCAGTCACTCCGTCGCATCCGAGTCTTCTGCAGCCTCATGGGCTGTAGCCCTCCAGGCCCCTCTGTCCATGGGATTTCCTCAGGCAAGCATACTGGAGTAAGGTTTGCCATGTTCTTCTCCAGGGGACGTTGTCAGCCAGGGATCAGGCCCGCGTCTCCTGCATTTGCAGGCGGAGTCTTTACTGCTGAGCCACCAGGGAAGCCCTGTCATTAGCTTGTTCCTCACTGAGGAGCTCTGTTCTTTGAACGTCCTGAATCATCGCTCAGGGCTGTGCTTATTGTTTGGATGGAGACAGGTCCGCTCTCAGCAGAATCCACGCCTGCTGTGGATTACTTCTCCCAAGTCAGTTGCTGTCTTGTTCTGCTGGCATCTCTTTCCTTCAGTGAACGCTTCCTCTCCTTCCGGCTGGTCTGGGTGAAGGGGGACAAGGACAGATGCTGGCCTAATTCTGGAGATTAAGTTCTCAGCCACAGAGCAGATTAGGGTGTTTAGCCACTGTCTTGTAGTGGGAAGTTCTTCTGAGCTGAGCCGGAAGAGAGGGTGTTTGACACCAGGGACCCCGCAGGCAGCTCATCAGTTGTTCTCCTGACACCAGCAGGAACCATCCTCGGGGAAAGGGCGAGTGGGCTGCATTCCTAAGATGTCTGTCCTGACAGAAGCTGAGGGCCCAGCTCACTCTCGGTGTCAAGAAGTTCCCTAAAGCCTTCTCATGGTTTGAACTCTGGAATACTCGATACGTGTGGCCAGTTTCTTTTCCCTGCAGGATTTAGGGCCACTCTGATACGTTCTATCTCTCTCTCTTTTTTCTCTTCCACTCTTCTGCTTCATTTATTGATCTCAGGGTTTTGGTATCCTTCCGTATCTATGAGTGGTTTCCTTTGTTTACCCTGAGAACTAGCCTCTAGTTGAATAAAATTCTGTGAAGTATCTGATGAATGTTTGTATCTGTAATGGATCTGAAGAACCTCTAAGCAGTGGTGAGTGATTTGGAGCCAGAGAGGCAGGTGTTGTCCCCTGCTCTGGGCCAGCGTGCGGGTCAGTGGGGCATGGCTGAGGTCCAGGGGCCTCAGGCTATCCCAGAGCAGGACTGCAGCTGGTGTCGGTCACATTCTTAGTCCTCGCTCCTGGGCCTGGTTAAGAGGTGGTCAGGACAGAGGCCATGACACGTGGCAAACCACAGGGTAAGAATGAATTTGAAGAACACAGACTTCGGTGCAAGGGCGTATGAGTCTTGTACCTTGATCGAAAATGAGCATTTCCCTGGGAAACTAGACCCACTTGTTGGGGAGGATGAAGATAATTTGAGACAGCGAAGGTGAGCCACAGGAGATGTGTATGTAGGTGTGGGGCGCGCACACCTACACTTTTACACGGCCGCTGTTCCGGGTGTCGCGGCAGCCCCTCACTGTGTTTGTCGTCTGTGCAGCTGTCCGGGACTGAGCCTGTCCGTGTCGCCTGCGGTGCCCGTCTACAATGCGGTGGTGTTTCTCTTTGTGCTGGCCAACTTCAGCATGGCCACCTTCATGGACCCAGGGATCTTCCCTCGAGGTAAGAGCTCCCTCTTCTCTCTTGGAACTGCCTTTGAGAAAAATGAGTTTTGGCATACACGATTGGTCTGGAGCCTTTGGGATCTAGCATTTTGGGATGCTCCTGTAGTCTAATGGTGAAAAGCACGTCAGGGTTTTATAACTTTTAGGCCTGTGATCCACTTTGGGTCAATTCTGGTTTTCAGTTACTCATTCAGCAGATATTTATTTCAGGCGTATGGGTTGGGCATTACTGCTAGCTTTGATGATATCTAAGATGAATCAGAGAGTAACAGCGTGATACAACCTGTAGTGGAAGCATGAACAGGCTCTGTGGGACCTCGGGGAGGGTGCGCTTACCCTGCCCAGGTAAACGGGGGGATGCTGCTGGAGGGTGCGAGGGAAGACCTTCCCAAGTGGAGCACGGGCGGGGTGGGCCCTGTAGGCAGAGGGAGCCGCATGTGACTGAACGGTGACCAGGAGACAGAGTGCGGTGGGTGGGAGACAGCGCCGGGTTGGGTGGGGGGCAAAGGTAAACCAGAGCCAAGTGTGAAAGGCTGTGTATTACACAGATTACACTTCTTCCTTTGGACAGCAAGAGGTCTTGAACTGGAGGAATCACAGGATCAGATTTCCTTTCACAAAAGTAATTCTTGTAAAAACAGATAGATACCTTTTGGGAGGCTCCTGCAGTAATGCAAACCAGATGAACTTGAGTTCAAAGCTGGATTTACAGATTCAGACCCAGGAGAATGTTTCATGACTGATCGCTTGTTAGGCGAGAGTGAGAGGGTAAAGCAGTTTCTAGGCTGGCCCCACCGCTCCTAACTGAGAAGAAGGCTGGACACTGGTTCTTGTGGACTAAGACCCAGGTCACAGCAACGCTGAGCTATTTTGGACGCATGACAGAGCATCTCAGACACGCTGAATTTGAGATACTCAATGGATCGTTCTGGCTTCCCTCATAGCTCAGTTGGTAAGGGATCCACCTACAAAGCAGGAGACCCCAGTTCCATTGCTGGGTTGGGAAGATCCCCTGGAGAAGGGAAAAGCTACCCACTCCAGTATTCTGGCCTGGAGAATTCCATGGACTGTATAGTCCATGGGATTGCAAAGAGTCGGACATGACTGAGCGACTTTCACTTCACTTCAATGGGTTGCTCAGGTGCAGTTACCCAGTGGCAACTCAGTAGTGAGGCTCATGGCAGAGCCCTCAGCCATGCAGTTTTGTCAGCAGCAGGAGTGAGATTGTCTAGAGAAAGTAGAATGAGGTTAGGAAAGACCGGGTGTCAGCCTGACCAGCCTTGATTAATAATGAGCAGAGGAGAAGGAGCTGTTGAGGAGGGACTGAGCAAGAAGAGAAAGGAGGAGGAGAAGCTGGACAGAGTGGGGGCTAAGGAAGTTCATGAGATAGCTGATGGTTGGTGGTGTCAGAAATTAAGGTCAGTAGTGTGGAAACTCCAAGTTGCCCATTGTTTTAGTAACTAAGAAATTAGTGATCTTAATAAGAATTGTTCGAGATGTCCCTTTTGTTCAGTAGTTAAGACTCTGCATGTCCACTGCAGGGGGCACGGGGTCGGTCCCTGGTTGGGAAACTAAGATCGCAGGGCTTCATGGCATGGCCAAAAAAAAATACAGCACACACACAGGATTCTTTATTTTTTGGTTCTGCTGTGCAGCTTCCAGGATCTTAGTTCCCTGACCAGGGATTGAACCCAAGCCCCAGCAGCGAAAGCGCTGAGTCCTGACCACTGAACCACTGGGGAATTCCCAACAAGAACAGTTTAATTGTGTGTTTATGTATGTGGGAGAGAGACAGTTAAATTACCAAAACTGCAGTGTTTCAGAAGGCAGTGAATGGGAAATGAGGGAGCAGCGTCCGTGAGGATTAAGGTTATTCTTTCAAGAAGTTAAGCAGAGAAGGCAGAAGGTGGAGTGTCTTAGGTGAGAGGGAAGGGTCTCGTTTGTTTCCTGATACAGAAGGCATTAGTGTGTCGGTAGCATGAGGAGGTAGAACCAGAGAAGAGAGAGAAACTGAAGTTGAGGAAAGCGGGTAATTGAGTGACCCAGAGGAAGAGATGCTGTCCTCTCCTGGTTGGAAGGGTGATGCTCACAGAGCTAGGCTGTTTCTGGAATAGAAGGCAAGAGTGAGGACCAGCATTGGTGGAATAAGGTAGAAAGAGAAATTGATGCTGACGGTTGTTGTTGATGACGTCTAATTTTTCTCTTAAATGTGCCAGTTACCTTATCGAGAATACTGGAGTGGGCAGCCTTTCCCTTCTCTAGGGGATCTTACCAGCCCAGGGATTGAACCCAGGTCTCCCACATTGCAGGCAGATTCTTTACCAGCTAAGCCACAAGGGAAACCCACAAAACAGATAAATGTCACCTGTAATTTCACAGCCCAGAGATAACTACTATTATATTGTCATATTTTTCCTTTCAGTCACTATTTTGAAGTGTATTATATTATATACGTATAATGTTTATACACACCATCACCTGTGGCACATATATGTATATCTGTTTTTGTTTTCAAAATGGGATCTTTTAGTTTTTGTAGTTCTTTACCTTGTACTTTTAACTTAGTTATGTTGTTAGCATTTCCCTTACTCAGTAAATTTGAAAACTTCACCATCACTTATTTAATTTTTCCTTCCCATAGGTATTTTTTTTTAGATTAATAATTTAAAGTAATGAAAATTGCGTACTGTAGATGAAGGCAAATAATGTTTAAGTTTTGAAGTGGGGTGGTGAGTTTTTTTTTTAATAGTTGATTTATAGTGTTGTATTGCTTTCTGCTGTGTGAGTTTCTGATAGCTGAAAATTGAAAGGGCATCCAGGTAAGGAGAATGTCTGGGACCAAGAAGCATCACTGACATGTACAGGGAGCCAGGGGAGACCTTTGGCCAATGGCTCTGTGCGTGGAGAGGAGCTTCACGCTGGTTCGTTTCTCCCTATTTGGATTGCTGTAGTTCAGTCGTGTACTTGTAAATACTGAACTGTTATGCAGACTCATTATATATGTACTTTGATATGTAAATCATCTATTTCTTTTGAAATATACTCATAATATGTAAACCAAGAATCTCAGCCTATCCATATCAGAGCCGCCTCTGAGTCATCCTCCTGAACCGCTTTTCCCAGTGTAGAATACATTACTTCCTCATTTCCACGGTGTTGTATAAAGAGCTGATCTCGCAGCGTTAGAGCTGCCGGTTCCTAGTCTCCCTCGCCGTTAGACCGCATTCCCTGAAGGCATATCACTGCGTCCCCAGTGCCTAGTACAGCTGCAGCACAGCCGTGTTCTCAGGAACTTTTCCTCTCTGCAGCTGAAGAGGATGAAGACAAAGAAGACGACTTCCGGGCGCCCCTTTACAAAACCGTGGAGATCAAGGGCATCCAGGTGCGCATGAAGTGGTGTGCCACCTGCCGCTTCTACCGGCCTCCCCGCTGCTCCCACTGCAGCGTCTGCGACAACTGTGTGGAGGTGAGCGCCGGCGGGACGCGGCGGCCCGCCCGCGGAGTCGGCCGAGTCCTGTGGGCTCCGGGCCGTGGCCGGCTCCCGGGGCTGTTCTCGCTCTGCCAGAGTGCTGGCAGCGATGTACGCGTGAGGGGTGGCGTGTGGTGTGCTGTTGCGGCAGGGCCCCTGGGTGGGCAGGCGCAGGCGCTCCCACACCGGCCCAGCTCCTGGGCTACTTGTCCTGGTCGGTGTTGTCTCTGTCTCTCACACCGTCAGGCTGCTGAGCTCGTTTCACCACAGGTAGCCCCTGGGGACGCGCGGTGCAGTGCTCTGGGCGACCTCAGCGGCAGGGCTGCAAGCGAGCGTCCGTGCGTGCACGTGTGTACAGTGGGAGCTGACACAGCATGGGAGAGTGGCTATACGCGGAGAAAAATTAAAAAATAAACGTGCAATTTTCAAATTAAAAATGCAGAACAAATTGTACAATTATATTTCTCTTTCTGTCCTTCTGCATTCCTTGTCTTTTATTTTTAACCCTTTTCCCAGTCCATTTTTACTTGGCTATAAGCAGTTGCCTACTAGATTTTCTTTCTAAGCCTTTTTTTTAAAAAAAGAAAAATCTTAATGTATTTGCAAGCCTCTGATATTTGTCCCTGTCAGAGTTCCTTGGTCACATAGGATAAACTGAGAGATGGCCTTGGCCTTTGATCAACTTCTGGAAGGTCTTTGTTACAGATTGATGTCTTAAGTCACTTCATTCGTGTCTGACTCTGTGCAACCCTTTGAACTGTAGCCTCCCAGACTCCTCTGTCCATGGGATGCTCCAGGCAGGAACACTGGAGCGGGTTGCCATTTCCTTCTCCAGGGGACCTTCCCGCCCCAGGGATGGAACCCATGTCTCTTATGTCTGCTGCCTTGGCCGGCGGGTTCTTTACCGTTCTTTCCCACCTGGGAAGCCCTACAGATCGATAGATAAACTGCAGGAGTCTGTTCTTACATTTTGCAACTAAATGGTGAACGTGATCACACATTGCTAAAAGCGGCGTTTAGTTTTGCTGTTGTTGACGGAAGTGGCGTCATGCGTGGCCCCAGCCTGCCTTGTTCGCCCACAGGAGTTTGACCACCACTGCCCCTGGGTGAACAACTGCATCGGACGCCGGAACTACCGTTACTTCTTCCTCTTCCTGCTCTCCCTGACGGCCCACATCACGGGTGTGTTTGGCTTCGGCCTCCTCTATGTCCTCTACCACCTGGAGGAGCTCTCCGGGGTCCGTACGGCCGTCACGTATCCTTCAGGGCCTGTGGGGCGGGGGCGAGGCAGGGAGCAGGTGGGGGCCCGTGGCGGCGGGGGCCACAGGGAAGGTGGCCACAGCAGGAGCCGGGGCGGGCCAGGCCGCGGGGCTCTGCTCTCCTTGACCGCTGGCTTCAGGATGGCCGTGATGTGTGTGGCTGGCTTGTTCTTCATCCCGGTCGCTGGCCTCACGGGGTTCCACGTGGTGCTGGTGGCCAGGGGACGCACCACCAATGAACAGGTAGGAGGAGACGTGATGGGAGGCCATGATGGGAAAGCGGGCTTATGTCTCTCAGCCCCGGGATTAGTGTGTACTTTTTGTGATGAGGTGTCCACATTCCTCATGTAAGCACGAGAACAGGCCATGTCTTAGTTAATAAGCATTTATAGACTGTGTCCTTGGTACTGGACGACTTGGGCTCTGAGCCGATAGAAACAGTAAAGACCTGGGCCAGCCCTCAGGAAGCTTGTAGTTAGTTTCCTGCACATAATAGCAGCTAACCTTACCTGCTTACTCTTACATAGAGATCCCCACTTTCCATAAAGAAACTGATGTTTAGGGTCAGACAGGTACCGTGAGGTAGACCCAGAAATTGAACTGATGACCCTGACCTGAGTTCCCATTCGCAGTCACCACAGACACGCGCTTCTTTACGGCAGGATTGTGCGTCACTCATTTTTATGCCTCCCAGGTAGTGGGTGCACAGTGAGTTGTCACCGATGGGTGTTTTGGCTCCTGGAGGTCATGGTCCCCTTGTCTTGGACTGATTTGGTCCTTTTTCCCTCTGTCCAGGTTACGGGTAAGTTCCGGGGAGGTGTGAACCCCTTCACCAACGGCTGCTGTAACAACGTCAGCCGTGTGCTCTGCAGCTCCCCAGCGCCCAGGTACGCCTGCCCCGAGCTCCAGCGCTCACCCTCGGTCACACACGCCCGTCGTCTTCGGGTTGGTTCTGGGGTGGGGGGCTGCCTTTTAGGGTGGGTTCTCCTAGAATGGGGAGTGCTGAAGTGTCGACCTTCAGACCCTGTGAGTTTAGTGCATTCTTTATTTTTTTTTATATGAACTTTTAGTATTTTATTCATTTCCATAGTTTTACAGTATTAGTAAAAATATGGCCATTATAAATAAGTATAAAATGGAAGTTGATGGAAAAACCCCAAGTCTTCCTTGACTCCCACCCTCCCACCAAAAAACTAGCTAGTATATGGCAAATATCCTTTTCACACATTATCTTTAGGCATATATTCACTTTGTAGTGGTGGATGGTTTAGTCGCTAAGTTGTGTCTGACTCTCGCGATCCCACGGACTGTAGCCTGCCAGGCTCCTCTGTCCATGGGGTTTTCCAGGCAAGATTACTGGAGTGCGTTGCCATTTCCTTCTTCATAGTGCATTCTTTAGGTGGTACTCCCTTTGGAGAGGCGAGGATGAGATTTACTCCAGAGTGCCTCGAGCTGGGTGTGTCTGCCCAGAGGCCTGGCCTTGCTTTCGGTCTTGTACTTCATAGAATCGAAGAAATTAGTTCAATGCTGGTCTTCCCCTGGCCTGCTAGGACTGTTTCTTCTATCTGTAAAAGTGCTTTCCACAGGGTGGGCAGCCAATAGATAGTTCTGAATGACTGAATAAAAGCCCTCTCACTCTTGACACTCAGGTATTTGGGGAGACCAAAGAAAGAGAAGACAATTGTCATCAGACCACCCTTCCTTCGACCCGAAGTGTCAGATGGCCAGATAACCGTGAAGATCATGGACAATGGCATCCAGGGGGAGCTGAGGAGGACTAAGGTAGGGGTGCAGGGGGTAACGCCGGGTACCTCAGGGAGCTGCCCCCATGGCGTCCAGGGATTGCTGAGGAGACTGAGGTGGGAGTGCAGGGAAGTGAAGCCGGGTACCTCGGGGAGCTGCTCCCATGGCGTCCAGGGGGAGCTGAGGAGGACTAAGGTAGGGGTGCAGGGGTAACGCCGGGTACCTCAGGGAGCTGCTCCCATGGCGTCCAGGGGGAGCTGAGGAGGACTGAGGTAGGGGTGCAAGGAGTAACGGCGGGTACCTCGGGGAGCCGCATCCGTGGCAGAGGTGGAAGCTTGCTTTGTTTAAATCTCTTAATGTAGTTGCCACTTTCTGGTTTGTCGTAAGTTACTTAGATATGTAATTTCTTCTCCCATTACATTTTAAGTTTATTAATAGTAGAGATTGAGTCTATTCCTTCGCTTCTCTTCCTAGGACTTAATATAGAGCTTATGGATGGTAGGAGCTCAACAAGTAGTTGTTGCTGGAAATAAATGACAGAATGAAACCCTTGTTGAGGAAAACTTCTCTCTCTCCAGCACCATCCCCAGAGTGACTGGCTTCTCCTTGCCTAGTTGAGAAGCACATGACGACGCACCCCCCCCCCCTCAGTTTCGTACTTCCAGTTGCCCTGACGCTCCTTTCTGCCTCATTTCTCCAGTCTAAAGGCAGCCTGGAGGTAACAGAAAGCCAGTCAGCAGATGCGGAGCCGCCACCCCCGCCTAAGCCGGACCTGAGCCGTTACACGGGGCTACGGACACACCTCAGCCTGGCCACTAACGAGGGTGAGTGCGGCAGGAGTGAGATCACTGCAGAGATGGCAAGGGCTGGGGGAGGCCGCTGTGTTGTGACTGAGAAAACCCAGCAAGCGGTGCTTGAGCCACTTCTGCGGACAGCGGGAGGGGGGTTCCACTGAGCGCGGGCCGTGACAGGGCCGTCCGTGTACCGCCAGCCTCTGGACAGACCGGAGAGCGTCCCAGGGTCTCTGCGCTCACTCACTGTCGGTTCTGGGCTGGTCTGAGTCTCTAGTCTTCATTTCGGCCAACTCGTGTGTGTTCCTGGGCCTTCCCTTGTGCGCGGCATCTCTGTGCCTACCTCATCTCCCCTGTACTTTAAGCAGCTGTAGCCAAGTTGAGGGCGCGGCTTACGAGGTGCTGCCCCTGGGCTCTTTCCTGCAGAGAGCAGCCTGCTGGGGAAGGACAGCCCCCCCACGCCCACCATGTACAAGTACCGGCCGGGCCACAGCAGCAGCGCGTCAGCCGCCATGCCGCACTCGTCCAGTGCCAAGGTACGGAGCACGCCCCCAGAAGCAGGGCTGCGGTGTCGGCCACCTGCTCTGGGGACACGGGGACGGGAGGAGGGCAGGAAGCACCGCAGGGAGAGGAGACACAGGCGTTTGCTCCGTGTCGGCACTAGGGGTGCCGAGTCTCCCTGACGTGTGTCCCTCACCCCAGAGGGGCCCTGTGGCCCCCTGGATGGGCGCACTCGGACAGCCTCGGCTCTGAGTTCAAAACAGCTCCACCGTCACAGAGAAGTTCCTTAACCTCTGTGCCTCATTCCCTGCGTCTTACAATGAGAGGTTATTTGTTCCTAATCAGAGATGAGCCTCAGGTTGAATGAGAGAATGCAGGTGAACTCTAAGCATGTTGCTGGCGCATGACACACACTGATTGTGACGGACTCCTTGGGCTCTGGGGCCTCGAGTCTGTTGCGGGAGGGGCGGCTGAGAGCCGGCTCTGCTTTCTCCCTCAGCTGAGTCGCGGGGACAGCCTCAAGGAGCCGACCTCCATCGCAGAGAGCAGCCGCCATCCCAGCTACCGCTCGGAGCCAAGCCTGGAGCCCGAGAGCTTCCGTTCGCCCACCTTCGGCAAAGGCTTCCCCTTTGACCCGCTGTCCAGCGGCTCGCGCTCCTCCAGCCTCAAGTCTGCCCAGGGCACGGGCTTTGAGATGGGCCAGCTGCAGTCCATCCGCTCCGAGGGCACAACCTCCACCTCCTATAAGAGCCTGGCCAACCAGACACGAAACGGGAGCCTGTCCTATGACAGCCTGCTCACGCCCTCTGACAGCCCTGATTTCGAGTCCGTGCAGGCGGGCCCGGAGCCAGAGCCGCCTCTGGGCTACACGTCTCCCTTCCTGTCAGCCCGGCTGGCCCAGCAGCGGGAGGCCGAGCGGCACCCCCGCCTGGTGCCCAGCGGCCCAGCGCCCCGCGAGCCCTCGCCTGTCCGCTATGACAACCTGTCACGCCACATCGTGGCCTCGCTGCAGGAGCGCGAGAAGCTGCTGCGCCAGTCGCCGCCGCCCGGCCGCGAGGAGGAGCCGGGCCTGGGGGACTCGGGCGTCCAGTGCACACCCGGCTCAGGCCACGCGCCGCGCACCAGCTCCTCCTCCGACGACTCTAAGCGCTCGCCCCTGGGCAAGGCGCCGCTGGCACGGCCAGCGGCCCCCCGGTTCGGCAAGCCGGATGGGCTGAGGGGCCGGGGCCTCGCGTCCCCTGAACCAGGCCCGCCCGCCCCCTACCTGGGCCGCTCCGTGTCTTACAGCAGCCAGAAAGCCCCCCCCGGGGTCCCCGAGACGGAGGAAGTGGCCCTGCAGCCGTTACTGACGCCCAAGTAAGTGCCCACGGCCTGCCTGCAGGCGGCCTCGGGGCGCCCGGTGCCTTCCAGCGCGCGGACCCGGCTCGCCCTGCCCGGGGAGAGCCCGGCCTTGTCCCGCGTCCTCTGCCTGCCTTCCTGGGCCTCACCTGTTGAGACTGAGGAGAGGGCGTTTCCCTTAGTCTTGTCCACCTAAAAAGCAGTTTGTTTGCCTGGGAGGAACTGAACAGTGTGGCTGCTACTGGAGAGAAGCAATAAATACGGGAGAGAGGGAAGCAGGCCGCTTGTCAACGGGACAGCAAGATGAAAGGGGGTGTTTGAATAAGAAAGGCGTGTGTGGAGGGGACGTTTTCTCTCAGCCTGTTTTAAGTGCGTCCCTTGGCTGTGTCGTGTCCCACGCTGACCCCCCTCCTTTCCTTCCCAGAGATGAAGTACAGCTCAAGACCGCCTACAGCAAATCCAACGGACAGCCCAAGAGCATAGGCTCAGCCGCCCCCGGCCCGGGCCAGCCTCCTCTCAGCAGCCCCACGCGGGGCGGCGTCAAGAAGGTGTCAGGGGTGGGGGGCACCACCTACGAGATCTCCGTGTGAGCCGGGCCGCCTCTGCACCTGCACCAAAGGGCCCCCGGGCCACCTCCCTCCTCCAGGGGCCCTCCCCTGCACGGACGTGTCAACGCCGATTCCGAGAAGAGGAGGGGTGTTTCATAGAGTGCAGGGGGGCTGGGGCCCCAAGACTGGGGTAGCATCCCCCCTCCACCTTTCAAGACCCTGCCCCCCTCACCCCCTGGACCAGACTCAGTGGACATTTGTGCAATTGCTCGCCCTGGAGGGAACCAGATCATTTTTAAACCAGAAATAATTTTTTTTATTATTGTTACGGATTCTATTTTTTTCCTCTTCTGCGTTACCAGGTGTGTGTGTACATATATATATATATATATATATATATATATTATAAATATCAAAGAAATTATATATCTATCCTGGGATGGGAAGGTGAGGGAGGGAGATGAGTCAGGGGCCCTTACTCTTCCTGCCCCTCAGACCAGCAGCAGGAGAGCAGACGCCACTGAAGTCTCCCTCTTCCCTGTGGTTCCTGCTCTGGGTCCCAGTTACCATCTAGGGACACAGCACCCCGAGCTGTTGGTGCTGCGTGGTCAGGAAAGACAGCGGGGGAGAGTCGGGGTGGGGTCTCTCAGAGGAGGGCTGGGAGAGGAGAGTTGTTTTCCAGGCTCAGCGGCACTTAGTCTCCCCTGGGGAGGGCGCCTCAGCCCTGAGTGGTGGGGGGGGGGGGCGGTCAGGAGAAGGGCTTGGCAGAGCTCCAGCAACAATATTGGGGTGACCCCCCTTCTTGGGGGAGAGGGAGCAGAGCGGGCCTCTCCAGCGGGCCCCTCAAAGCCCTCCTCCCCCGTTCACACGGTTAACATTTTTAAACCCAAGGCCGGGAAAGAAGAATCCAAAAAGCAATATTTCTCATCACATGCCAAAAACGGGATTAAGAGAAGGAGCAGCAGGCTGAGGCCCCTCCAGCTGTCCCTTGGGAGTCCCCCTCTGCCCACCTCAGTATGGTGCTGGGTAGATGGGATACCTAGGTTCTCACCTTCAAAAATAGGGGCAACCCCAGCCTCTAGACAGAGGCCCTTTTATTTTTTATTCTGATTAGCCATTTTAAACCAACAAGGAATAAAAAGAAATCCTGATCTAACCAGCCCCCCTGACTTGTGTTATTTTGTGTGCTAAAGGCAGGGTGACTGATCTCTGATGGGAAGCTACAAGGACGACCTCGTACGCGTCTCTGGTCCGGGCCCATCCGTAAGCAGGACTATGGGGAAGAGAGCCACTTGAGACAAAAGAGATCCTGTTTTTACTTAAGTGATTTCTTGTAACGACCAAAACTCTTTTCATTTCTAGAGTCTAGAGAGCTCTTGATTTTTGCCTACAGTCCCTTAACACCATTTCCTCTGGATAGTAAAGCTCCTTTTGGACGCAGCTAGAGGTGAGCCAGTGGATGATCACGGCGTGAGAGGGACGTAGGGGGCAGTGTGACATCTCATGCCACCTCTTCTGTTGAAAGCAAAACGCTGTGTCCTCATTTAAACAGGCACCCTTAGACCCTCATCTCAGAAAGCTGGCCAGAGCCCTTTCTTTTCCTGTCTGCAAGTGAAGTCTAAACCCTCCCTGAAACCCTAGGTTAACGCGAGTGGAATGAGTGGTTTTCCGTCTGCTGGTCTAGATCAACCCTGGCTCACACCAACAGACTTCAGCCATGTCACACTGGGCGTGGGTCAAGCTGCCGTCAGCTGGGTTTTCTCGTGGTTTCTGGACCTGCCTGCTGCAGGAGTTACTTCAGTTGTGCCGGTTCCGTTCAGCCGCTCAGTCGTTCCTGACTCTGCAACCCCTTGAACTGCAGCATGCCACACTTGCTGTCCCCTCTCCCCCAGCATTTGCTCAAACTCATATCCACCATGCCATCCAACCCTCTCACCCTCTGCCGGTCCCTTCTCTTGCCCTCAATCTTTCCCAGCATCAGCATCTTTTCCACTGAGTCGGCTACTTCAGGCTGCCTTTTTTTTTTTTTTTGCTGTCTTAGAAGCTTAGATAGGCAGTCACATCAGCCAATAATTTCACTGTCTTAAGGAGTGAGGAAGATCAAAAGTAGTTCTTATTATAAAGAGAACCATTTACCTTTGCTTGCCAGAAATTTATTTTTTTTAAAAAAACCACAGGGTTGACCAAGTAGCAACCTTGCTGAAATTCACTTCTGACCGTGGGTGCTTTCTCCTTCGGCTACCGAGTTTCCACATGAAACTGACCTAGGACACAGCTGGGCCGTAAGCGGGAAGGTCATCCAGGCAATGGCTGGCAACCTTAGGGGCAGGGCGTTAGCGTGCCCGGGGCAGAAAGGTACCCACTTCTGGACCCTGCTCCCCGGCTGCCCCGCCTGCTGAGGAGACAGCGTCACGCAAGGTCCGAGCCCCCTCAGACCTCAGCACGCCTTGGCTTATGCCCTGACTCCCACGGAAAGGCACTTACCTCCTCAAAGGCAGCCACACTTCAGCCAGTTTGATAAATGCAATTTTAAGAGAACAAAAATCCTAACAAACCAGACCAAGTCCTACATCAGACAAACTGCACACAAGAGGTGAACAGAAAGCTTCCTGGAAAGGGAAGAGGTGTCCGTGAGGAAGGGAGCCAGGCGGAGGCCGCCGGGAGCCCAGCCCGTCTCCCTTTCGGCTCCTCCGGCGGAGCGGCTTCTGCCTGCGCGCCCAGGCGCTGACCCGGGCCGGCTCCGGCCCAGCAGGGAAGTCCTAGCAGGGTCCACCGGCCCCTTAGCGGAGGCTGCTGCTGCTGCTGGCCTGAGAGCTGCCCATCCCGGGGTGCTCCGGGCTGTGTCGGTTCTGGAAGGAAAGGAGGGCAGAGGAAGAGGAGGCGGCTCTCCCGAGGGCCTGGGCGAGACAGGGACTCACGGGCTGCCTGCACGGGCTGCCGCCATACCTTCTTCTTCTTCTTCTCCTTCTTCTTCCTCTTCCTCTCAGGGTCCTCTTCCTTTTTCTTTTTCTTCTTCTTGTGATCTGAATCAGATGGCGTCTCTGTGGGAGATACGAGGTGCCCGTCACAGGTCGGGCCCCAAATTCTGCTCCGCCAGAACTGGGATGCAAGGATAACCCCTAGTCGGGGGCCACCGCTTCTGTGCACGTGACCAGGACAGTTCAGAGGCACCACTGAAGCCCTGGCCCGAGTTCCCACCTGCCCAGGGGGGCCGCTTATGTCAGCTTCTTCTCTAAGGAGAAGCGGGGAGTCCAGGGCTCGTGATGAACTTAACTGAGCTTTTAACTCAGGAAGGTCAAACCAGATTCAGGGCGCACGGCTTCCTGGCTCGGAAAAGAACGGCTTCTTACCTGGGGGGACGGGGTCCTGGGTGCGGCTCTGTTTGTGCTTCTGCTTATTCTTCTTCTTGGGCGGCTGAATATGCATCAGGCGGCACTGCTCCGGCAACTGAAGGAGCGAAGGAAGGGCTGGGTGAGCAGAGGGCGGAAACCCCTCTTCCCATCACCTGCTCTGCTCCCATCATCTGCTCTGCGCAGTACGTTAGGGAGGGACAGACCCAGGAGGAACACCACTGCAAAGGCTTCGGGCCGCCCCCCTGGCCCCCTGCTCCCCAGGAGGGCACGCACCGGGCCGGTGTGCAGGCGGAAGCCAGCTAGCATGGTCCCTGTGATGGGATTGAAAGAGCCCCCGAGGATGGGGGGCTTCTCAATGAGGGAGCGCAGGCTGCTGTTGTCATGGGAACCAGGCAGATCAATCATGCCCGGCAGGTCGGGCAAGAAGTTGCTCAGCTTCTCCTTCACTTTCTTCCCACAGAATTTATTATAGGCGTGCTCCAGGCTGTAGTGCGTGATCAGGTTGGTGCTGCCCGTCAGCTCGGTGCTGCCTGGAGGAACGGAGAAGAGGGAGGAGAGTGAGTTCCCAGACGCTCAGTCGCGTCTGACTCTGCGACCCCTGGCCTTCACTGTCTCCCGGAGTTTGCTCAAATTAATGCCCACTCAGTCGCTGATGCCACCCAACCACCTCATCCTCTGTCGCCGCCTTCTCCTGCCCTCAATCTTTCCCAGCATCAGGGTCTTTTCCAAGAACACAGAATTTTTTTTTTAATTCACTGACCTAGAAGGGAAAGTAAAAGACCATATTTTAACCTAAATAAGGAATCTTTTAAGTTAGAATTACCAAAAAAGAAGTTATTTTTGAGTAAGAAATAACAAGAGTAAATAATAACATACAACAGACACTAAAAATTCTGTACTATAGAATGGAAGGTTGGAATGAGGAGAAAAAACAGGCAAAAATCCAAATAGGGCAGCGGTGGAAACTGCTTTAACCCAATGAAGCAGACACTCAGTCTAACCAGAGTAATAATGTATACAGTGCTTATAATCTGTGCTAAACATTGCTCTGTGTTTCATCAATATGCTAACGAGAAATTATACTTTTGGCTGTGACCAGAATAATATAACCTCACAGCTCAGCTACAGCCAAGCTTAAGGCCGACTATAACCCAGGGGTGTGAGTGTATTGCTTCCTTTTTTAAACTAGCAAGAAACTCGTCACCTTTACAGAGAAAAACAGATTTTTCTAGCTACTGCTGGTAACTTTCGTTACCACCACCTTCACTTTTACTCTTCTTATAATACCAAATATGACAGCTCTGCCTAGAAGAAAGAAACGTTTGATTAGAAGTTGGGCAACTAAAATTGTAATCCCTTATGTGCCTGTTTCTGCTTATCTATGGAATACAGTAAAAGCTATCATAATTACACTTAATTTTTTTTCAAGGTTCAAATAAAACATATTGAAAAGTATAAAGTGTGTACGTGGAAGGCATCATCGGTATAAACATTTCATGGCTGACTTTCTTCAAAGAACTGCTGTTGTTGCTCTTCAGTCACTAGGTCATGCCTGACTCTTTTTGAGACCCCATGGACCACAGCACGCCAGGCTTCTTCCCTGTCCTCCACTGTCTCCTGGAGCTTGCTCAGACTCACGTCCACCGAGTCAGTGACGCCGTCCAACCACCTCATGCTCTGCTGCCCTCTTTTCCTTGTGCCTTCAATCTTTCCCTAGCGTCAGGGTCTTTTCCAATGAGCTGGCTCTTCGTATCAGGTGGATGCGTACTGGAGCTTCAGTATTAGCAAAGCTTCAGCTTCAGCATCAGCCTTTCCAATGAACATTCAGGACTCATTTCCTTCAGGATTGACTGGTTTGGTCTCCTTGCAGTCCAAGGGACTCTCAAGAGTCTTCTCCAACACCACAGTTCAAAAGCATCAATTCTTTGGTGCTCAGCCTTCTTTACGTCCAACTCACATCCACACATGACTACTGGAAAAACCACAGCTTTGACTAGACAGACCTTTGTCAGCAAAGTGATGTCTCTGCTTTTTGGTACGTTGTCTAGGTTTGCAGTAGCTGTCCTTCCAGGGAGCAAGCGCCTTTTAATTTCATGGCTGCAGTCACCATCTGCAGTGATTTTGGAGGTCAGGAAAATAAAATTTATCACTGCTTCCACTTTTTCCCCTTCTATTTGCTATGGAGTGATAGGACTGGATGCCACAATCTTAGTTTTTTTGAACGTTGAGTTTCAAGCCAGTTTTTCCACTCTCTTCTTAGTAATTTAACTAGGGTCCAGTGGTGAGGGTAGAAATATCTAACCTACAATTTCATAGTCTAGTTATGATGAACACTCAGGGTACAAATGACAAAAGTGACTTGTTTATAATCATTCACTTGAGAAAACTCAGCTTCTGAGCTATCAGCCCACTGAGGGCTGAGAAAAATGCCTTGTTCATTCATGTGTCACTGGTGCTCAATAAACATTAAATGAACAAGTTATTTTTCCTATTGACAGGCCTAACCCTATTCTATTCCCTTGTCTTCCACGCCAGCTGTCTCTGGAGTGGTCCATGTAATGGCAGGAGGCTCAGGGACCCAGTACTTCTCATATCAGCACTGCCTCCTTCTGTTTTTCCCCACTTTGTGGTTTTTTTAAATTCTTTAACCTAAAAGAGTCCATCCAATGTTCCGTTTTGCCCATCAGTTCTATGAAGATGATTTATAAATCTCTCTCCTCATTCCTGACTCCACTCCTGAAAACTAATCTTCCATTTCCAACACTCTCTTAATTAATTCATTGCAGATTCAGTTTTCTTTCTTTCCTTTTTCTTTTTGGCTGCACCAGGAGGCTTATGTGATTGTAGTTCCCTGATCAAACCCCTTGCAGAAAAAGTATGGCACCCTAACCACTGGACTATCAGGGAATTCCCTTGATTTTTTTTTTTTTTAAACTCGAAAAAATCTTCCCCACCTCTCTCATGGTTCCTTTATTTTAGTACATGGCACCTGTATTCTCCAGATATCTTTAGAAGCTGTACTCAGTTCAAAAATCTTAACGGTTTCCCATTCCCTCAGGAAAAAGCTCAAATTCCTTCGACTTGTATTCGTGGTTGAACATATAAACGTCTTACTGAAACATCACTAGCTGGGATCAAGACTGCTGGGATAAAGAGCAACAACCTCAGATAGATGACACCCCTCTAATGGCAGAAAGTGAACAGGAACCACAGAGCCTCTTGATGAGGGTGAAAGAGAGTGAAAAGGCTGGCTTAAAACTCAACATTCAGAAAACTAAGATCATGGCATCAGGTCCCATCACTTCATGGCAAATAGAAGGCGAAAATGTGGAGGCAGTGACAGACTTTATTTTCTTGGGCTCCAAAATCACTGCAGATGGTGACTGCAGTCATGAAATTAAAAGACGTTTACTTCTTGAATGGAAAGCTATGACAAACCTAGACAGCATTTAAAAAAAGCAGAGACATCATTTTGCCGATAAATGTCCATAGAGTCAAAGCTATGGATGTGGGATGAACTGAAAGACAACCTCGAGACTAACATGTCTAAAATGACTCTTGATTTCCACCTCCTCAAACTTGTTCTTTCCTGACCCTGTTATTCAAGCCAAAAATTCGAAATCATCCTCAATTCCTCTCTCCTCCACTTCTATACTCAATCCTTCATTCCTGTCAGTTCTACCTCTAACATTTATCCTGCATCCATTTATTTCTTTCCTCCATTGCTATCGCCTAGAACAAACCACCACTTTCCTGGACCACTAAGTAGTAACGTTATTGAAAGGGGGATTTTTGCAGAAAGGAACACAATAATTAATTCAGCTATTTCACTACCTACTTTGCATTATTACATTCAATAGTCACAGCTGACACACCTGTAAAGTCTTCTTCAGCACCATGAGTTTCATTTTCACTTTCCATATCAGAAAACAATCACTAAGATTTTTTGTCTCTTTGTTGCTCTAATAGTCCCATTGTATGAATCAGAACTATATTCGGAACAACTAACATCTTCTGAGACACTAGTAAATATGCTGCTCGGACAATAAGAGAAAGTATCTGCATAAAATTCACTGAAAAAGTTTTCTTCACTCAAAACTTCATGATGTGTCATTTTTTAAAATTTTATGAAAATAAACTTATGTTTATAAGGTACACAAGGTTGGAATAAACACCTAACAGAGCAAAATGTGAATGATAATGTCAATCATATGTTGTATAATGAATCCTTGATCAATTTTAAGCTCTAACAACTTCCCACGGTGATGTTAATGGTTTCACTCTAAAACATATCTTGACATGATTCTGGTCAATAACATGCTAAAATCTAAATGTCTAACACAGGCCTCTGCCTACCACTCTCACTTTATCTCCTACCACTCCTCTGTTCACTCAAGTTCAACTGATCTTCTGTCCCTCAAACATTACAAGATTTTTCTCACATTGGGGCTATTGATTTCAATTTTTTTTTTGTATCCAGTTATCCCTCCTCCCACTCATAAATGGCTAGCTCTTTCTCTGAGCTTACATTTTAACTCACTCTAAAGTTACCTACTCAGAGAGAGCTTCTCTGATCACTCTAGCTAAAGCAGTTCGGCTCCCTTAAATCTTTATCACATTTTTTCCCCCCTTACAGCCATAACTGCTATGTGATTTCACCCTGTTACCTTTTGCCTCCTCCATGGGCAAAAGGAAACTCCCAAACAGGCAAGGATCTTGTCAGCCTTTTTCACAGCTGTATCTTCAGTATGTACAATACCCCTTGGTACACAGAGTAGTTGCTCAACGAAATAATTTTCTGAATCTAAGAATCTGGATAAATTCTATTCACTTGTTCCAAGAGATGAGGAAAGGACCAGGCTCAGAGAAAAAAGGAAGGCAACATGCACCAAACCAACAGGAATTCGGAAGCAGATTTGGAACTAGGTCCGCAAGAATGTTAAATCAGGACTCTCAAATTCCAAACTCGAGCCGCTCAGTCGTGTCCGACTCTCTGCGACCCCATCGACTGTAGCCCGCCGGGCTCTTCCGTTCATGGAATTTTTCCAAGCAGGGATACTGAAGTGGGTAGCCTTTCCTTTCTCCAGGGGATCTTCCCGCCTGAGGGATAAAACCCAGGTCTCCTGCATTGCAGGCGGATTCTTTACCGTCTGAACCACCAGAGAGTAATTTTTTGGGAGTTATAAAACCACCGTCAGGGTCAGAGGCAGGGCGGAGAGTGAAAGGCGGCCACGGCGACCCATTCTTCTCATTCCCAGTCCATCCCGAGAATTCCTGTCGTGCCTTTGGCCGAGAATTCTCAGTCCTTTCCGACACAGAGCTCCGAAATACCCCCAAGCGCCCCGCGGGCTACCCCTCACCTCCCTCGGCGGCTAGGAGCCACGCCCAGCCCCACCTCGCGGCGATCTGATTGGCCGGCTTCGGCCGGGCCTCGCACTCACCTGGAAGCTCCCTCATTAGGTAAAAGGGGCCGCAGCCTGCCGCCGACTTGTCGCTCCCGGGAGGGGCCGAGGCGGCGGTCGGGGGCGGGGCCGGGCCCGGCCCCCCGCCCGGAGGCGGCGGCGGCGGAGGGGGCGGCTTCCCGGGTCCGAAGCCGAGTGCCGCTGGCGGAGGTGGCGGATCAGCCTGGGCGCCGAACAGCGCCGTGAAATTCTCCATCGTTCCCTCCGCCCCGGCGCCGTCCCGGTGTCTGGCGTCAATGATCCTCATTGGTTAATCTTTTCACGGGGTACCGCCCTTTTCCTCCAGGGGCCGTTTACCATTGGATTGCCTCTGGCCCTGCCTACCTTCTTCCGGCAAGTACTTCCGTCGCCTTCTGAGAACGTCCCGGAAATACTCCTTAACTTTATTCTGCGAGGCCTCCGCTCGCCGCAATCGCTTAACCAATGAAATGACTTAGGTAGAAAAAACGACAGCTAGGTTAGCCAATAACATATCAAATCCCTTGCTCACTTTCCTTAGCTGCCGTAGGGGCCAATCAGAGATCTAGTTCCGGGCCCAGAGGCGGGGTATCTGACATTCGGCCCAATGGAAACCTTCAATGGTGAGAGAGGCGGGACCAGACCTACGGAAGCCGAAGAGAGCGACCGGCGCCTCGGGGGGGCCGGAAAGATGGCGGTCCTAGCGCCTTTGATTGCTCTCGTGTATTCGGTCCCGCGACTTTCACGATGGCTGGCCCGACCTTACTACTTTTTGTCAGCCCTGCTGTCTGCTGCCTTCCTGCTCGTGAGGAAGCTGCCCCCTGTCTGCGAAAGTCTCCCCACGCAACGCGAAGACGGCAACCCGTGTGACTTTGACTGGGTGAGCGACCCCCGCCTCAGGACCCCACGACCTTGACTGTCCCCGCCCTGGTGGTCGCTGTCGGGAGCCCCGAGGCTGACCGTTTTGAGAACGCCTCAGGTTCCGAGCCTCTTAGCGGACTTGCCAGACTACTAAGTGTAGGGCGTGGGTTGTCATCGAGCCTAAACCTCCTCTTGTTTAGGGTGAGAAAGCGGCCGGTTAGCTCGCCCAACAGTCTGAGCTTTCTGCCTTTTGAGTCCAAGCTCCTTCCCACCTCCCAATCCATGCTCGACAAGAGTCCTCCCCAAACTGTGCACCCGCACTGTCTTCGTGTTGCTGGTTATGTAAAGCCTGTTGAGGGACCGGTGAGTTGTAGGAGGCAAGTTGTATGTGTAGTATTCTCGTTTTATTGATGAAGAAACTGATCTTGGCGTGGTTAGGATACTCGTCCAAGGTCACACAACTAGTGAGCGGCGATGATTTGCAACCACTAGGCCATGGTAAACAGCACACAGTCGTTTCTTAAAATGAACAGTCTCAGAGGGAGGACTGTGTGCTGGGCCCTGTGCCGCATACTGGGGATGTAAAAATAAATAAAACTGTTAGGCTTACTGAAATGGAATTGTAAAAAAATAAGTTGTAAAGAAATCTGTCTCAAGCCTCTTGCAGTCCTTCCTGAGCTGGAGTGGAGGGACCACTCAGAAAAATAACTTGAGGGGCTTCCCTGGTGGTCCAGTGGTTAAGATTCTGCACTTCCCTTGCAGGGGGCCTGGGTTCCATCCCTGGTCAGGGATGTAGGATTCTGCTTGTTTTGAGGCAAAAAAAAAAAAGGTGTAAAATAAGTTGAAGCTCTCTGCCCTCTGCTGGATAGCCATATACGTGTTTTTAGAAAAGACAGTCACCTGAGTTTTTGTCTTTTTTTTGAAAGCCCGAAATGAGTCTTGATCTTGAACAGAAGCTGCTTCCTTACTTTTATTCTTCATCCCACAGTTTTTCATACTCTATCCTGTCCCAGTGTTATTAATTAGGTCAGATGTAGCCATCTTCTTCAAAAGATCCTATCCCACTTGAACCAAAATAAGACTCAAACATGTAAGTGGACAGAAATAAAGATTTTATAAAAGGGACTTTTTATGCAATTAATTTCTCTGTGTACTTTTCCCTAATTATATGCAAAATATTGTAAGAATTCATGTTTTCTTTTTACTCTTTTTTTTTTTTTAAACTATGTAGTACTTTTAACTGTTTTCCTGGAAAATCTGTGTTTTACTCATTTACCCTGGTGATTTGAAGTTACAATATATTAAGGTAAATAGTGTTAGCAAGGATGTGACTTCCCTGGTGGCTCAGCAGTAAAGAATCTACTTGCCAGTGCAGAGACTTGGGTTCGATCCCTGTGTTGGTAAGATCTCCTGGAGAAGGAAATGGCAACCCACTCCAGTGTTCTTGCCTGGGAAATCCCATGGACAGAGGAGCCTGGCAGGCTTCAGTACATGGGGTCGCTAAGAGTCAGACAGGACTCAAGTGAGTAAGCACATACACCCACAACCTTTGAATTTGAGTAAGGGCCAAGTATTAGATAACAACAAGGAAGTAGTGTTAATTTTGTTAGATATGATAATGGTGTTTTAGTTTGTTTTAAGAAAGAAGTTCTTATCTGTAAGGCACCTGTACTGAAATCTTTACAGTTGAAATAATACAGTTGCAATTTGCTTTTAAGTTTCTCCAGCAAAAGAAATGGGTAGCGTAGATGAAATCTTCGGCCATACTGGCAAAATATTACTATTGAAACTGAGTATTAGGGGTTTACTAAGGTATTGTAGGAGGTGGAAAATAATTTTCCCTTTACCCTTCTGAAGTCTTGCTTGAGACTACTGTAGTAAAAGATTAAAGTCAGTTAAAATAACAAATTTATTAACATGTGTAACTTGTGTACATGGGATATACCCAGGGAAAAACCAGTGACAGAGGCTTAGAATTCCAGCTTATATGGCATCTTCAACAAAGAACATAAATTTGTGGAGAAATGACAGGATGAAGACAGAAAGAGTTTTAGGTTTGCAGGAGACAAAAATTGGAAAGGTAAACTAATGGTAGATAAAGCCTCGTTTGTTACATAGCTCACTCTGGTGCTATCTCCAGGCTGATAGCATCTAAAGTAATCTTCCAGATTAGTTTTGTCCTTGGTAGAGAAGGTAAATTTTTGTCCTACTCTTAGACATGTAAGGGAAGGGGATGGAGCTTTTCTTTATTCTACTTCTCCTTAGTTGTCTTTAGACTCAAAATAATCCTTATGCCAAAATGGCATACTTGGGAGTGGCATATACTGCCACCCTTCAGTATCCTCTCTGATTTGGTGTATGTTTGAAAACTTCCTTAATAAACAGTTTGAAACAGGGCTACACTGGTTACTCAGACAGAATCCACCTGTCAGTGCAAGAGACGCAGATTCGATCCCCGGTCAGGGAGGATTCCCCTTGCTGTGGAGCAGCTCGGTCGGTGCTCACAGCTGCTGAGCCTGCGCTCTGGAGCCTGGGGGCCGCACCCACTGAGCCCACTTGTGGCATCTACTGAAGCCACGTGCCCTAGAGCCTGTGCTCCACGACGAGGGAGGCCACTGCAGTGAGCAGTCCGTTCATCCCAACAAGGGAAAAGCTCACCTAGCAACAGAGACCCAGCACAGCCAAAAACAAATACAGATAAAATTATTAAAAAAAAAAAGAAAGAAAGTTTGAAACAGTGAATAAACAAGCAAACAACCAAGGGAGCTCTTGTTTATGCAGTTATTCTGGAACCCAGTCTCGTCCTGTCTTCTCCTGATGGCCTTGAGATCGTCCCAGCATCATGCCAGCAGGGGGAGAAAGAAAGCTGTCCTGCAAGGACGTGCATCCCCTTTCTTAACTGCCTGGGCACAGAAGTGGCGTGTCACTTCTGCTCACAGTGCGTGTGTGCTGGTCACACAGACCTCCCTAGATGCGGAATGTCCAGCAGGAAAAGGAAGTGAGGTCTGGAGTATACGTGGCTGATCTTTACCACAGACTCATTCTCTGTCTTTAGAGTATATTCCTTGTAGACCTGTCTTTGGTCTCCTGATTGGGCATAATTCTCTTTTTAAATCATCTTTCCATAATTATAAAAGCCACTTTTAAAGCCAGTTTCATTCTTGAAAACTCTTCCTAATTTCTACTCAGAATATTTAGTAAGGTTTGTCATATTCCCTATCCGCCCCCCCCCAACTTTCGATGTCCATTTCTAAATCTAGTCAGTTGCTTTTTGTTGGAGATTGAGGCTAAAAACCTGGGTCTCTGATTGCTGGCCGTAAATCACAGTTAATTGGTTCTGTCTGAGATGATTTGGATCCTGCATGACTAAGAGAAAGGAAAGCCTCAAACCCCCCAGTCTCCAGAAGGCCCTCCCCTGTGCAGTCTCTCACAAAGTCCTTGTTACGCGTCTTCGCGGTCTTCACTCTGAAGTTACCTCGTTTGTGTCTT
The DNA here is from genome assembly GCF_019320065.1 of Cervus canadensis. Classification (NCBI taxonomy): domain Eukaryota; kingdom Metazoa; phylum Chordata; class Mammalia; order Artiodactyla; family Cervidae; genus Cervus; species Cervus canadensis. The sequence goes on from NC_057396.1 coordinate 75,314,609, forward strand.
GTCATTTTTATTGTCTGTCTCACTTAACTCACATGGAACTTCCCTTCTAGAAGGTGAGAAAGAACAGTAAACTAGTGGTACTTAAAAGTACCTTTGAGAGGTTTGAAAGGACTCCTTCAGCTCTCAAATTTATTCAAGGTGCATGGATTATCACTGTGAATATTAGGTGGAGAGGAATGTTTTAACTTAAAACCAAACAAATGGAATAACCGTCTGTTGTATTGATGGATATGATTGAGAAAGTTTACCTGGAAAAGTTTCACTTTACCAGGTCACACTGAGTTGATTGTGGTATCTTACAGTTTGACACCATACACTCTATGTAACTCTTTCTTACTTCTTATCTTCTTTAGTCCTCAGTCAGGGGAGTCCGTGCTCCCACGTTAAGTGCTTTGCTGAAAGGCAACAAGCAGTTTGTGGTAGGGGTAGAATTGGAACCTGGGTCTTCTGACTGGTGTTTTCCCCACTACCCCTTGTGCCTGCTAAGTCACTTCAGTCATGTCCGACTCTTTGCGACCCTATGGACTGTAGCCCGCCAGGCTTCTCTATCCATGGGATTCTCCAGGCAAGAATGCTGGAGTGGGTTGCCATGCCCTTCTCCAGGGGATCGTCCCGACCCAGGAATTAAACCCGCCTCTCTTGTGTCTCCTGCACTGGCAGGTGGGTTGTTTACCACTAGCGCCACCTGGGAAGCCCACACTCTCCTTAGCTGAGTCCGGTTGTTTCTCTATGTTACGGTTCCCGGTTTGCATCTCTGTTGGTTTTTCTCACACATGTGGCTCCCTAGTCACCGCAGTCCTTTCCGTCCATGGCCTTCCTGACGCTCTGACTCTGTTGCAGAGAGAAGTGGAGATCCTGATGTTTCTCAGCGCCATCGTGATGATGAAGAACCGCAGGTCCAGTAAGTGGCATTTCCTGTGTCTCAGGCTCTCGCGGTTCGGACCGACGACCTCTGGAGTCCTTCACTCATGCTACGAGCGGGGCATTATTTGGTGAACTTGTCCCTCATTCTGTGCCAAGGCTGAATTTGACCTTAGACTTTTATCCCCTTCCCCCCTCCCGTTTCAAAGTGTTCCAAGGAGAGGGACCAATAGTAGAGCATGGGAGCACGCAGCCCAGCCTGACCTGACACTTCTGTGTTTCAGTCACCGTGGAGCAGCACATAGGCAACATCTTCATGTTCAGCAAGGTGGCCAATGCGATTCTTTTCTTCCGCCTGGATATTCGTATGGGCCTGCTTTACATCACACTCTGCATAGGTAAGGAGACTGAAGACTTGGTTGTGGGAACCAGACTCCAGCAGCAAACCAGGCTCTCCATACCCGTCTTCCATAGTTTACACCTCATCAACTGTGTGAGGCTCAGATGAGAAGGACCTACAGAGACTGTAGTTTAAAAGGAAGGGAATGTGTCTCTGTATGTCTACAAAGTGTACTCTTTGGTACTTGAAATCTTTAGGTTGGTTTGAAAGTAAGTCCCCTACTCAAGGCCTTATATGTTTCCTGTGTTGACTTTAAAATGCACAACATGAGAGCTGCAAGTTAAGCTTTAATTGGGGCACAGCAAGGACTGCAGGCTGGGAGACAGCACCTCAGTTAGCTCTGAGAGACCGCTGCAGAGAGGCAGGAGGAGAGGACATTATGCGTGTGATTTTGGCGAAGGGGCAGTACGTGCAGTCAGCATATATTTTTTCTAAAAAGTGTGTGCTAGTCTCACGAAGCTTTCTGCCAGTCACAAGAAACCGTTGTCACCATGAAGGATTTTCTAGATATGAGAAGATACACAAATTGGGCTCATAAAATCAGCTCCTGAGAATATTTAACTATCGGAAGACCTGTCCTGCCAGTTTTTCCCTGAACACAGGGTGCCTCATTTCTGCTCTCCACCCTGAGCTCCTTCAGGGGGTGTTGAAGGTCGGCAGCTGCGGGCGCACATGACTTAATCCTTATAGAGGTAGATGGCAAGTGCCACTCTGTAGGTAACACCTGTGATGTCCTTTTTCTGTGTTTAGTGTTCTTGATGACATGCAAACCCCCCTTGTACATGGGCCCTGAGTACATCAAGTACTTCAGTGACAAAACCATTGATGTGAGTAGCCTTCTTCCCTGTTCCTTGGGTCCCTTGGGGGAGATTTTGTCATTACACTCACTACTCAGAGGAACAGCCGTGCTTCAGAATGGAAGTCAAGGGCACTGGTTCATTGTGGGCTCGAGGAGAATCAAGGGCACGGTGGCTCATGGTGGGGTCTGCAGAGGTGTGGGGAAGCTGAGATGAGGACCTCGGTGCTAGAGTCTGAATCTTCCAGGGGCCTGTGTAGTCCACTTCACCGTTTCCTCTCTGTGTGTGGCAGGAGGAGCTGGAGCGGGACAAGAGGGTCACTTGGATCGTGGAGTTCTTCGCCAACTGGTCCAGTGACTGCCAGTCATTTGCCCCTATCTACGCTGACCTCTCGCTCAAGTGAGTGGGACAGAGGGAGGGGTGGTCGAAATCGTCCCTTCCCTCTCACTGGTTTGGCCTTGGTTTTTGCACACTGCAACCAGAGGCACTCCCGACCCCAACCTCAGATATCTGTATCTCTGCTTCATTGATTCATTCTCTCTCGCCATGTGAAACAATACATTCCGCTCAGGTACAACTGTACAGGGCTGAATTTTGGGAAGGTAGACGTTGGACGCTACACGGACGTTAGTACACGGTATGTGAGGGCCTGGGCAGGGGATCGCTTGGGGGGATATACGCAAATGCACTTACAGAGAACCTTCTGGATCCTGCAGGTACAAAGTGAGCACATCACCCCTCACCAAGCAGCTCCCTACCCTGATCCTGTTCCAAGGTGGGAAGGAGGTCATGCGGCGGCCGCAGATCGACAAGAAGGGCCGGGCTGTCTCTTGGACATTCTCAGAGGTATGTGAGCGGGCAGGTGGTTTGCAGGAGGGTGTAGAACAGGAGGTCAGTTTGGAGCCCACCCTGGGTTTGATTCCTAGTTCTGCTACTTGCCCACAAGCTTTGAGAGTGTGAACTATTTATTAGGTCTCATTCATGGATTCATTCAGCAAATTATTCTACCATGTGTCAGACATGCTAGTAGTAGGGAACGATTATTAGTTAAGATTCAGTCTCGGTGGCTTTTGTCCTTATAGTCTGTTTCCTTGGCAGTAAATTGGAGAGGGCAACATTTAGCTTACAGGTTTTGTTTTGCAGATTACATTAAATAATGTAGCTATAATTCTTGGCACAGTGACTGGCACATAATAGGTAAATATTAATTGACTTTTTCAGGTACCCATAAAAAGGAGATCTGGGTTAGATTCCTGTCCTTTGCTTCCTCCCTTTCTAGACTGTAAATACAATTGACCCTTGCACAAATGAGTCAGAACTGTGTGGCTCTGCTCGTGTGGATAATTCTCAATAGTAAAAACTACAGTACTGCACGATCCATGTGCTTGGTTGAGTCCACACACATGGATCCACAGATTGGGAGGACTGGTTACGGAAGGCTGACTATAAGTTATAGGTGGATTTTTGACTGCAGAAGGGTTGGTGCCCCAGCCACACTGCTGTTGAAGGTCAGCTGCACTTCTTCCCAGATGCTGCTCTCCCCTCCGACTTCAACCCTGATGCGTGTGTCCGTTTTGCACAGGAGAACGTGATCCGAGAATTCAACCTGAATGAGCTCTATCAGCGGGCTAAGAAGCTGTCAAAGGCTGGCGATAGGATCCCTGAGGAGCAGCCTGTGGCCACGGGGCCCACTGCTGTGCCAGATGAGGAGAGCAAGAAGGACAAATAGGATCCCTGCTGCAGTCCCAGGCACCTCGGAGGCTCTGCCCTTTCTGTAACCACAAGCCTTGCCTGAGGCCTGGGCCTTTTATTTATGTTTCCCCTGTTTGGCTGTGCCTAGATGGGGCAGGGTATCGCTTCTGATTTTTAAGAGGCATCCAGGGTGATGACAGGTACCCTCTAGGAAGGCCCCACTGTTGCGGCCGGCTGTTTTACTGGAAGGAGGGAAAGATCTTGTCTGGTGGAGGGAGAAGGCTTACCCTCCAAGCTGGGCCAGGGCGTCAACTGCTGTGTGCTGCCCGACATCTCCATCAGGCTCTGGTCTCATTATTCCTCACGGTGGTGCCACGCAGCCTACTTAGACTAGATTAAACCCTAACATAACAGGCCAAGGTGCAGAGTTAGTGCTGAGATTTTCCCTTCATGGAATCTTACTTCTTTAGGCCCTTCTGGCTTAGTCTGTGGCCTGTATTAAAAAAAAAACAAAAGGTATAAGCCTGTGACCTGTCCCAAGGAAAAAACCTTTAACCACAGACTTTTCTCTTTGAAGATTACTGAATAATCTACCTATTTTATGAAGATCGGGAGGAAGGGGAATGGAAGTTTGAGACTTCCTTTGTGTGGTGGGCCCTGGAGGAAAAAGCCCCTGGCCGGGGGCTCACCTAACCCAGCTGCACCCTGCCCACACCCAGTTGATGGTTTTGCTCAGTAAAGAGACTGATAATTAGTTTTGATTGTGCCTTTGTGTGTTATTTGTGCATTAGAAAAGCCAGGCAATTGCAGAGGACTTTTTCGTGTTCTTCATTTCAAAGGCCATCCTGGTGCGTTCATCAGACGCTCGCACAGGTCCCCAGGATTGTGGACAGCTGCTGACTGTCCGCAGGTTTGGGTCTTCCCTTTGTCGGTGTTAGTCGCTTAGTCATGTCCGACTCTTGCTTCCCCATGGACTAGTGTGCCAGGCTTCTCCGTCCACGGGATTTCCTTGGCAAGAATACTGGAGTGGGTTGCCATTTCCTTTCTCCAGGGGATCTTCCCAAAGACATAGCTAGGCTCATCAAAATCTCAGGACCTTTGCATGCATTTTAAAATGTTCCTCAAATAGTCTTGATATTACTAACACCCTACCATCCCACTTGAAAATCAATGATGTAGACAATATAGTGAATTTACTTAGTATTTATTCATATTAGTTAATGAAGGATCCTGAATGATTACCGTCGTTAGATCTAAGCAGTTAACTTGGAAGAAGCTCAAAATGAACTGGAGATATAATATTGGCTTGGCTTTAAAGACTAGGAAACAATCCAAGCTTCAAATAAAAACCTTGCCCCCGTAACAAAGTTTACTTAACCCCAGAGTTAAGCTATACACTCGGTCTGGGACTGATCCGTGGGTCCCAGGAGCGAAGTTTTGGGTAACAGTCCTGATGGACACCGCGGAAGCTGGCGCCGCGGTTACAGAAAAGCCTGCATGAAGACTTGATTGTTTTCGCAGCGACCCGGCCCCCCAGCCGGGTGGTTGGGCCCGGCGCCCCGCACTTCCCCGCCTCTGCGCGCAGCGCGGCTACGCCCGAGGCCCCGCCTCCAGACCACGTGTGCGCCCTGCGCCACGCTTTCCGCCGCTTGAGAGGTTTCGCGCCGGGAGCCGAGTTCCTGGACTGCGGTTCGGCGCTCGGAGCGGGCCTGGCCTGTACCCGGTGGCCGCCGCTGCGTCCTGTCCCCAGCCGGGCCCCAGGCGCCATGGCGTCCCGCGGGAGGAAGCGGAAGGCCGAGGCGGCGCTGGCCGCAGCGGCCGAGAAGCGGGAGAAGCCGGCTGGCGGCCAGGATGGGGGAGTGGAGGGGCCGAGCGTCGTCATCGAGCACTGGTGAGCGGCCCGGGGTGCGGCGGGGCGCGCGAGGGCAAGGGCGCCGCAGGCCGGGGCCCGGCTCTGACCTCGCCTCTCTCCCTGCAGCACGAGCTGACGCGTCTATGGGCGCAACGCCGCGGCTCTGAGCCAGGCGCTGCGCCTGCAGGCCCCGGAGCTGGTGGTGAAGGTGAACCCCGCCAGGCCGCGGAGGGGCAGCTTCGAGGTGACGCTGCTGCGCGCCGACGGCAGCAGTGAGTGCGGGCCGGGCGCGGGGGCCGGACCCCGGGCGGGGCAGAGCGGGCCTCCAGACCGCCGCCTCCCGGTGGCTTTGGGGAACGGCTGCAGGGTTCCAGAGCCGTTGCGCTTCACGTGGCCTTTCTTCCCAGGCGCGGAGCTCTGGACGGGTCTTAAGAAGGGGCCCCCACGCAAACTCAAGTTTCCGGAGCCTCACGTGGTGCTGGAGGAGCTGAAGAAGTACCTTTCGTAGGGAGGTGGGGCAGAAGGCGTCTCGCTGAGGTTCGAGATGGCAAATGGGGAGGGTGGGGGGAGTGGGCTGATCGTGGTGCGTCTGCTGGCGAAGCAGCCCTTCCTGTTAAAACCCCTGATTTCACACAGGACCTACATCTACATACCTCGCTCTGCTCTCGAGGTTTCCTCTAGTGGGAATACCTCTTCCCCTTTTTCCTGGTGGGAAAAACTGAAGTTGCTCACCCCCCAACCCCCCGCCAAAAAAATTTCTTCAGTGTGCCCTTTGCTACAACCTTCATGTTTCATTCCAGTGTCTTTGAGCTAAGGCGTGGAATTCCGTTGGTAATGTAAATGACTATGAGAATGCAAATTGTGTCCTTAGAGGATGCAGAGAACTGTGGCCCTTGGAGTATGGGCCGATTTTCTGTTTTTTAGAAACACACCCCCTCACTTTCCTGTAACTCCCGCCGATGCCCTCATTTGTGTGTGTGGAGTCTCCTCTTCTGGCCAAATCTCTGTGTAGTTTCAGGTGCGCCTACTGCCCCCGTGTGTTACCTGTGTGTGCTGCCGGCCCTGCATGGTGGCGCTGGCACTCCTGGTCGCAGGATCCAACCCTGTCTTTGTCCTGAGCGCTGCTGACGGGGCTTTGGCATGTTGTCAGGCACTTGAGGTTGAGTGAGATGGGGGCGGTGTGTGTGTGCGCAACCCTTGAGCTCTCCTGGATCTGTGGGTGTGTTCATGGTGGAGGGCTGGCTAGGATTACCTGGATCCCTTCTCTAACTCTTTCCCTTTGTCGTTTTCACAGCCTCTGTCCCTGGTGATGCTGGAGCATTTATGACGGGACATGGTCAAACTTCAGTCATGTCCCTGAAGCTGTGGTTTCCTTCCCTCCAGAAACAATGGTTCAGTTGTGAGGCAATCCTCTAGTAAGACACTGAAAAATTCTTGGATTTGGTTTAATAAAAATTAAAAGGATTTGAGTTGATATAAAGCCTGAGTCATGAAGTAAATTTATTAATATGGGAAGGGGTGCCTTAAGCCAGCCTTTTGGGATTGGTCCTTGTATTCCTCATAGCTTGACGTCACCAATTAACCTGGGTCTCCTATGGTCCTTATTAGAGCATGGGCAATACTTGTAAAAACTATGGGGGGAAAGGAAATAAAAGGAACTATTTTTCTCACCTCACTTCTCAGAAGTGATGGTGCAGGACATCTTCCCAGCCCTGTGGAGCTTTGGGCCACACTTCCCATGCTGGCAGTGACTTAAGCCATACACCCCAGGTACTAGTGATTAGATGCCTGCTGACTGGGGAGGCCGGCTTTGGCTGTCACCTATGACCCACTAGAGTGGGGACCACACAGCGTATTGTTTCACCTGTCACTAACTGGAAGACAAGATTATAAAAGAAGTAAGGGGATTCCAGTTCATAATTTTCTACCTATGGAATGACTTGTGCCTGGCTCCAAAAGCCTGGGGAGGGAAGGAGAACTACAGGTATGCCTGCCTCTGGTGCTAAGAGGACAGGGACATATGCTGGCCTATCGGTGGGCCTTCTGTTAGCCAGCATGTCCCACCCTCTCAGTCCCTGTGACCCGACCTCCCCGCTCTGCTACTACGTTAGTATATCTACCTCTGTTTCTGACTCTGAGGAAGGGTCAGGCCACACGGAGAAGATACTCGTAGGTACAACCCCCTCTGATAGTGAGTCTACATCAATCTCCTCTTCAGGGCTGGCAGGAAGTGGACCCACCCACTCAGAGTTGCCAGATCCCTCCTTGCCTACCTCTGGAGCTGGGTATAATACCTCATCCATTGATAGGGACACTTCCAGGCCAGTGTCCACCCAATTTGAACAGGGAGGCGAGAGGTCTCCATAGGACCTTTGGGGAGGGTCAAGGGAGTCCATGTGGAGAAGTTTGTCTGTCTGACCTTCCAGTGGCTGGGAGCTGCTAATTTCCAGGTCTGGAGTCCAAGAGCTTCCCACTGAAAACACCTCCTCCCCCTCACTTACCTCGGAGGGCATGACAAGGGGGCTGAAGGGCTCAGCTGGCTCTTTGTTCTCAGAGGGCAGGACTAGGGGGCTGAAGGGCCCAGCTGGCCCTTTGTTCTCACCAAGAGGCTCCTTTTCCAGTTCTGTGAGCTCCCTGGGCCAGAGCTCCACGTCCGGCAAACACCATTCTTCCCCTTCGATCCAGGTCTTGCCTGTTTCTGTCAGGTGGTAACTCGGGGTCCTGCAGCCCTCAGCCTGGGGACTCCCCAGACACTCCACAGGCGGCTCGATGTCGGAGCCGCAGAGCATGAAGTCCAGGATCTCCTCCAGCTCGCTGGTGGCGGCGGTGCTGGTGATGCGGTACTCCTCAGCCTCGCAGGGCTGCCCGAGCAGGGCTGGGTTGAACGTGTAGGGCTCTCCGCAGTCCACGTCCAGTCCAGGTTCCTTCCCCACCAGCTCTGGGCTGGACCCAAACTCGGACTCCTCCGCTGGGTGGTCTGGGGAGCGGCCGGCAGAGAGCAAAGTGTCTTGTAGCCTGGAGCACACGGGGGAGTCCTTACACAGGTTTGCTCTCGAGGATGACAGGTCTTGCTCGTTACCTGAGGATGGCTGTGTCCCCAGAGGCTCCCCTAAGTCTTTGAGTTCTGGGATTTGAGGGCTATCCTGAGAGATCCTGAGGGGAGGCTCCTGAACTACTTCCCAGCAGGTCCCGTTGACAATCTTGCGAAGCTTCACTCTCCCAACCTGCCCCTCCTCCGCAGAGTCTGGGTGAGGGGCCCTGACTTCGGGGCTCCGCTTCTTGCTCCCACCTGTCTTCCCAAGACCGGAGGCGCCTGGGCTGCTCCTGAGGGGACTGGCTCGCCCCGTTTTCTGCTTGTCCTCCGGCACTCCCTTATTGGTGCTCTTCTGCCGCCACAGCCGCCGGCCAGGGGCTGTGGGCACTGAGCTGGGTCCGCTGAGGAGGCTGGCGGGCTTGGACGTGCAGACATCGGGAGACGGCTTTGAGCGGCTTAGCTTGATCTTCCTGGGCAGGAGTCGCTCGTCAACGGAGGTGTACAAGCTGGGTGGGGAGAGTGCCATAGGACCGTGGGCGGGGCCACTCCTGTTTTCTTTGGGCCCCTGACCATGGCTCGATGGTGAAGCCCTTGTTTCTTGTGCAGCTGGGCAGGCCCTGGCCTTCCTCTTGAGCAGGAGTGTGCCAGATGAGTTCTCCGGGTTCTGTCGGTGGTTCTTCTCCGGGTGCCCCTCCTCCTTCCCCGAGGACTTCAGTCTCGCTGCCCCGAGAGGACAGGGCGTCTGGGAGACAGGCAGGGGAGCTCGAGGCCGGCGGCTGGATGCCACCACCCTGGCAGAGACTGGCGCGGGGTTGGGAGGATGCAGGCATTCCCTGTTCAGCCTTCGGCCCTGAGGGGCCTTCACCAGCTTCCCACCCTCTAGCTGAAGGGACTCGAGCTCCGACACGCGGAGCTGGCGGGCTGCGGAGAGCACGTCCTGGGCCTCTTCTCCAGATAGCTCCATCTCGGAGGTGTACAAGAAGTCCACCAGCTTCCTCAGGGTCCTGATCTTCAGGCCCCCCAGCTCGAGCACCACCTTCCGACCCTGGGCTGGCCTCTCCCGCTCCAGGCGCTCTGTGAAGAAGGGGCTGCAGGCTGACAGGATGCAGCAGTGGGCTGGGACTGCCTCACCTGGAGGGAAACCCAAGTACCTATCTCAGGCCGACTGGCAAGTTCATGGGTCAAACACAGCCGCTACTACCTGAATCTGCTGTCCCTTCTCAGTTTCCCTCATGGAAGTTCAAGTAGGAGAAATTTGTTTCTTCTGCCTACCTGGAAGATTCTGCCATTACCCAGCTAACTCATTTTTTAACCTTAAAGATTTATTTTAGGCTTTCAGAAAGCCTTCCCTAACCCTCTTCCGCCATCCCGTTTGGGTTAGCTGCACTGTAGCTATCACAGCATTCAGCTATTTGCATTGGAATTGTCCATCTCCTTCACTACACTTCTAAGCTCCAAGGACAGGGACCTTGTCTGTCTGACTCACTGAAGAATACCCAGTACTGGACACAAAGTAGGGGATCAAACACTTGCTGAATAAATGTTTCTGACTCACCCAAGAGTTTAAAAATTTGTACAGAAGCTGCTTGTGATCTAATAAAAACCATGAGCTTTGGATATGGATAATTAGGATAATCAGGGGCTTGCTTCCCTCGAGGCTCAGACAGTAAAAGATCTGCCTGCAATGCAGGAGACCCAGGTTCCATCCCTGGGTCAGGAACATCCATGGGGTCGCAGAGAGCTGGACACGACTTAGTGACATACACCTTTCACTTTTCAATCAGGGCTCAGTTCTCTCCTGAAATCTCTCCACTGCCTGGTAGCCACTGTCCTGAGCCCCCTTCTCATTTTATGGGCACTTCCGGGGAAATTTTCCCCTCTCCCATGGCTTCCATTAGCAAAGGCTTGCTGATGATTCCCAGATCCAACCTCTGCCCAGATACCTCTTCTGAAATACTAGGCATGCCCCAGCCTGCAAGACTACATGGATGTCCCACAAGTACCTCCAATGCAACCTTTCTAGAACGTAAACTCACCATTCCCCATACTTCCAAACTTCCTGCTTTTTACTTCAAAATAAGATAACACATTTACCCAATGGCCCAGGCCTGAAAACAAAAGTCATATTTGAGTCTTCCTTTTCTCTTACCCACTGCATCTAATCAAATATTAAGTTTTCTTTAAAAAACAAATAGCTCGAGTCCTTATTATGTGCCAGGCACCTAAGGCTCTTACCAGAATTAATTTTAATCTTCACTGCAACCCTGTGAGGTAGTTGTTACTACAGATGAGTAAACTGTAGTGTAGGCATAGTGTAGTAATGTGCAAAATTAGTTAAGCATCCGGTCCATCACTTCATGGCAAATAGATGGGGAAACAGTGGCTGACTTTATTTGGGGGGGCTCCAAAATCACTGCAGATGGTGACTGCAGCCATGAAATTAAAAGACGCTTACTCCTTGGAAGGAAAGTTATGACCAACCTAAACAGCATATTAAAAAGCAGAGACATTCCTTTGCCAACAAAGGTCCGTCTAAATCAAGGCTATGGTTTTTCCAGGAGTCATGTATGGATGTGAGAGTTGGACTGCAAAGAAAGCTGAGCGCCGAAGAACTGATGCTTTTGAACCGTGGTGTTGGAGAAGACTCTTGAGAGTCCCTTGGACTGCAAGGAGATCTAACCGGTCCATCCTAAAGGAGATCAGTCCTGGGTGTTCATTGGAAGGACTGATGTTGAAGCTGAAACTCCAATACTTTGGCCACCTGATGTGAAGAGATGACTCATTTGAAAAGACCCTGATGCTGGGAAAGATTGAGGGCAGGAGGAGAAGGGGACAATAGAGGATGAGATGGTTGGATGGCATCACCGACTCAATGGACATGGGTTTGGGTGGACTCTGGGAGTTGGTGATGGACAGGGAGGCCTGGTTCATGCGGTCGCAAAGAGTCAGACACGGCTGAGCGACTGAACTGAACTGAAGGAGCAGGGACAAGATTTGAACCCAAGGCTACCTCAGTCTATGTTCTTAACTGCAGCAAGTTTTGTAAATTCTTTTTGTTGCTGTTGTTCAGTCACTAATTTGTGTCCGACTCTCTTTGACCCCATGGACTACAGCACACGGGCTTCCCTGTCCTTCACTATCTCCTGGAGCTTGCTCAAACTCGCCCATTGAGTCAGTGATGCCATCCAACCATCTCATCCCCTGTCAGCCTCTTCCTCTCATGCCCTCAATCTTTCCCAGCCATCAGGGTCTTTTCCAATGAGTCAGCTCTTTGCATCAGGTGGCCAAAGTATTGGAGCTTCAGTTTCAGCATCAGTCCTTCCAATGAATTCAGGGTTGATTTCCTTTAGCACTCACTGGTTTGATCTCCCTGCTGTCCAAAGGACTCTCAAGAGTCTTCTCCAGCACCACAATTTGAAAGCATCAATTCTTCGGTACTCTGCCTTCTTTATGGTGCAACTTTCACATCTGTATAACTCTTTAATACTTCTCTTTAATAGCTCATAAACCGTACATTTCTTTCTATTCTCAATGCTTTAGTTCAGGCCACAATTCCCTTTCTCCTGGATCCCAAAACAGCCTCCTATCTGGACTCAATAACAATCTAATAATTCCCCTCATTGTAGCCTGAGTCCTATTTCTAAAGCAGTTATGACCTTCTTCTTAAAATCCACAAGTACAATTCCAGTGTTCTGAGGACAAGATCAACTTCCTTGGTATAACACTTCAGACCTGCTAATTTCTCTAGCCACAGCTCTGATCAATACACTTCTTACAATCTGTGCTCTATAGCCATAATGAACCACTTGCAAACCTCTGGTCCATACCTCTAAATCTCTGTACATGCCGTTTTCTCTGCCTGGGAAAATCCTTCCCCACTTCTTCCTACTTCTATTTGTCCTCATCTAAGAGGTTATTTCCTCCAAGAAAATCTCCCTGACCCCCGTCTCCCAACCTCCTCAAGTCTGTGAAGTATGTGCCTCTTTTGAGCTCCTGTATCAGCCTATATCTACCCCAATGGTATTTATTATACTGCCCAGTTATCTGAATGCACTGGTTATTTGAATATCTCCCCCTTTCATGGTTTCCTTATAAGGATGGACTTTATTGTCATATATACTATGTGCCCATGCTAGTACAGTATACTTTTTTGGTTTACTTTGAATAAAGGAATGAAGCGAAACTCTTACTAAGAGAACCAACAGACAAGTTACTTAAATCACTGTCTCAATTCGCACATCTGTAGAACTGGAACCATACAACATTCTTTATCTCACAAGGCTGTCATTAAGAATCAAGATGAGAACTAAACTACACTATGTGTACTTGGTAAACTGGAGAGTGTTACACAATGTTGGTAATGAAGAAAGTGAACTAGTAAGAGAAGAAGTTACTTGCTTGGCAAAACAATAGGAAAACAGGGCTTCCCTGGTGGCTCAGTGGTAAAGAATTTGCCAGCCAGTGCAAGAGACACAGGTTCAGTCCCTGGTCTGGGAAGATCCCACATGCCGAGAAGCAAGTAAGCCATACTATTAATCCTGTGCTCTAGAGCCCAGGGACCCATCTACTGAAGCCCATGCACTCTAGAGCCCATGAGCTGCAACAAGAGAAGCCACTGCAATGAGAAGCCTGCACACTGCGATGAACAGTCCCCACTCACTGCAACTAGAGAAAAGCTGGTGCAGCAATAAAGACCCAGCGCAGCCCCAAATAGTAAAGAAATAAAAAAGAAAACAGAAAAATACATAATAGGACCATCTAATACTTACATTCTCCTTAGTACATTAAAAGTACCTTTCTAAGTGTTTTACGTACGTTAAACTCAATCTTCACAAACATCCCACTACCACATTACCCACATTTTACAGAATCCTACACTTACGGCACTTTATAATTAGCTCATTTTTTTTTTTTTAAGAGGAGTATAATCTCACTTTCGAAAAATGTGCCTGTCCTAGAAAAAGGTGTTTACCAAATAGGACTTAAAGGCAACCATTACACACTTTCCTGGTTTTGTCCTTCACTGCCTGGCCCTAAAATCATTTTCTCTTAGTCTATGGTGAGTTTTCAATTGAGTCCCTACTAGTCTCTTACCTTCTGCCTGCAGAAGGACATCACAGAACACACCACTCTGTTGCTGGTGATAAAGCTGCAGAAACGCTAACCGCAGGAACCGGGGATTCCTGTACAGGATTTTGGGACTGGCAGGAGAGCACATGTTGGTCTCTTAACAAACTTTCTGGGTTTTCATGGATCAGATTCCTGTGGGTGAGATAACACCTTTCAGAGGCATGGTCATACCTAATTTTTTTCTTTTTATCTTTAAAATGACAGGGAAATTTTGAAAGTAAGAGACAAAAGCATGAATTGAGGAACCATAAACCCAGGAATTGTGCCCCCAAGGGTATCTTAAGAATATCCTAGTGGTTACAGGTGGGAGTTCATTGATAGCCTTAGATTTGAATCTCAGCTCTGTTATTTATTGGTTTAGTTGTATAATTGCAGGGAAATGATCTAACTTCTCTGAGTCTTACTTTTCTGATCTAGCTAGGAAATGGGAATTGTAATACTTCTGTACTAACCTCATAAGGCTGTTTGAGAGATTTAATCAGTTAATTTCTACCAAACTGCTTAGCACTGTGAGTGCCTGGCACAGAACTAGCACTACAAAAATGGACTTCTTGTTATCCTTAAACCTTCCTTATTCATATTACCAGGGACTCAGCGCCTACGGTGCTGACTACTCATATTCTTCCTGAGCATCACATTTCTGAGTTTCATGGGAATACTTCCCACATTTAACACATTTTAACAAAATACTTATTGAGTATTAATGATCTCTAAGAAGTCATACACGCCTTATTTTCTCCAAGCTCACTCTATCACACTAACCAGCAGAGGGTGCACAGCAAAGAAGAGGAGCTGCTGGACTTGGTGAGAAGGTCTCCAACCGAAATGAGAAGACTGCCACCCTTGGTTCAGATGTTCTTGTCCAAAGGAAGCCTGTTTCCGCCTGGAAATTGGCACAGAATTTAGTCTTCAGGTTTGTCGATCTGGTTAACTATCTGGCTAACAGTGAAGCAAGGATGATTATGCTAAATTCTACCCCTTCCCAACACAAGCTGGGTATTCGGAATTCAGGCTTACTACGTTTCCAGTTTTCTGTATTGAGATCCTCACACGCTGCACGGGTGGTGTTCCTTTCCTGGCATGCAGGTTTCTGTCAGGTGGCACCAGGGCTCCAAACGGTTCACGTCAAACTATCGGGAAAGAAAAGAGTGGAAAAGGTAAATTAAGAAACCGTAGGTTCAATTCCATCCCAGCCAGAGACACGGGAGTGGAGGATGGCGGCGGTTTCAAGGGCCCAAACGTAGGCCCTGGGGGAAACTTTCCGACCCACCAGCACTGGGCCTCGCCCCCAGACCCAACCTGGAATAGCTCCGCGGGAGGAGATGCTCCTGCTCTCGGGTCCTCGATCAAGCCTGCCTTGCTTCCTCCCACACTCCAGCCTGGCGCGGGGAGGCTTAGCAAAGCTGCACAACGGCGTCCCGAGGTCTCCTTTCCTGTCCAGAAGCAAAGGAATCGGGGTTGGAGGAGCGGGGAACGCAGGGCTTCAGGGAAGGCCCTGCAAAGCGGGGTGCCCCTCAAGCTCCGAGCGCCCCGGGCCCAACTCCTCTGAAGAGAGACCTCTTGGCGCGAAGGTTTCTGGGAATGGAGAGTGCGGGTCCCGGAGGCCCGAATCCAAGGCTCGCCCTCACTGTCGCCTCCGGCCGCACGGGCTTTGCAGCCGCCCCCCAGATGCCCTCGTCTTGCCGCGGGCCCCGGCACACGCGTGCACCGGGAAGCGGGTGGGGGTGGGGTGTGGGGTGACAGCGAAAGCCTGAGGCCACGCAGCCAGCACCACACACCTCGCGCCAGTCCTCGCGCACCACACGCACGCACGTCGCAGACCCGACGTGCTTCCTCCTCCCCCAGCCTCGCGGGTTGACGCCGGGCGAATACGTCATCCCCCATTGGCCAAGGACCCTCAGACAGCCAATCACAGGGCGAGGGGCGCTTTGGGCGGGAACCTAAGTCTCGAGGGACTTGGGGGATGGGGGGGCAAGAGCGCTCCCCCGCGAGAGACAGGGGGAAAGTACCGCCAGTAAGGGATTCTCTAGGAGCAGGCCTCATCCTTGGCACCCGGTGAAAACAAACGGAAAAGAGGCTTCAAGGAGGTGGGAGGACACCTCCGGCTTCCTGTGGAGGAGGATGCTGATGGCCTCGGTCCTGCCAAGAGCGCCCCAGGCGTAATGAGGCCAAGGCTTCCGGATGGCGCCAGTCGCACCTGGTCCCACATGTCTCTCATACTAGGTGGCTCCTGAGGCCAGGAATGTTCTGGAACAAGGTCCCTGGGCTGCCTCCTGATTTCAGGTTTGTGATAGAATCCACCCCAGACCCACATCTGGGAGACCTGGTGACCCGAGGCGGGGGGCAAAACTCTATCCGGAGGGATCTCCAGTTTTGAGGTATTTAGTGCACCTCCTGGCCGGAAACATGCTGTGAAAACATGAGGTCGAAAATTAAATGATCTCGAGATCACGCGTTCTGAGAGCACGCCAAGCCGCGTTGGAAAGCCACACAGCAGCTCTCTGCCGCGTGCGTGTTAAGACCTGGGTTCCGGCTTCAGGTAGCTGCCCGGTGTCGTCCTGCGCTGGCCGGAGCCGGCCGAATCCAACGCCACCAGGGACAAAGTGTGGTGCGGTCACCCGGCCGGAGGCAGGAAGGACGGTACCTGAGAGAGGGGGAACCTGTCCAGGGACGAAGCGGAGAGGGGTGAGTAGTACTGGGCGCTCAAGTGTATCTTGATTGCTATCTTACATCTTTTCAAAAGGATCTGAGGTGGTTGATCGAAATATGGGGCGGGGCATGGGTTGCCAAGTCAGGTAATCTTTTCCCTAATTTGAGCTCCCTGCCCTTGAGATGGAGAAAGAAGCAGGGAACAGAAAGACATTTGGGGTTGCCGTCATATTTTGAAGAGGTAGCAGTTCGTGAAAGGACATAAAACTTCGCAGGAGGAGGACAGATTTTTAGATGCTGCCAGCGCGTCACACACACGCACACACACATGCACACACATGCACACGAAAGCAAGCAAGGGAAAAAGGCGGAACAATGCTTGTTTGCAGCATCTGTTACTGTGGAAATGGAGCCTTGACTCGGCAGGTGCAGTACCACCGTAGGTGATTCTATGGCGTTTGTCAAGAAAATATAAATATTGCATTCTCTCAGAAATATATTGTTATCAGGATTAGACTAATTTTCAAGAGGTAGAGAGGACTCACTTATTTTTGTTTGCTTGTTTTAAGTGCAACAACAGTTTAGTTAAATCTTGTGTTAGTCGATTTTATAAAGGGAATGAAAAATGGCCATCCTACCCAAGGCTTCAAAAATGGCGAACTTAGGATGGTAATGTGTTGCCATCAGAGCGGAGAAAGAAGTAAAAATGTTTTGTTTTCCTTTGTATGGGTAGCCAGTGTTTTTTTTGGAGTTGGATTTTTAAAAATTTCTTCTTCTTGGCATTTATAGTTTTAGGCTGTTTTAGAAGTAAAGCCATTACAGCACAATGCTCTGCCCTATATAATAATTTTAACATTTCTTTTTTAAGTACAGTTTTATTTTCATGGTTCAGTTTATGATATCTTTTCTTTGTGTGTATGTGATGATGGTTGTGGGTGGAGAAGTTAAACTTTGAGAGTTGTAAAAATGAGTACTGAGTGTAGTCTTCCATGCATTAAAAATGAAATGAAAAACAGAAAGAAAAAAGAAAAGAAAAAAAAAGCCTCCAATAAAAACAACCCTTTTTCTCTGAACACATCCATTGATTTCTCTCCATTTTTACTGCCACTACTATAGTCAGCTCCATATCACTGCAACTTGACTTTCAAACTAATTTCCTTGCTTTCACTCTTCCCCGGACTTTAATCCATTTGTCACATAAGCAGCCAGACCTTTTCACAACGTTGATTGGATTATGTCATTCTGCTGTTTAAAATTTCCACAGGCTTTCTTTCACCTAGAATAAAATCAAAACTCCTTTCTCTAACCTATAGATGCCTTTATACTCTGATTCCCACCTATACCTCCCTCATTTCCAACATGTTCTGCTGGATCCAGTGTATTTCAGCCTCGCACTTCAGTGCTTTGGCATTAGTAGTTACTATGTTCATACTTTCTCAAGGTTGACTGCTTCTTACCATTCAGATTTCTCCTTAAATGTCACTTGTCCAGAGAGTTTGTCCCTGACATCCAATCTAGAACAAGCCACAAGTCCTTCTCATCAGTCTGTTTGATCTCTGCATAGTGTTCCATTTGACATCTTATTTGTTAATCTTCTGCAATTTCCCCTGCGCCAGCTAGAATGTAAACTTCTTGAGAGCAGGATACTTGTCTGTCTCATCATCCTTGACGTCCAGAAGAGTGCATGGCTTACAGTAGGTGTTCAGAATAACCCAAAAGGAACAAGTCTTTTTATTTTCTATTCAGTGACTATAAACAGTTTTTCCCTCAGTGAATGTTATTCCTTATGATTCTTTATTTGAAGATGGCCGTTTCAGATAAATTTAACAACTTTTCATCACTGAGTTAACATTTTAAATTTGTATATAATTTTTTAAAAATTTATTTCTTATTGAAGGATAATTGCTTTACAGAATTTGCTGTTTTCTGTCAAACCTCAAAAATTTGTGTATAATTTTATTTTGAATGTTATCTACAAATTCATTAATGTTAAATGACTTGTCCAGGATTATTTAACTAGTAAGACAACAGACTTCATTTCATTATTCATGTGTTGCTAAATATGATATACAAGGCTGAGCTCTGGGAATACACTAGAAAGATAATTTTTATGCCTTCATGGAGCTTATCTTCTGGTGGGGGAGACAGGAAAACACACAGACACATACGCATGAAGGAAGGAAGGAAGGCAAAATATTTGCAATCTGTTAGTGATGGTGTGAAGGAAACGAGACTAATCCATCTCTAGAAAATCATAGCTTATTCTAGATAATGGCTCTCATCTAGGAACCAGTGAATCAACAAACTGGTTGATTTCTGGTGTTGTTTTCCTTTGACAATAATCTTTGGCTTATAAACTTGCTGTGCAGGACTAGGAGTAGATGGAAAGTAGAGGTAAAAGATGTGATAAGGTAATTGGAAAGGATTCTTAGGCAATGAGAGTTAAAGGCTGTTTGTTTCTTTGTCAAATGTATTCAGTTCCCATTCTAGTTTGTTTAAAGCCCATCAGACAGGTGCTGTGATGTCTGTTTGGCCTTCCAGCACTTCTGAGAGAAGTTCTTTTTGGCCACATGAGACCAAATGAGAGGGTCTATGAGACTGTAGACCAAATATGAGGGGGTGGATAATGATCAGATAAACCTGATTGGAAGGGCACTTTCATGCTGAGGAGTTGAATTCCAGTTTAGATAGATAAGGAGTGTCAGATTATGGTTAATAAATGTTACTTTAATGTATTGGATGAATAAATATGGATCTTGAAAACAGATGAGGAGCTTGGCCTTTATCCTGACCATAGTGTAAGGTAATGGAAATAGCATAGGTTTGGCGTTAGACTGATAAGGGTTTACTCCTTAGCTGGATGAGCTCAGGCAAGTTTCTTAACCTTGTTGAACCTTGATTTTCTCATCTGTAAAACAGTGGTAATACTGTCTCCATGGTGGTGTTTTAGAAGTTAGGGATAATGAGTGCAAGGTGCCCTCACATGATGGATGCCTCTCATTCGTTGCTATTTTGGGGCAATGTTGAGCTATTGAAAATTTTTTGGCAGGGTAGATATTGATAATCATAACTTATTGAGTTTACACTGTATGCCATGTATTATTTTAAGAACTTTATGTGTATTTTTTTAAGAACTTTATGTGTATCTTTCAGTAGTCCTATGAGAGAGATATAGTTATTATCTCCATTTATAGTTAAGAAACTGAGTCACAGAGAAATTCTATAACTTTTCCAGGGTTGCACAGAGTGCAGCATGTGTGTGCTGCTTGCCCAGTCGTGTCCAACTCTTCGTGACTCCATGGACTGTAGCCCGCCCCAGGCTCCTCTGTCCATGGGATTCTCCGGGCAAGAAGATGAGTGGGTTGCCATTTCCTTCTCCAGGGGATTTTCCTCAACCCATTCTCCTGAGTCTCTTGCATCTCTTGCATTAGCAGGCAGATTCCTTACCACTGCGCCGCCTGGAGAGCCACAAAGTATGTAGCACATTTACTTGATTAGGTATACTTAGGAGAAACGGTTGAAGCCAGTCAGCCTTACTGCAGAACCTATGCTCTTAACCACTATTTTAAATTATGAAAACTTAAAAAAATTAAAAAAAAAATTATGAAAACTTTATGAAGATTCATTTGGTAGCCGTCTTCAGATTTTTAGATTTTTCAGTAAGAAAGAAAAAGGAAATTTTCAGTTCATCATTATCATTTTCATATAGTTAATGACCATAATAGTAAGCATAAAAAAAATTTCAATCTCTGCCCTTCATGGCCTAATAGTCTAAGAACATATTAAAGATAACTCTTAATGAGAAAAAGAATACCTGTTATAATCCTTTATTTAGGTAAAGTGTAAAGAGAATGTATGAACTAGACCTTCTTAAGCCCGAACTTCACAAATGAATTGAATTTTCTTGATGTAAGAGTTTCTTTTCCTTACACGTGCTGTTGTCTCCAAATATATCACTTGTTTATGGGATATCATTTATTATGCCTCTCAAGCCCACGTTATTTTGATTTGGGGCAAATAAGAAGACTGATTTTCTTCAACAGCCTAGTGGATTCAGCTTCCTTCTAGTTGAAAGTATGTATGTATGTATGTATGTGAAAGTAGCTCAGCTGTGTCCTACTCTTTGCGACCCCATGGATATACAGTCCATGGAATTCTCCAGGCCAGAATATTGGAGTGGGTAGCCTTTCCCTTCTCCAGAGGATCTTCCCAACCCAGGGATAGAACCCTGGTCTCCTGCATTGCAGGCAGATTCCTTACCAGCTGAGCCACAAGGGAAGCCCAATTGAAAGTATAGACACTAAAAATGTTAAGTCGAAGTATTTGTTTTCCTAATTAACTCTAATGCATTTAAACCAAAATAAAATTGAGAATTTACCTCAGATATCCCCTACCATCCCAGTCAACACATTGTAGCCCTGTTTATAGTGTTTCTTGCTCCTTCCCTTCCTATCTTCCTGTGGGAAAATGCTTTGGGGTAGAAAGCAACAAACCAAATAACAGCAGGCAAAGAAAATCAGCTCTTTTTTTTGCTTCCCCACCCGGAAAGGAAGGAGGGAGCAAGAACTCCACCATCAAAGAGAACCGTGGTTCTTAGGCATGCCATTCTAGAAAGCCCTTGTTCTTTCAGCTCCCTTCCCCGACTCCTCCCAGCTCTGCAGTAATTCCTTAGAGATTATATAGTCTCCACTTTAAATATAAATATATATATAAAACTTCCCCCTGTCTCTTTTTCTCCTCCTCTTGCTTTTTTTCCCCTGTTTCCTATAATAAAGTTTCCTATTGGATAAAATCAGCTCCCTGATTTATGCCTAGCTCCTATTGGAAGTTCTCAGGGGCTGACATCACTTAGGAAAGCGAGGGGGTAGGGCTGCCAGATCAGTTTGTCACCACCCAGGCTCCCTAGCCTTTGGCTGGGTGCAACTTCCATTTTAGGTGTTGGATCTGAGAGAAAAAAAAAGAGAAAGAAGAGCAGGAAAGATCCTGAAAGGAGGAAGAGGTGGCGAAAAAGCAACTACCTTACTGGATTTGTCTTTCTCAGCACATTGACGGAGCCTTGGTTTTCTCTCTTAAAAGAGTGGTTTTCAGAAGTCCACATTTAAGGTGTGTGCCTTTTTAAAAAATATGTGTATAAACGGGTAAAGCAGGATAAGCCAAGTTGAATTTTTGTCTTACGTTAACCGAGGGAATTTGAAAACGAGAGGGTGTTTTATGCTGACGGGTAACTTTTAAACAATTATTAATTTTTCTTTCTACTTATTTGGGGGAATTTTGGTATTTTATCATATTTAAAGCAAAGCAAGATATTCAAAGCCCAGAAACAAACTTCTAGGTCTAATATAGGGAGATGAATAGATTCAGAGGGGTGAGAGCTGGTCCATAAATTTACATTTTGGTGTGGTCTTTGATTGTATGTGTTTTTTTCTAGGTTAGGCTAACAAACTTCTGTTTTCAGAGCCCAAACCAAAAGTTGGTTTTTTTTGGCATGTTGTGTGTGGGTTGGGAAAGGAATTTGTCCGGGTCGGAAGCTAGTTATACAAATGGTTCTTCATATGTTTCAAAACTTTTTTTTCTCCCTTTTATTATTAAATTTGTGAAAATGGGAAGTTGCAGGGAGCTTTGCAGCTTAAATAGTGGTATTTTTCCCCTGGAGAGTTTGAACGGCCCAGATCGATTTCAGCCCTGCTGTTCCTGGGTGGATCCCTCTTTTACTTTTTCAGGTGTGGTGGGTGGGAGCCTCTTTCGCCTTCTAGACTTAGCCTCCCTGCTTTACCTTGTAAAAGAAAACAAATGGATCCTTGGTAACTGACTGCCATCCCCTTCCTTCTGAAACTACCTTTGATGGCAAAGATTTGTGGAGGTATTGTATGTTCAGTCTGCATATACAATAATGTTTGGTTTACGTGCTTAAAGGGATAAGGAAACTCTAATCATGCGTTTTAGTTCACCTGAGTAAAGTAGCACACAAGAAATATTTTCAGCTTTGTGCTCTCTGAAAGAGGCTTGGATTAAAAAAAGGTTAGGCTAAAACACTTAATACAGACTCTAGTGTTTAGGATGCATTTGCGAAAAAACAGGGGGAGTTCTTATTTTACCGTCTGAGCCACCAGGGAAGCCCCTGAATTCTTATTTTTAAACCAAACTGAAAGTTGTTTTTTGGAGGTGCATTTTTGATTTGGTTAACTTGCTGTGAAATCAGAAATCTTTTAAGATCTGAAGGCCCATGACTGTGCTTTTGTATCTTCTATTTAATCATAAGATTTATTTTTGTTTTGCACATACATTCTTGCAAAAATACTAGATAAGCATATAGCCAGCTCCTCAGTAGCTGAAAACTGGATGTTCTCTTCCTTCTCCCTTTGAAAATGCGAATCATCTGAAAATTATAACTGCAATAGATATTGTCCTAATTGTAAGAGGATGGTCCTTAATATGTAAGCTGCTATTAGATTTAAACTGGTATGTATCTATAATAATACTCTGATTTTGAACCGCCCCCCCCCCCGCCCCGCCCCTTAATTCTTTTTAGACTAGAACACTTCCTTGAATTTCTTTTTCAGGACAAGAATATTTCTTTTTTTTTTTTAATTCTTTTTTTTTTTCATTTATTTTTATTAGTTGGAGGCTAATTACTTTACAATATTGTAGTGGGTTTTGTCATACATTGACATGAATCAGCCATGGATTTACATGTATTCCCCATCCCGATCCCCCTTCCACCTCCCAAGAATATTTCTTGAAAGATGATTTCATTCTTGTCAGGTTGTAGCTTCAGAGGAAACTGAACTTTGTTCCTTCTTTTAATCTCATTTATGCAAGGGCTACAGTAAGATTTTAATGTTTGGATCATCTAATTATAGCAAGTGCACTTAAAAAGAAAGAAAGAGGACAATGTGTATTTTTTGCTGGGCTGTAGTTATATCATTTCCAAATTTTCGAATGCTCTCTTCAGCCTTGACTGCAGCCTAGGGGGTTTCTTGGTGGATCTTCAGAGGATTGGTCATGTTGCTGCCAGAGTGTCAGTTTCCCACTCAGCCTTTAGAGGGAGGGATGAGGGAGTCTGAGCGAGTACAAAGGCAGTTTGAAAATAGGTTCTGGGTGACTGAGTGGTGGTGGTTTGGGTCCAGCTTTAAACACTGGGCTTTGTATAGCTGCAGTGGGCATCCTAGTTACATAGCATCCAAGGACTGTTTCCACGAACTGAGGCATTGTTTTGACTGGTGTGTGCTATTAGAGCCTTTTGAATGATGAGATGGAAGATTCGTCTTTTACCTCACCTCTGCTAGTTCTTCCAGGAAATAGAGGAAGAGTGTGAATAAGTAAATCTTTTATTTTTTGTTTTGCTCCTCATTTTGGTTTGGGGGTAGAAAATGACAAGTAAGTATGAGTTCTGCAGATTTTTCCTTTCCTTGTTTGACTCCTATGTGCTGTTGGTTTCTTTGTTATATGACTAAGGTATGTTCTATGTTCCAGGTGGGGGCCTCCTTTGGGTGTTTAGAGTCTTAATGCCTTTCTTAGGGTTCAATTATGGAGAGTCACAGGGGTTAGAATGCGTTCTTTCAGCTAGGATAAAAATGGGGACTGTTGGAAATCTTAAAAAGAAAGCAGCTCTGAGTAATTGCCATTTCAGCCTTGGGTTTATGAGGTAGATGATCTCTAGAGATGAGTGAGAGAGGATGGATGCAAATAAATTAAGCATAGATCATTATTCAGTTGGAATAACAAAATGATTAGCTCGGTATAATTTATTGCTTTCTATTTTGGTACTTGGTGGTCCCCTGTTACTGAGTGCCAGCCCTCCCTCTCCCGCCCCCACCTTGTTTTCTCAATGGGTGCTAAGCATTTTGCATGAACATATTTACTTAATTTCCTACAGTAACTTTCTGTTTGCTGTTTTTGGTTTATTTTTTGTTTTTTATGGAATTTGAGCCTCAGAGAAGCTAAGGTTTGCTGAAAATTTCAATGCTTGTAAGTGACCAAGGCCAGGATTAAACCCTGTCCTGAGTATAAAGTTAGTGAATTTAACCACTAAAACACTGCCGTTCTCCAGAGAGAATAGAAATAAGAGCCAGAACTAAACTGAGCCCTTGCTAGAGGCAGGACTGTTTCATCTTGATGAAGGCCAGTGCTCGCTTAGATTTCCTGCATGCTCTGAGGTAGAGTAATGTATGTAAAAAAATCCATTTTCCGTAAAGCTGTAAGGAGCTAGATATGTTAGAATGGATATTATCTCAACCTTTATTACAGGGATCTTTGCATATGCACACTATTACTGTCCTGTAGTTCTTAAACCTACTGGAAATGTCTCAAACTTTATTTGATTGTCAGTGAAATTTCTTCCAGGGAATTTTCTGACTTGGGTTTGCAATGAATTGCCAATTTGCAGGGAGAGGTTTGTAGCAGGTATTTCAAATAATGTTTATCACACTGTATTACAATTGTCTGTCTGTTTTTTTGGTCTTTTCCCCTATACTGACCTGCTTGAATGTAGAATACCGTCTTATCTCTGTATCCCCTTAGCACCTGTCTTAGTGTCTGGGATATATTGAGGTGCTCAGTAAATCTTGGTTAAATAACACACTATGGGAATCAGTGAGGGACTTTTGTGGGGAAGGCTGAAAGGAAGTTGAGATGGGAAAAAATTCAACAAAGATTAATAAACTTGCAATGTGATTTTGAAATTTAGTCTGTAGTTTTAACCTTTTATACATTGCCTACCTTCCATTTTTAAATACAGATTTTAGAAAGAATTGAAGGTTTAAAATTTGGATTTTTCTTTAATCCTGTTTCTTTTCTGGGCAAGCAGTACAAATAAGAGTGTAAACAGTAAGGACCCTCGGCAGTTCATTTCATATTATAGGCAGCTGTTAACTTCAGACGCTGAAACCTTCTGTGTAACCATTTTCTAGAGGGGAGGAACTGCCAACCCAGACTTATTAGGGCATGAGCAGGGAAGTATTGCTTTAGCTGTGTTGGAAGTAACTGGTTTTTATACTTGTTAATAAAAACATAAAAAGCTTGAAATGATTGTTTGAACATTAGTGCTTCAAAGAAAGTATGTCCAGACATCATTGTTGTTTTTTTTTTTTTGTCAATTCTTTGGCTATGAAACTAGGAGATTTTGTTCACAAAGTGTATTGGAAAGTTTGTGAGTTTAAGAACCCAAATTAATTTTCTGGGAAATTAGGAATAATAGTAAGGAGAAATTTGCCTAAACGAATGAGCCATAGGTTATTACTATGTGATTTCATGTTCTCTTTCCTTGCAAAAGGGGTTAAATGCTGTGAGATGCTGAAATAGGGATTGCTCTGCCTAAATGCAGCTGCCTCCAAGGTTTGTAATAGAGGGCATTGATATCCCCTGGCAGGGAGATTGTAAAGGCGGGGAAGAACGACTCTTCAGTTAGAACTATCCACTGGGATATGAGGGTATGGATTGATTTGTATTTAGTTTTATTGTATACTGTATTTTTGGAAGTCCCCCCCCACCCCAATTCTACTTGGAATTGCATGTTATTGATTATTAAATGTGGACCCTGTTCTCAATACTTAATGTTTATTATTCTGGTTCAGGGACAGTGTTTCCCATTTTAAGGCCATTTTCCTCTCCAGTGAGTCCTTAAACCTGATTGGAGTGATGTGGGCATTTAGATTAGGCATGTAGTGGGGACATTATAAAAATTCAGAGTTTTGTTTTCTCAAAGTCTTCTCTGATGGCCTACAGATAATTTGGTCACAAAACATGTCCCATTATAGATGATAAAACTTGTTATTTTGAAAACATTTCAGACTTTCAGAAAAATTGGAAGAGGAGCACAATAACTCCTGTATATCCTTCATTCACCTGGATACCAGTTGTTAAAATTTTGCCACAAATGCTTTATTATTTTGTATTTTTTGGTCAATATACTGACCAAACAGGGAATTTCCAGTCTAAATGAGCCACACATACAGACGCAGGGCAGCGTTGCATGGTGAGAGCCTGGACGCTGGAGCTGGACTGCCCCTGTGCAAATCTACCACTTAACCGGCGAAGTAACCTGGGAAGATTGTGTACCTGCTTTACGCCTTGAGCTCCTGTATGTGAAATGAGGACAATGATATTAGCTGTCGCATAGGATTGTTGTGATGATGAAGTGACTTACTACATGCAAAATTCATAGGAAGTTGCCTGGCTCATGGGAATACCTCGTTTTTGCTATTAGAATGGATACTTTGAATGAATTCAAACATCATTTGTCTGATTAAGTTTCCTTTAAGGTGTCGTAAGACCTGAGACTCTGTGGTGGATATAGATGCTTTTATTACAGAATAAATGGGTATCCTGGATGAATAAGCTTTTCTTTCCTTCTTTTTTTTTTAAAAATAGACAAAAAGTGCCTTTAGCGATAGGCAAGTTTAAGTTGTGGAGGCAGGGTTGTCCAAAATACCGGTGCTGTGGGAATGGATAGCTCTTAAAAAGGGAGGCATGAGTGAGGGAAGAGAAGCTGGTGGCAGCCAAAGCTGTTGCAGTATACTTTGCAGTAATTTCTTAGGAGATTTGGGTACTTTAGGGGGAAAAACAGCAATACAAGTTTCTCCCATCTTTTTGTATCTACAGGAGACAGAACTCTAGCATCCAAGGGTAAACTTCCTTTAATTTTTTGGTAGAGAGTGGATTGAAAAAGCTTTGTTTGGGTTTATTATTCTTAACTTCGGACCAGATTCTTTCCCTTGATGTCTCACTTGTCCAACCAGGATTTTGTAGGATAACGTTAGTTTTGAATGTACAGGAAGCAATTGTACAGTGATGAAGGTGGTTTTTTACTGTCTTCTCTGGAAATAAACCTCACTTTTTTATGTTCAGGAAACATCATTTTCTATTTTCAACCCTTATTTATGGGACATTGGCAAAACTGAGACATGTAGAGATTTTGAGTTCATCAGTGCTTCCTGTGAGACGTGTGCTTCTGTGAAAGTGGTCTGCTCTTATATGTGGAAGAGCTAAACTGTGGCCTGTTAGAAATAGGCATGTGTTAACTGCAGCCTTGTCTGGAAGCTTTTGGTTTCTTCCAGCCTGTTTTTCCTTCCCTCATACTAAATAACCCATGAAACTAGTGTTCTGAAAAGTCTTTACACTTAATTTCTGTTGGCACTCTATAGCTTCCTATCATGACTTCTCCACCCAGCTCTCCGTAGTTAGTTATTTTTAACTGTGCTGGGTCTTTGTTGCTGTGTGTGGGCTTTCTCTGGTTGTGACAAAGCAAGTTGGGGGGGGTTGCTGTCTAGTTGCAGTGTGTAGACTTCTCAATATTGTGGCTTCTCTTTTGGGACCATGGAGCCCGTGGGCTCAGTAGTTGTGGCTTAGTTGCCCCTCGGCCTGTGGGATCTCCCCGGACTAGGGATCAAACCTGTGTCCCCTGTGTTGGCAGGTGGATTCTTATTCACTGTGCCACCAGAGAAGTCCTCCGTGGTTTTTGAAACCCACATTTCCCTCTACTGTTTTCTCCTTCTCGTTCGCTTTCCTCTTTTTATTTGGTGTCTCCTTTATCTTTTTGCCTCCCCTCTCTTTTTCCCCTTAGGTTGGTGGTGTTCATGGGCATCAGTTTGCCTCACTAACACTTAATATGGAAGAGATTTCTAATTCTTTTTTTTTTTTTTTTGAGATTTCTAATTCTTAAAACAGAATAAATTGTACTCATGTGGTGAAGGTTCGAGTATTAGGATACTGAATTTGGTTATTTCAGTTAGGTCTAGATTAGGATTAATTATTATGATTCAAGAAGATTGAGTTCTAATTCAGATTAGGTTCCCCCCCCCCCCCATTTTCAAATATCACCCACATTTACTAATTACTCATTTTTTATTCAGTCGACAGTAGAGCTGAAGATACTTACTTTTCCCAGAGTAAAAGTAAGTCACTTATGGGATATGTATCAGTTTTGTGTGTGTTTCGCATGTTGTTCAATATTGAATGCGGTTGTGTATTGAGAGGTCTCTTTGTGGAGTAAAGATATTTGTTTTAGGGAGCTTATATTTGAAAAACCAAAATATATTCTGGTGGTTGAGGATATAAGGCATTATTATAGAAACTAGGTCAACTTTTCAGTACTTTTATCAAAGCACCTACAGTTTCCATTTCATTGCAAGTGAAGTAAATCTCATTGAAATAAAGTAGCTGGTGTATATTCAGTACACTTTTAAAATAGAGTGATCTATTTTAAAGGAGAAATTGGTGCCAATCTGATTTCTTTTCACTGTTTCTTTGTTGGAATGGGGGAGGCTCTGTAACTTCGCTTCTGTTTAGTTCTCTGTTGACTGCTTTGTAAACCAGGGCAGAATTGGCCATTTGAATGTCTCCCCTGCTGAAGGTCAGCCAAATCTGCAGGTGAGACAACTTGAGACCACCCCCATTGATGGGCCTAACGTCACAATTAGAAAAATAATTGTAGAAAGAAAATGAAATAATGTTGATTTACTTTTCTAAAGTTTAATTTTTTGCGTTCACTGAAAAAGTGAAACGTCTTCATTTGAAAGAGACCGAGAGCCTGCTGTGCACCAACTGGGACTCACAGAGCTCTCATTCCAGTTGGAAGAGATAGGCGTTAAGTGAGCAAGCAAATACCCAGTAAGTCAGAGTGTGATAACACTATTGAGGGGAAAATAAAGCCAAATATGTAGAGTGGTGAATAAGAAGTGCAAGGGTTAGGAGTGAGGTTGTTTTAATATGGAGTAGTCAGGGAGGGCCTCACTTACAAGTTACGTTTGAAAGAGACTTAAAAGAAATTAGAATGAAGTCACACAGATAAGGGTACAAAGTGCAAAGGCCCCGAGAGACTGGTTGTTACCAGCAAGCAAGAGAGATGGGGGCAGTAAACCCTTTCAGAGAGGTCCAGTGAGTGTGTGTTGGATATAAGCGGAGACTGTATAGGACCTCCTTCTGCACTGTACAGTACAAAGAAGTCTTCCTCACTTCAGACTCCAAAGACAACAGCTGATAACAATTTTTTGTGTATGCTTTATTAGGAGTTGAGGCAACACCTGGCCCAGCCTCCATCTTTGTCCCATTGCAGGATAGTCAGCACAGAAATTGCAAAGTAGCAGAATTTGCATAGGTGCATGACCCTTGTCTTGGAGAATGATAAAAGTAATGCAGCTATTTAGAATAAGCTTGTGTGTGTTTGGAAACTGAGATCAAAATTTTCTTCCCTAGAGAAATCTGTTTCTCCACCATTTGATCTACAGAGTCAAATTTCTATGAACAGTAGAAATGACAGCCTTCTTTTTGAGTACATTTGAGTACATTGAGGTTTTTTTTTTTAGTACATTTGTTGAATTGGCTTATGACCAAATATTATGCCTACCCCACTTATTTGCTGCTTTTGTTTTGCTCACTAGACCAAAAGCTCCTGCTCTCTCACAGCCCTGATCACTGAGATTACACAGCTTCAGGGGCCATTTCATAGGTCACCATGTCCATATTACTGTCTTGCACATTAGGGGATGTGGTCAGTTCTCATAACTAACTGTATGTCTGTTTTCCCTTTTTATGTATTGATATGTATAAGCAGTAATGGTGTTAAAACAGAGGCTGAACCCCTTGGTTTGGTTGGCTTTGGTAAGATTGAAGAAGTACCAGCTGTTTAGTGATCAATGTTCTGTGGCACCCCCATAATGAAAAGTAAAAGGAAAAAAAAAAAAAAAAAAAAGAAAAGTAAAAGGATAGTGATTCCCAGAGGAGTTTTGTCTTGAATCACTCATTCTTACTTTCTCTTGCAAGATTTCTTGTCTTGCTAGTCTGTCCTTCAGTGAAAGAGTGGCTCTGTCTTGCTCTGGGTCTCTCTCTCAGTTTGGAGTTTAACCCTAGAGCTTGACCTGGTTGCCCTCTATTCTTCCCTTTAATTTTACCTATCTAGTTGTCATTCTGTTACCTAGTATCATCCTTGGGAGATGCCCTCAATCAGGAAACTTTTTTTCCCTCCTATCCCCTTCTCCTTTGGACAGATAACTGTGTATCATCTTGCAGGAAATACTCTGGGCAATCAGATTCCCCACATTTTGGAGTTGCTTTAAATCACTGCTTTACAGATGTTTATAGTTGTCTTGAAAGTAAGTCTTTTGATGCCATTCTTCTTTCCTAAGTCTGGTGACATGCTTCCTTGTGGAAATATTTCTTTTTATGCTCCTTCTAAAGACATCTTACTACTCACTTGCTATTCAAAGCAGAAGTTAAAGTGACTTACTTGGATAAGTGTCAGAGGTAACACGTGAATCCAGAGTTTCTGGTGTTTCTATTATGTTGTCAACTGGGCTAAAATTATCTAGGGTCTTGAATGTTAGATTTAGGACTTTGGACTTCTTTTGGGATGGAATGTGGAACCAGTCTTAGGAAATGTGGCATAGCTCTTTGTTCTTTGGAGGAAAGTTAAACTGAGTCATTTGAAACAATAATTGGGTTTTCCAATCTGCAGTGTAAATAGGGATATCCTCCACTGTAGCAACTCAGGATTCCAAAGAAGTGAGATAGTTCTTCCTTTTAGGTTCTGAGCCGGGAATATAGCATTTAATATTGTATCTTTCTGGCCATCTATATATTTAATTCCATACTTTCAAAGGAACTTTAATCCAAATTGAATAACGAGCTGTCTGGTGAACAGTAAAGCAGGTCCTCTCCTTTTGGGAGAGGAATGTGGTGGGCAGAGGGTTGTCAGGGATAGGCCAGGATGGTGGTTCCCAGCAGCTGTCAGAACCTCTTTGAGAGCTTTTTACGAAGATGAATTCTGAGGCACCTAGATAGTAAGGTGTGAAGACTGGGGATGTAGATTTGGGAGATATTTCTAAAAACAGCTTCCCAGGTGATTCTGATCACTCAGGTTTGAGGACCACAAAATCGGAACATTTGAGTGAAGCTGAAAGAGGAGAGTGAAAAAGTTGGCTTAAAGCTCAACATTCAGAAAACTAAGATCATGGCATCTGGTCCCATCACCTCATGGGAGATAGATGGGGAGACAGTGGAAACAGTGTCAGACTTTATTTTTGGGGGCTCCAAAATCACTGCAGATGGTGATTGCAGCCATGAAATTGAAAGACGCTTACTCCTCGGAAGGAAAGTTATGACCAACATAGACAGCATATTAAAAAGCAGAGACATTACTTTGCCAACAAATGTCCATCTAGTCAAGGCTATGGTTTTTCCAGTGGTCATGTATGGATGTGAGAGTTGGACTGTGAAGAAAGCTGAGTGCTGAAAAATTGATGCTTTTGAACTGTGGTGTTGGAGGAGACTCTTGAGAGTCCCTTGGATTGCAAGGAGATCCAACCAGTCCATCCTAAAGGAAATCAGTCCTGGGTGTTCTTTGGAAGGACTGATGCTGAAGCTGAAACTCCAATACTTTGGCCACCTCATGTGAAGAGTTGACTCATTAGAAAAGACCCTGGTGCTGGGAGGGATTGGGGGCAGGAGGAGAAGGGGATGACAGAGGATGAGATGGCTGGATGGCATCACCGACTCAATGGACATGGGTTTGAGTGGACTCTGGGAGTTGGTGATGGACAGGGAGGCCTGGCGTGCTGCGATTCATGGGGTCGCAGAGTCGGACATGACTGAGTGACTGAACTGACTGGACAGATCTATATGATTTCTCAGATGGATGGTTACTCAGTATGAGAAGTAGAGGAGACTGGTTCATGGTAGTTAGTGGATAACTGGAAGCTTTCTATCTCTGTATCCCCTGTTGTTTTGAAATGACAGATGTCGTTGTCGGATTTGGGGATTCTGCCAGCGCTTAGTATGGGGTGGAGGACTTGCCTCTTAGGGGGAAGGGAAACTTGGACCACATCTCCATTTCCCTTCTCCATTTTGAAATTGTGGAACAACTTCAGGAGAGGATGTTAACATTGAAACTCAGCTGGACAATTTGTTTAAAACTCAGCAGGAAGGGCCAATGTTACTTCCTGTCTGAAAAGGAAGTGCCGGCTTCCTTCCCTTCCTCCTTGGCTAATGCTGGCCCACTCAGAATATGGCTGGGGGAGGGGCTGGTCACAGTAGTGCTTTAACTGGTATCGTGCCTGGGGAGATCAGGTTATATCAGTGTGGAAGAGCAGAAGGGTTTGTTCCCTTCTTAAAACACAGAGATGGATGCTGTGTGGACTGCTTTCTACTTGACCTTATGTAATAGCTTTGTGCTGTGTTTGCTGTTGCAGTCCAGGAAGCCTTCCAGTCTCCAAGACATTATTTTACATTAAACCTTATACCTCCCCTGTATTCCCTGACATTTGAAAATAGATGAAGGAATTGGAGGGAAGAAACTGAAATCCATTTGATACTGAGGGGTAGGTAGTGGAAAGGAGAGCATAAATGGGCAGAGGGGAGTGGATGACAGAAGTTTCATATTTTTAAATTGAGCCAAGAAAGCATTCCTTGTAAGTGGGGCCAGTTGGCACTCTTCCTGCTATTTTAGTTCTGGCTTCTCCTTCCTACTGGCCAGTCAATTGTATTAAGTGTTTGATGTGAGTTTGAACTGTGGTCTCGGGCTGGGGGGAGGGAGGGTGGGGGAAACAGCTGGTGCCCTCATCAAGCTGTCTCAATTATGCTTCTTTTCAGGGTGTTTAGGGGGAGGGTGGAATTGGATGTGTGTTAGCAGAGTCCTAGCAACTCTCAGTAGTGGGATTGGATTCTTGGGCACTTTTAATGCTATGTGGGATGTTGGCTAGTTGGAATGTAGCAAAACCTTTTCCCAATCACATTCTTTTCTCTGCTTCCCCTTCTTCCAATTCTTTCAGCTTTGGGCCTGACTCGTAGAGAAAGGGGTATGTGTGAAGTTATATAGCAAAACAGATTCGTACTTTTCCAACCATTAAGTATTCAGCTTAAGTCTTGGTCCCTTCCATTGACTTTCTCCTTACTTATTTGTTATTTCTTTGGTTGGGTTTTCTGACTGTAAACAGCCAGAGGTAGGAGTAGAAGCAGGGCCTTTGGTGAAGTTGTGCTGAATTGCGATCAGTTGGCTATACTGGTCTGTTTCCCTCCCTCACATTGTGGGGTGACTGTATTTCTGAGTCAGCATGCATTTTCTGTCTCACCTGCTCAATCTGAAGCAGAGAACTTGCTGAGTATCCCTTTGGAGTAACAGCAACTTTGATACTGGTGTGTCCGGTTCTCTGTCTGGGGTGTGTGTTTTTTTAAGTATCTTAAAACACTTAAAAAAAAAGGGGGGGTATCTTAAACTCTCCTACTGTACTGTTTAATACTAATTTTTTTTTAAGTTATTCCTGAGTTAGTTTGGCTTAGTGCTATGTAAGAGATTTTAAACTTTGTGTGTGTATACCTCAGTGATAGAGCTTGCAGTGGCAAGGCTCTGGTCTGAAATACAGGGTGAAGCTGAAGTTGCTCAGTCGTGTCCGACTCTTTGCAACCCCATGGACTGTAGTCTACCAGGCTCCTCCGTCCATGGGGTTTTCCAGGCAAGAATACTGGAGTGGGTTGCCAGATCTCTTCTCCAAGAGATCTTCCCAACCCAGGGATTGAACCGGGGTCTCCGGCATTGTAGGCAGACGCTTTACCGTCTGAGCCACCAGGGAAGTCAAACAAAGCTAAATATTCTTTTTTCTCTCCAGCCCTAGAATGACTTGACTATTGTGTGTATACCTGCCCCACCTCCTTGTATCTGGTTGTATCATAGCCAGATATGGACTAATTCATTCTAATTGTGTTTTAGACTTATCAATTTTTGCATCAACATGTACCATCCAAATCAGGTTTCCGCACAGGGGGCTTCTAGCAGAGCCAAGGAGAAAGGAAGGGGAAAAGATGAGAAATAATAGTGTGTTACTAAGTCAGTTGCCTGGAACGTCCCCCTGGTTTGAGAGCTCTGTGCTGTATGTAAACCTTGTGCAAGGGGAATTGAGCCCTGGGGGCAAAGGGTGTTGCTTTGGATTTCTAGAATCTGGTTAATAGGGCTTGACTTCTCTCTGCATCTTTGCTTCTGGAGTTAAGGGCTAACACCCAATGGGCTTGTATAAGACAATAGAAACATGTATCATTTATCCCATTCTCGGTGTGAGCTGAGGGCTCTTATTAGGGAGCGAGGCTTTCTTTCCTGATGAGGTGGCAAACCTGCCGCCCCTGATCCACTCCAGGGGGAGCAGTGAGCAGGAAAAGCTGAGTTTGTAGTGTGGACCTTTTCTGCTGCAGGAACTCCCGTGCAGTCCCTAGAAGACCTCCCTTCGCTCCCTGGGGAAATAGAGAGCTGTGCTCCTCGCGTCTGTGGTGCCTGTTCTGCTTCCCGCAGGGTGGAGTCTGCTGTCTTTTGTTTGTTCTCTCTAGGGCCTTTTAGAAAGCAGCGTTATGCTTGTGTTTGAGTTTGAAAGACTGTGAAAACAGTAGAAGTGGGTGGTGGAGAAGGTGATAGAGGATGTGTCCTAAAGTAGTGTTCCCAGGTGGGAATGTTCTCTTGACTGAATTCGGATTGGTGATCAGGTTGCCATGATGAAGCTTTCTGTGAGATGTACATACACAGCTGAACTGAGTATAACACCAGCAGTGGCTTTAAAATCCCCAGCCCCTAAGTGAAGAAACTAGCCAAGAAGGAACCTTGACAGTCGCCCCAGCCCCTCTGAGCCCTGAGGTCCTCACACAGTATCTTTCTGCCGATTCTTAAAGGCACGAGCTTTGTCCCCTGTAGCTTGGGGCGGGGAGGAGGGTTGTTTTCCCTGAACTTGATAAGGAGCTGCGCGGCGCAGAGTGGGAGCTCGGGGCTGGCGATTGGTAGACAGGATGCCCTGGAATGCGGTTGGCTTGCAGCCCAGAATCCAGCACTTTGTATTTGTTTGTTTCTGGGAGACTGTGGTCTGGTGCTACTGTGACAGGAAGTGAGAAGGCTGGGAGTGGGGGAGCCGAGAGGGGCGATGTCTTTGTGGTTCTCCTGTGAAATCTCTTTGTCCCTGGAGAGCCGCTCCGCTGCCGGGCTCTACTGAGAAGAGAGCAGCCTTTGTGTGTCTAGTGGGTCTCAGGGCAGCGAGCTTCTCCGAGGGCTAGGAGTGTGAGTTCTGACTGGCCTTTTGCATTTAGCACTCGAGTTAAATAAATGGCTACCATCTCTTAGTATTGGGGATCTCACTGACTTTTTTATGTGTGCCGCTACTATTTATAGATCTCTAGGCTTTAATTAAGGAAGGAATATTAGAAGGAGGTAGATGTTTATGTTATGTTATTCACGGTATATATTGCAGATACGTTGTTGAGTCTGAAAAGGATAGAAACAGGCAATTCCTTTTTTTTTGATATAAATTTATTTATCTTAATTGGAGGCTAATTACTTTACAATATTGTAGTGATTTCGTCATACATTGACATGACTCAGCCATGGGTGTACATGTGTCCCCCATCCTGAACCCCCCATCCCATCCCTCAGGTCATCCCAGTGCACCAGTCCCGAGCATCCAGTCTCATGCATCATAGAAACAGGCAATTCCAATCGTCCACACAGAGCTGGAGAAACCTACTTATTAAAAAAAAAATTGTCTTTGTGTTTGTTCATTTCACTGCGCCGTGAATGCGGGACGCATTTCCCCTAACCAGGGCTGGAACCTGGGCTGTCTGCATCTGGAGTGTGGCGCCTTTAGCACTGGACCGCCAAGGGAAGCGCCCCCACCCCCGCCCCCATTTTTCAGTGTTGAGAGGTGCTGGCAGTTCTCTGCACTCTAGTAGGCAGTGGTTGGTCGTTTTCAGGGACTTCCCCCCTCCATCTAGACTGAAACAGCACCTGTGGGGCCCCGTCCCCCACCCCACCCCCGGCTTCTCCTTGTTTGTGTTTTCCCCTGCCTTCCATTCCAGCTGTGAAACAGGCATCTCTTCTCAATTTGTGGATTGGGTGGCTGAGTCTTCAACTTCTTGCCGAGCTGGCTCGTCCCTGAAAACACACACAGGCGGCCTTTGATTACCCAGGAGGACAGCTGCCCTAGAGGCAGATTGCTGACATACCGCTAGAACAATCCCTCCCCTCTGTTCTGATACCGGCTAGCACAGTCTTCCCCACTTCTAGTTCCTTCTGTTTTCTCTCCCACCTCCGATCTCTGCTATTGGTTTAGTGAGGTGTCACATTAAAAATGGTAGAAGGGATATTTGTTGCTAGATTTTCTTTCTTGAGCTGTGCTTAGAGAATGTGGCAAGTAGCCAGATTTCAACAGCAGGCCTTTCAGGGGAAAAGTAGGTGATTTTGTACAAAGTAATACTTCTTTTGTTTCTCTCAGCTTTTCTCTTTGAGTTCTTGTTCCTTTTAAAATAAGAAAACTAAGGTATTTCTCAATTCTGGCTATTCTTCTCCAGAATTGAGTAAGGTCTTGCTCTTTAAAATGAAGGCAATACCCAAAAGTTTAGATGCTTCCACCTCATCCTTTGTCATCACTCCTCCATCCCCTCCCCAAAAGTTACTTTTGGTCACCTTCTGTACTTGAATTACAATGACTTTTAACCACAAGAAGCATAGAAAGTTCATATTCATTCAGTCTTTCAGGGGGAATGAACATGGACTTGGAGCAGAAGAGATGTGTTTCTGTCACTCACTAGTTGTGTTGACCTTGGGCAGGAAACGGAATCCTTCTTATGTACAAGTTTATTCTTCTACAGAAGGGGCCGATGCTACCTCAGAGGCTGTTGGGAAGAGTGTGTGTGTTCACTTACAGGCAGAGGTCCGTAATTAATAACTCAAAACTGTTCTCTCACTGGAAGGTCGGATTTTCTTCTTTTAAGAGAGAGAGAAACATTTCCTTCAGCCATCTGCCCTGTGGCTGAAATAGGAGCTTCACACCCCTGTGATTTCTTCATAGACTCACACTTGTCTCTCTGTTGCTTGTGTCAAAAGAGGCGTACTCTAAACCTAATGGAACGAGTGTCTTGTTGCTCATTTTAGGGCTCAGGGCTTTCTTAGGAAGCTGGACTGTAGATATGATTCAATTACATGCTTTCAGCTTTTCCAGGTCATCTTCAAATAATGGGCAAGAGAGTTGGTGGGAATACCAGAGATAGAAAGTTAGGCGGTTCGGTGAGAAGCTGCCACTTTAAAAAAGGAATGTGAGCTCAAACAGTTGGGTGACCTCTAGTAAACCTTAAGGTTAAGCTTTTTTCCCGTGGATTTTTTTTTTTTTTCTTAGCCTATGGTAGTGAAGAGTGTAAGGTATCCTAGTTAATTTTAGGATTTCTTTTTTATGAGACAGAAGTTAAACTGTACTGTTGCGTTTTGACTAGACTTTTCCTAATTTCCCTTTGTATGCCGACCTCCCTCTCTTTCTCCCTCTTTTTGTAGAATGGAGAAAGGCATTTGGCCTCCCCTCCCTTCAGTCTGACACCTCCGTTTTTTTTTTTTTTGGCCCCTCCTTCTTATCTTTGTTTCCTTATCGGCCTCTCCCTAAAGCTCTGCTTTCTCCTTATAAGGCTGGCTGAGGTGCCCCGGCAGGGTTGCAACAGGGATACAGGTAAGTAACTCGATGTATCTCAGACTCTCAGGATTGAGAGGAAATTCAGTGTTATCTGTCCCAGTGGAAGGCCTTGGAGAAGCACGTGGGCAGTGGGGGAGGAGAAGGAGGCAGCTTGGCCTGAGAGATCAGAAGGACCTGTTAGACCAGTCCTACGTGTGTGTCATACACCTCCAGAAAGAAGCAGGTTTTGTTCCTTTCCATACCCTTTCAGGCCTGGGCCCCCTCAGTAGACGAGAGCGACGCCCTTACTTTGCTTCAGAGCCAGCCTAGCATTTAGCCATTTTAGTATGTTATGGTTTGGGGGGTTCCCAGAATACTTGGGAGGGGAAAAGAGCAATAAGAATGTTCCATCTGGTTTCTGAATTTAGGGTCAAGATGGTGGAGGTGATTTTTTTTTTTTTTCCTTTTAAAGTCACAGTAAAAAACATTTAAATCCTGGAACAGGTAACTAGAATATTTAAGGTGTCCTAGGCTCAGACGGTAAAAGCGTCTGCCTACAATGCGGGAGGCCCGGGTTCAATCCCTGGGACGGGAAGGTCTCCTGGAGAAGGAAATGGCAACCCACTCCAGTACTCTTGCCTGGAAAATCCCATGGATGGAGAAGCCTGGTAGGCTACAGTCCATGGGGTCACAAAGAGTCGGACACGACTGAGTGACTTCACAGTGACCTGTGGGGAGAAGGCAAGGGTAACCCACTCCAGTGTTCTTGCCTGGAGAATCCCAGGGACGGGGGAGCCTGGTGGGCTGCCGTCTATGGGGTTACACAGAGTCGGACACGACTGAAGTGACTTAGCAGCAGCAGCAGCAGTAGCAGTGACCTGTAGAGATTGCTGGCTCAGCTGCCTTTTAACAAGGAGTATTTCTTAAAAAAAAAACCCCAAAACTTTTCATATATTTATTTTCCCTTTTTTTCTCGGAAACTCCAATGAGATAGCATGATCACTGTTAACCTAAGAAGAGGGTGATTTACCAAGACTCCCTTAATTCATTAGATTTAGGTGGCGCTAGTGGAAACGGCAACCCACTCCAGTACTCTTGCCTGGAAAATCCCATAGATGGAGGATCCTGGTAAGCTACAGTCCATGGGGTTGCAAAGAGTCGGACACGACTGAGCGATATAACTATAACTAGTGGAAACAGACACCTGCTTGCCAAGGCAGGAGACTCGAGTTCAATCCCTGGGTCAGGAAGACCCCTTGGAGGAGGAAGTGGCAGCTCACTCCAGTGTTCTTGCCTGGAGAATCCCATGGACAGAGCGGCTTTGCGGGCTCCAGTCCACGGGGTCGCAAAGAGTCAGATATGGCTGAAGGGACTTCGCGTGCACACAGTGGCGGACACGGTGAGACCTAGTCCGTCCTTGTAGACTCCTTCGGTCAGCCTTTTGGGTGCTCTTAAGTGGAGAAGCTGGGCCTGTCATAGAGCAGGCCACAGGGAGCAAGGAAGCTGCTAAATGCTTCCGGCAAGTCAGGTTCTGGAATATCAGTTCTGTAATTCTGCGAAGTGCCCAGTTGGCAGGAGATTGTGAAGTGAACAGAGTCCTCTCCGTCTTATTGCAGATCCTGTCCAGGGTTTGAGTTATCATAGGAGTGAGTCTTTCCAGCAGGGAGAAATACTAGAATTGTTCTGACTGAGCTTTGAAATGTTCTCAGTTCAGATGGTGGAACTTCAAGTGGTGGGTGGGGTGCTTAGACTTTGGACTTTGGTATAAGCACTGTCATAAGAAGCCGTAGAAAACTATCGACAAAATATATTCCTTTTGATTTAAAAATAAAGTGCAGATTTTCTGTTTGTGTGGTTGAACTGGACTATTTGGTTTGAACTTGGCAAATGAACAGTCAAAGCAAATAAATACCTTTACGTGTCTAGAATACCTGTGCTTTTGGTTTGATTATGTTCTGTGGTGTTACAGGTGCTGTGTTTTATTGATGTGTATTCCTCAGTAGACGGCTCAGTCTGTACCTTTTAAAAAAGCAGTATGGAATCCCTAGGATGATGTAGTTTTTCCTTATTGTGTTTAGAGGGAGGAGATAACTTTATCTTTGATTCTATAATGAAGGAATAGAAGGGAAGAGAGCTGCCTTTGAACGTGGCTACAGAAGATAAAACTTCTTTTTTCATGGTTTCTTCCAGAGCCCAAAGATTGTTTTGTGGGGTTTAGAGTTTTCCATCTGAAGACAAATAATCTTCCTCTTTCCACAGAGGTTTACATGCCTCATTTTGGTCATTTCTTTGGATATACTTAGCTGAATTGTGTGGAGGTCGGAGAGAGGTTCAGAGTCACCCTGTCTATAGTTTTACATATCTTATAAAGCTAAACTCTGAAAAGTAACAAAAAGTAAAGCTTACATGGGTTTATATATAACTTCTCCAAGGTCTCACGATCTGGTTTTGGCAAAGCCAGGTCTTGTACTCCAGGTCTTTTGACTTCTGGTCTGGAGATTAATCCTGCCCCCTCCGCTTAAGAGTGTGAAGAATTCCTGTAGCCTGTAGTTAACAGAACTACAGCTAGTGGTGAAGGGGGGGAGTGTGCGGAGATGAGTGGTTTCTTCAAACGCCC
This sequence comes from Cervus canadensis, assembly GCF_019320065.1. NCBI lineage: Eukaryota > Metazoa > Chordata > Mammalia > Artiodactyla > Cervidae > Cervus > Cervus canadensis. Next base: position 75,355,033 of record NC_057396.1, read on the forward strand.
TACCAACACCTCCAAAAACCTTAGTCCCTTATGTTAGCTGTTTGTAGTAGTTTAGTTCAGTGGCTCAGTCGTGTCGGACTCTTTGCGACCCCGAGAGTCGCAGCACGCCAGGCCTCCCTGTCTATCACCAACTCCCGGAGTTTACTCAAACTCATGTCCATTGAAATGTCGGTGATGCCATCCAACCATCTCATCCTCTGTCATCCCCGTTTCCTCCTGCCCTCAATCTTTCCCAGCATCAGGGTCTTTCCCAATGAGTCAGCTCTTTGCATCAGGTGGCCAAAGTATTGGAGCTTCAGCTTCAGCATCAGTCCTTCCAATGAATATTCAGGACTGAGCTGCTTCAGGATGGACTGGTTGGATCTCCTTGCAGTAGTATTAGTAGCAATAGCTTTCTGTGCGTCAAGACATTTTCTGAGTACTTGCCATGGATTGTCTCATTTAATCCTCGCAGCCATCCTGTGTGTTTTGTTTCTCCCTGTTTCTCCATTTTACAGAAAAGAAGCCTGAGGATTAGAGAGATTTGCCCAAAGTCATATAGCTAAGAAGCAACAGAGCTGCACACAGACAGTGATTCCAACGTTGATATTCTTTCTTTTTTTTTTTAAAGTTGATATTCTTAACCTCTGAAAATTCTAATTCCAAACCGTTTCTGCAGCCAGTCTACAGCAGAACATCATCGTGGTGATTGTGTTTTAGGCAAGTGACTTTTTTGCCCTGTTACCTGGTTGACATTGTTGAACTGTTTGGTCTTTCTGGTATCTGACTTAATTCAACTTTTTGTTTTTGGTTTAGAATCTTATAGAAGAGATTGGATATTTGCTGTTGTCCTTGCTTGAATGTGGGAACCTTGTAGGTTCAAGGTCTATAGGTCTTGGCTTGTTAAGAATAAAAAATGTTATTCTCAGAAGATCTAGTGACAGGTGAATGGCAAGTTTCACCTGCTCACTTTGCTTCCGTCCCCCACCTTGGGACTTCCTTAGTGATCTTTTTTTTTGGGGGGGGGGTGGTGCTTTTACCGCATGTCTTGCAGGATCTTAGTTTTCTGACCAAGGATTGAACCTGAGACTGATAGTGAAAGCCCCAGGGCCTCATCACTGGGCCATCAGGGAATTCCCAATGATCTTTTTTTAGTGAGAACAAGTGTAATCCATTGAAAATATTAAGTAGCAAACTGGTAAAGGTGTTGGCCTGTAGTCTTGACGCTTTCCTCACTCTTAACCGCCAAAATTAGTTAATGGTTTGCAGATTCTGGTCTCTAGGATAATTTGTTTTTTATGCTGTGTATGTTTGACAGGAGACTCAAGTCTCAAGAGTTGTGAGGTGATGTACTATATAGCTTACCTAACTGCTTCATTCTCTTCCCCCACATATGCTTTCCTTTTCCTCCCATTTATTTATTTTTTTAATCCCACTTCTTTCTTATATGGAGACATTATGGGTAACCCTTTAACCTAAAGATAAGTAGAAACTTTTTCTTTTCCCTTTCTCCTTTGATACTTGGGAATAAAGCTCTTGAGTTGTAGGAGAGAGGTGCTGGACTATCATTTTATATTGGACTAAGTTCAAAATTTGCTATTAACTGAAACCTTGGGTAATTTCTTCACCTGTAGCCCGTTTTCTCATTTGCAGTAAAACTTCCTTAGAGTCCTTGGAAGGATTGCCAGGATAATAAATGTAAAACACTCAGTGATTGTTAGTTCTTTTCACCTTCCCTTTCTCCTTGTTAATAAACTGCTAAAGCCTCAAGTAGGGAACTGAGGGTTGATTATAGCAGATGTGTAATTCTGTGATGGCTGCCAGGCGCTGAAGAAAAGCACCCTACGTCCCAGAAACACTGGTCTAGGTGGGACCTCCTAGTAAACAGTGCTAGAGTAGGGAAACCAGCTCATCCACTCCTTGGAACCCAGGTATGCCCTTGATCCGGTTAATTTCATCTACTAGTTCACAAAATAGTTTTAGGCTGAGGCATTATCATTAAGTAATGTAATTGGAAGATAGAAACTAACTCTTGAAACAACTTAATACCTCACATTTATATAATGTACGTTGTCTCAGCTGCCCCTCGCTGCGGCTCTGGGTTAGGTTGGGCTGGCGGTGCTGGCACCTTGGAGACGAGAACGTGGCAGGCCTCGCTGCCGTCCTTGGCTAGTGGCAGAGCCGGGACGGGGTGTGTCTTCTGAGTCCAGTTCTGTCCTGCAAAGCTCTGCTTCTGCCCTGTTCCGGGCAGAAAGCCTCCCCCATGCGTTTAGTCCTAGGAATCTGATCTTCTCTTTCTTAACGTTTCCAACCTCTCCAAATTAGGGCCGGGTGGTTTGCTCTACAAACCATGGAGATGGGAGAAGCTAATGTCTCCAGATCCTGCTTTCCAAGTTGGATCCCTGGGTAGAGCCCCACTACCCTTCCTAAAGTTGTGGGGGCAAAAGGCGACGATTTTATGGCAGACTGACAGTTTCTCTTTGCAACGGGAATGTTGTCATTGTATGCTTGATAGTAGTGGTAGTTTGGTCTTTTATTAGCAAAGAAGATTACAGGGTGGAGACTGCCCGAGTAGTAACTACAGTTTCAGACAGTTCAGGCCGACCTGGGAGAAGCTCAGAGTCCTCTTAGTATGGGAGGTTCGTAGATCATTGATATAGTGGGTAAGCGCAAGTGCTTAAAATTAAGTAATAAAAATGAAAGGGAAGAACATATTTTAAAAATAAGACTGTTGAGTGGCCTGTTGGAATGTAGGGGATTGAGAAAGCGACAGCGGTCTTTGAACTTAGAGGAAGAGCAGGAGTCGGTAAGTGGCTGTGGGAGCCCAGAGCGCAGGCTGAGGACCGCATTTCTGGGCTTAGGGCCTGGATCCACTGGGAGGAGTCTCGGTGACGGAGAATTAATTAAGGAATCTGAAAAGTGAAAGTCGCTCAGTCGTGTCCGACTCTTTGTGACCCCAAAGACTATACAGTCCATGAGATTCCCCAGGCCAGAGTACTGGAGTGGGTAGCCTTTCCCTTCTCCAGTGGATCTTCCCCACCCAGGGATTGAACCCAGGTCTCCCACATTTCAGGCAGATTCTTGCCCAGCTGAGCCACTGGGGAAGCCCAAGGAGTTTGTTGGGCGCCTGTTTGCCAGCTCCTCTGGATACTCTTGCTTGCTGAATGCTGCCTATACCTTGAAGCAGACAGGCCCGAGCGTCTTGGTAGGGCCCTGGGGAGCGTGGGAAAGGGAACTGAAGCAGAAGGCGAGCCTGGCTAGTCCCCACACGCCTTCCCCAGCACGGCTGTTGCACTGGTTTCCCAATGTCTCTGTGGGCATGCTGGGACTGGGCTCTGACGTTTCTGCCTCAGGGGTGGGGAGGAGGGGGAAGGATGTTCCAACAGCAGTTTTTTTTTTCCTTCCCAGTTTGGTTGCTGGGAACAGGGGGTAAATGAGTTTCTATCCACATTATAACCTGCTCCTAGTGTTCTACAGAAGTACAGGTAGAGAAACTGACATGGCCACAGAATCCAGGTTTTATTGAAAACTACATTCAGGGTCCGCGTATTTGAAAACAGCAAAGTCCAAAGGGCATCTGTAACATTTAGCAATTCCAGGTCATGTTCTAAATTACCCCCATTCCTAGATTGTTTTTTCCCCCATATCTGCCCTTGCTCCTTTTTTTTTTTTTTTAAAATATATTAGATATATTTTATTTTCCTCTCACTCCTGTTTTTCCTCCAAATATTCCTACAGCTCTCTCCTTCCTGCTCCCTCCTTGCTGTGGTGGCTGGGATGCTTCTCCCATGATACTTTGGATCTAGCCTGGGCTGTTTTCTGTTAAACCAATCAGTTGCGACCTTCTCTTAACAGGTGTGTATAAAATATGTTTATTAACAATAAAAAAATTTTAAGTGCTTTTTTTCTGGAGGGGTTGATGAAAGGGTGGGAAATAGAGGAGAGGGTTTATTCTGAAGCCCACCTTTCAACATGGTACATCTGGGACTACCCAGAAAGTCTGCCGCTGCCAGCTTGCGAGAGAGAAAGCCTGCTCAGTACAGCAGCCTGCCATGGTGGCCTCCACCTTCCGGCCAGCCCGCAGTCCAGGCCTAGGGTGCGGGCACGCCTCAGTTCTGAATGACCACTGTCCGTGGTGGCAGTCACACACACATCCTCGGGAGGTGCTTGGGTGTTTACCTTTAGTTGGAATAAGTAAAGAGGTAAAACTGGAGCCCATTTTAGAGCTTTCTTCAGGATGACAGGGATGGAGGAAGTCCCAGCTATCGACTAAAGGTTAGCCTATGAACTGCTTGAAGGGATACCTTTATTATAGTTTCATATGATGGCTCCTTTTCCTGCTCCACAAGGAGATGTGGGGGGTCACTGAAAACGGTGCCTTTTTACAGTCTTTTATTCTGCTGCCTTCTTGTCCGTTAGCCAAGGCACACATTCTGCCCTCAATATTGTAGTATAGTTTTGAAAAGTAGAAAAAACCCCTTTATATATGTATTCAATTTGAGGGCCTTAGTTTTATTTCCTGCCTTTGATGGTGGGAATGTTTTTTTTACTTCTCCCATTTCTTATTGGTGTTTTAACTTAGCATGTTCGTTTAGCATGTTTTGCCACCACTGCCGCAGTTTCAGTGTTGGGATTTGGGAGACGTGAAATAAGACCTGTCCTGCCCCTCTGTCTGGAGAGGTGGCTTGCCCCGCAGGACCCTGAGCGCTCGTCTGTGGTGCGGAGTTGCAGCTCCACTGAGAAGAGCCTGGCTTCAACCTCGTGTGTGGCTGCGGTCCTGAGCCCCATCCTCTCCCCCGACAGTGTAGGGCAGGGTCTGGCTGCGCCTCTGCTTGCAGGGGCCGTCACAGAGGGTCGTGGGCAGAGCACCCTGCTTGTGCAGGCGCCGGTGGCGGGCCCAGGCTTGGTGGCGGCTCTCCTTCTGCGCTGCGGGCGGACAGGGGCCTCTCTGGCTCCGGGCGAGTCGTGCGCCGCCTCTCTGACCGGTGCCCTTGTCTCCTCTCTCGCCTCCCCGGTAGTGTGCAGTGGGGGCCTCCTCCCTCCCCTCCCTCAGTGGGCCAGCTCCTCTTGCCCTGCCCTCACCTCCATGGACGACTCGGAGGTGGAGTCGCCCGCCAGCATCCTGGCCTCCGTGAAGGAGCAGGAGGCCCAGTTTGAGAAGCTGACCCGGGCGCTGGAGGAGGAGCGGCGCCACGTCTCGGCGCAGCTGGAGCGCGTCCGCGTCTCCCCGCAGGACGCCAGCCCGCTCCTGGCCAACGGCACGCTCACCCGCCGGCACCAGGTAACCCTCCGTCCGCCAGGCCTGCCCGCGAACGCGGGCCCCTCGGGGAGGCTGCTCCCCGCAGGCGATGGGCGTCCCGTGCCCGTGCCCCGTGATGGCCTCCGCAGGGCGCTTGGTCCTGGTTCAGACAGAGGACGTTGCTGCTTGCCGCGTTGCCTGGACTTCTCTCGAAGCATCCATCTGACTTCCTGTCCGCCGCAGTGGGGTTTCTGGGTCGGGATGCCCGTCTGGTAGTGGCAGATCATATAATTTGAAGCTGTACTCAAGTTACTTCTTTTTTTTCCCTGGTTTCCCCCTTCCTCCCTATCAAAAATTCAGGAAATTAAATGCCTGCTTAGTGGTTGGGGAAATTGGACATCTTGCATCTCATTCTCCCTCAGAGAACAGTTTGCTCAGAGGCGTGGCAGTGTCGGTAAATTGTGTATTCCCACTCCACACTCTTTTTGTTGGCTGTGCCAGTCATTTTTTGGAGCAGGGGGTCATTGGTAATTCTTTTGGTTAGACTTGGAGAGGGAGCATCATGCTGCTGTTTAAGCCAGATGACCGCAGGAGCCAGTGGTCTCTGGGTTGGCTGACTGCGATGTGACTCTGAAGTGAGTTGGTGTTTGAAAGGAGAAGTATCTTCTGTTTCCTATGGTTTCTGTAGTCTGACTTTGCCGTGATGTAATCTGTCTGAGGTTTTGTGTGTGTGTGTGTGTGTGTGTGTGTGTGTGTGTGTGTGTGTGTGTGTGTGTGTGTAGTAGGCATTGCCTGATAGACTTCATCTTAGGAGATCCTGATGGGAACCGAGACCAGTGCTCATGCTCATGATCACTTACTAATTTTTGAAATGGAGAAGGTCCCTCAGGCTAAAGAGGTTGTTGAGTGAGAGGATATAATTTCAATTGGGGATGACCAGGAATTTGGAAGCCATGTGTTTGCAGTGCTTCTAGGATTTCTACAGGAACAAGAGTAGAGGGTTAGGGTTGGAGGGGAATATACTGCAGAGGAGGGCAGGACTGCCCGGCCTTGGAGGTGGTGGGGAATTCCAGGATTTAGTACATGGAGTCTCTCTTTTTATTTTTAACTTCTGCTCAGCAATGTAACCACACCCTTCCTTCTTCCTGAAAATAATGTTTAACTTCCTTTCCCTACAGCATTACACGTCCCATGTAATGGGAGTAGGGTAGGGGAAGAGTCTCTCAAAGTGGCTGAATCTCACTGTATACATTTTGAAGGGGAGTAGTCAAATGTGTTTTTACGTAGTATAAGGTCATTAGATTATTTCCTGCTGCTTCAGACGGAGCAACTTAAGAATGCCTTTTTTGAATGTGTTCTGTGAATCTTATAATTGGTGATGAAAGTATTGAGACATTTGTTTACTTGAAGGGGGTTGAGATGCTTATTTTCTTCCTGCTTGGAAAGAGAAGCTCATATCTCTTGCTTCCTTCTTTATAAAGCTGCCTGGTGTGGGAGTTTCCCGTGGTTGTAGAGCGTGAAGATGCGTGAAACAGGGAAGGCTTTTGGAAACCCCCCACCCTAGCTTTTCCAACTTTCCTATGTTTTTATGGCTTTCCAAAAAGATTTCACGGGGAACTTGCCTTATTCAGAAAAGATTTTTGAGTACCTACTATGTACAGGCACTGTTGAGGGCACTGGGGAGGCACTGAACAAAACTGACCAAAGCGCACAAACCCCTCTGCCCTGATAGCACTTACATTCCTACGTTCCAGAGACCCAGGCCACCCGAGTTCCAGGCCCAGTTCCGGGTCTGAGGTGCCGAGTCTAAGGCGTGATGTGGTTCTTTTATCTATACTGACAGACGACTCCAGGCCACAAATGCCTTCTTGAAAGCCCTTTTCCTGTTTGGAAAAAAGATCATTTGTGTTTGATAGAGCAAAAGAAGGCCACAAAGTGAATTGTCTTCTTGTGGGCTCTGTTTCAGAACGGCCGCTTTGTGGGCGATGCTGACCTTGAGCGACAGAAATTTTCAGATCTAAACCTCAACGGACCCCAGGTACCTCTTTTGGTTCAAGGTCTGGGTTGCTTGTTCATATCTTTTTTACTCTCCCAGCTTGAGAGCATATTGGTGTCTTCTAAAGTACCTGGCACGTTGTAAACTCTCGTTAATTACTTTTCATTTAGTGGAAAAAAATGAAAAAAAGTAGAGCTTCAAAGTATATATATGGTTTTATTTTGGACTTAATTATATTGGTCATTGATTTAGTATTCGATCCCTCAATTACTGCATCCCTTTTCTAGAGTGGGCGTGGTTCTACTTTGCAGAAATCCCTACCTAAAATCTAGCTGGTCTTGAGCCCTAGGCATATCTGAAAAATAGCATTGAGCTATTCAGAAGATCACTCTTACTGAGGTTTTCTGGTTCCTCTTAAAGGTTCTTATTGGGTGAACTTTGTTTTATTTGAAGGATCACTCAGATACAGATACAGCTGCTTTTCACACAGTTCATGTTCACTTAGATGACCAGAACTGGGAAGTTATATCTGCTGTCTCTGCCACTGGGAGGGTGTTGATGTAGCTATAGTTAACTCAGTTCCTGTTTGTTAAGTGAATGGGACTGGGAACTTCTGCCCTTTTGTACAAGTTGGGAACGTGGGAACAGTCACTCCTGAAAACGCTGGGCCCACAGAAGATGCGTCGTCTTGAAGGAGACGGTGCTGCTGGTTGGGATGGAGCATTAGCGTACATGGCTCAGGAGTGGCTCTTCCCTTTTTCTCTGTTCCGTGTAGGATCACAGCCACCTTCTGTACAGCACAATCCCCAGGATGCAGGAGCCGGGGCAGATTGTGGAGACCTACACGGAGGAGGACCCTGAGGGCGCCATGTCTGTGGTCTCCGTGGAGACCTCGGATGATGGAACCACTCGGCGCACAGAGACCACAGTAAGCTGAGACTTGTGTAAGGTCTGGGGTGAGGGCGGAGGTCGTCCTCTGGCCTTTATGAAGGGGAAGGGCTGGGCAGTTCACTAGGGTGGAGGAAGGCCATGATCTGTAGTGAAGGCATAAAGAAAGTGCTCCCCGGCTAGACAGGGAAGAGAGAAGAGATATGAGAAAACCTAATGGAATGAGGAAGAGTCAGCAGCTTTCCTTGAGGCGCAGTGACTGCCAGTGCAGTTTTCCTGCCTGTGGACTTCCCGGAAGATTGAAGGGGAGGCAGTGAGATTGCTCGGCATTTCTAGGGAAAGCAAGCTGGGGACAGAGGGTTATTTCTTCGAGGGCTCTAGAGTTTAAGCTTAATTTGTTCACGTCATTAACGTTCCTTTTCTTTCCTTACTCGAAGGTCAAGAAAGTGGTGAAGACCGTGACGACGCGGACGGTGCAGCCAGTCCCTATGGGGCCCGACGGGCTGCCTGTAGATGCCTCGTCGCTGTCGAACAGCTACATCCAGACTCTGGGCCGTGACTTCCGCAAGAACGGCAACGGGGGCCCTGGTCCCTACGTGGGGCAGGCAGGCACGGCCACCCTCCCCAGGAACTTCCACTACCCGCCCGACGGATACAGCCGCCACTATGAGGACGGGTATCCCGGGAGCGGCGACAACTACGGCAGCCTGTCGCGGGTGACCCGCATCGAGGAGCGGTACAGGCCCAGCATGGAAGGCTACCGGGCGCCCAGCCGGCAGGACGTCTACGGGCCGCAGCCCCAGGTCCGGGTGGGCGGGAGCAGCGTGGATCTGCACCGCTTTCATCCCGAGCCCTACGGGCTGGAGGACGACCAGCGGAGCATGGGCTACGACGACGCGGACTACGGCATGGCGGCTGACTACGGCGCGGGCCGGCGGGCGGGCACGCCCTCGGACCCGCGGCGGCGCCTCAGGTGGGCAAGCAGGCGGGGCTTAGAGGGCTCTCAGACAGCGGCAGGGGCAGCTCCTCCTCTTGGGGAGCAGAGGCAGCTGGGGGCCCCCCTCCCCGCGCCTGATTTTGTGGGAGACCATCCTAATCGCCCCTCTTCTGAGTTTACTAAATACTGAATTGGTTTTTTTGGTCTCCTTTTCATTGTAAATATCATGTATTGTAATTATAGAAAACAGCCTGTGACAGTTAAATGGTCTGTGTCCTGAGGAGTGGCCTTTGGTTCTATGTCAAGAGTTTCTTTATTTTCTGCCTAAGATTTGACACCCCGTTTGGAACCTGATATATGAAGCTATAGAATGTTTGTTCTTGTGAATTTCTTTGGTGTTAAGAACAAGCTTAAGGATTTTAGGCTTTCAGGGGCCGAATAGACAGTTGAAAGTGAAAGTGTTAGTTGCTCAGTCGTGTCCCACAACCCCATAGGCTGTAGGCCGCCAGACTCCTCTGCCCACGGAATTCTCCAGGCAAGAATACTGGAGTGGGGGAGTGGGTTGCCATTCCCTTCTCCAGGGGATCTTCCCGACCCAGGGCTGGAAACAGGTCTCCTGCACTGCAGGCAGATTCTGTACAGTCTGAACCACCTGCAGGTACATATATGTAAGAACCCTCCCTATGGTGGTTTAAATTTGAAGTTAAAAACCTTGATCTCACAAAAGCCCTGACCCCTGGGGCTTGGCTTCTTACTTCTGACATTTGATTGTGGCGTGAGATGGGCTGGCTTCGCTAGCGGGGGGCACTTTACTGACACCCTGAAAAGCTCACTAGTTCTGCCTGTACTGGTCATACCTGGGGATTCTTTGATGACGTGCAGAAGGCCGTAACTGACATGTGGACGGGTAGATGGTTTACACTGAGAAAATGCTTTAGAGTGGAAGCTGCCAGACCTTTTCTGAAAAACGGAAAGTTAGTTGCTCAGTCATTTCCGACTCTTTGCAACCCCATGGACTGTAGCCCGCCAAGCTCCTCTGTCCATGGGGGTTCTCCAGGCAAGAATACTGGAGTGGGTTGCCATTTGCTTCTCCAGGGGATCTTCCTGACCCAGGGATTGAACCTGGGTCTCCTGCATTGTAGGCAGAATCTTTACCATTTGAGCTATCAGGGAAGCCCTAAACCTTTTCTATAAAGGACCATAGAACTAATTTAGTCTTTGCAAATAATATATTGTTTTTGTTGTATGTCATTGTTTGTTTTACAACCTTTTAAAAAAACCTTTTAAATCAACCATATGAAATGATATGGTTAGCATGACCAACTCAATGGGCATGAATTTGAGCAAACTCTAGGAAATAGTGGAGGACAGGGGAGGCTGGCATGCTGCAGTCCTCGGGGTCGACAAGAGTCCGTCATGACTTATTGACTGAGCAAAAAAACACAAAAAAAATATGAAAACCGTTCTTAGTTTTGGGGTTGATGGGGCCCATGGGCTGCCAGCCTTGTTTTAGAATAAATCAGAGACAGTGTTTTCTGAGCAAAGAGAAAGAAGAAGAATTAAAGGAGAAGATTTACGGATGTCTGAATGGTAAGAATATCTTACCAGCTGTTGCTGAATTTCTGTGTGAGGTCATGACTTCCTAAAGCAGATGCCTTGGTGCTCGTTTTACTCATATTAGGTAGCTTTGCTTAGCAGCAGACTGGGCTGGGCCCCGGCTAGAGGCCCCATTATCTCAGCCTGAGTCACTCACCTTTCAGGTATCTCTTGGACAGCAAATCCAACTCCCATGTGACTCATGTTTTATTCCTGGGGTGTGTGTGGCAGGTCTTCGCTGTGCGCAGCATGAGCAGCAGCTGATGACAGCCATCCCCGAAGGAGTCGGCTTGGGCGACAAGTGTGCTTTTCCTGACTTCCTCGCTAGTGCACTGACTGGGTCTCAGTGAGTGCTGGTGGCCAGGTCATTCTCTGTTGTCCCTGGTTGGGGCAGTTGACATAAAGAAAGGGTTTGGGCTTGGTTCTTGGGTTTATTCCAGGGTGGCACTGGACTTGGAAACCTGCTCGACTAGCCAAGAACATTTGCTGCTTCCTGTTCTCGGCCTCGGAGAGTAACGCAAGGTCAAGTGAAAACAGGAATGCAGAAAGATGAGTGGAGAAAGCGCTGAACCCGAGACCTCGGTTCTAGCTGTGCCTTTGCCATTAGCTGTGTAGCCCTAGGCAAGTCATTTAATCCTTCTGGGCACAGCTTTGTTATTTGTAACACAAAGGAAAGAATGTCATGACCTACTTGTAAAAGTGACCAAAATTGTGTGGTGATTGTTTTGCAATTGCTTTATATTAAAATAATAATAAAAGTAAAAACATCTTCAGCACAAAACCAGAAGAGCGCACCATCCATTGATAAGGAACTTCCCTTAACATTCTTATGCTTTTCTTTTGTGTTCTTTTTCTTACACACGACCTTATTTTTCCCTCCTGAAATGGAATCTTACTTGATATGCTGTTTAGTAGCCTACTCTTAACACTTAGCTATATAACCTGTGTATTTTGTTTCAGTGATACTAAAAAATAGTGATTTTTTTTTTTTAAACTGACTGCTTTGTCCATTTGAATTGTGTTTGAGTGGTTAACGTTGACAGCTCTGAGGCAGGCCCTCTGTTCAAGCTAACCTTGAGGGTTTGGTGACAGTGGGAGTGGTTTTGTGGAGTAAACAAGAGGCTTATTTGGAGTGTTCCACACAATGGACTCTCCCCTCTCCTGTGGGAGCCACTGAGTGAGATGAGCTCGCAGATAATGGGTCCTTCCTTCCTGGCTGTTATGAATAAATAACAGTGTGACAGACTCACCCCCTAGTGGTGGTCGGCAGTACGAGTAGGAATCGTATCTCGGGTTAGGTATTTTTCTTTACCTTCAGTTGCTCTGTCTCTATTTCTTTTCTCAGTGGTTCGGCATCCCAAATGTGATGGTGGCCAGGAGTGTCGATTTTGAAAGAACTGCAAGTGTTGGCTTTAGAAATTGGAGACTAGAAATCCTGTCTCAGACCCATTAGTTGAGTAGCAAAGAGGACCTTGGGGTGAACTGTGCAAACTCCTGTTCACGCTTGTAGCTCGTCAGCACCAAAGCTAAGTCCTAAGTGAGGTAGCCCGACGTCCCCTACTGCTGTTACTCTCAAAACAGAGACTCTGTAAGAACCTCACTTTCTCTCTCTCTGTTTAAAAAATAGTTTCCAAAATAGGGTAAGGAGAGGCTTAAAGGTGAAATGTGTTTAAGAGTCTTACCCCATCAGCTGTTTTCTGTGTGTAAATGCCTCAAGAGAGCTGGTCTCAAACGTTGTTCGCTGATTTCTCTGCTGCCAAGTTCATTGGTTTCATTAACTCTGCTGTCTGAAGGTTTATTTCAGTGTTTATCTGGAGAACTTATTAGGTATCAGGTATCATTCAAGCACTAAGCAGTCAGGATTTGGATCTTTTTTGTGATCAACTGTCCAAATGTTTGTTGCTCCTCTAAGCTAGTAAACGTCACAGAAAAAAATGATAGCTCTATTCTAATTGCAGATGCCTTTAAAACGATTGTCTTATCTCATTAACAAAAATTGATCAGTATATTCTTTATGCAAAGGAGAGATGAGATCTAGTATACCAGAGCTGGGGTTCTTCCTTTCTTGAAGATGAGGGGTAATGGGAGCTCTCCAAAGAACCAGACATGACAGCTTGGTGTATTCTTTTTTCTCTCTCGGTCCTTCCAACACCGCAGGAGCTATGAAGACATGATTGGTGAGGAGGTGCCATCAGACCAGTACTACTGGGCTCCTCTGGCCCAGCACGAACGGGGGAGCCTGGCAAGCTTGGACAGCCTGCGCAAGGGCGGGCCCCCGCCCCCCAACTGGAGACAGCCGGAGCTGCCGGAGGTGATTGCCATGCTGGGCTACCGCCTGGACGCGGTCAAGTCCAACGCGGCCGCCTACCTGCAGCACTTGTGCTACCGCAACGACAAGGTGAAGACCGACGTCCGGAAGCTCAAGGGCATCCCAGTGCTGGTGGGATTGTTAGACCACCCCAAAAAGGAAGTGCACCTTGGAGCCTGTGGCGCTCTCAAGAATATCTCTTTTGGGCGTGACCAGGATAACAAGATCGCTATAAAAAACTGTGACGGCGTTCCTGCTCTCGTGCGCCTGCTCCGGAAGGCTCGAGACATGGACCTCACCGAAGTCATTACTGGTGAGTTCCAGGCCCGAGGGGAGCCTCTGGGTTTAGGGTCAGAGATTGTGCAGGCTTTTCCAGATTTTAAACACTGGAGTGGGTTGCCATTCCTTTCTCCAGGTGATCTTCCTGACCCAGGGATTGAACTTGGGTCTCCTGTACTGCAGGCAGATTCTTTACCGTCTGAGCCATCAGGGAAGTCTGATTTTAAAGCAGTGTTTGCTAATGTTTTAAACGCAGACGATTTCGCTTAAAATTCCAGATTCTTGGCTTCTGTTTTAAATGTACAGGAACTGCTAATAACGGACCTGTTTTACTACCCAGTAGTTGGTCTGAGGTGATGGGGGCATGTTCCATTAGTGTGTGTTGAACACAACTTTGTGGATCACAGTCAGCATTCCAAGAGAAAGGAAAAGAAATAGCACAGATCATTAGTTCTCAGTCGGGGGTGATCTTGCCCCCAGAGGACGTTTGCAGTGTCTGCAGGTATTCGGTTGTCATAACTTGGGGAGGTAGGTGGTGGGAGGGAGTGCTATTGGTATCTAATGAGTGAAGGCCTGAGATATACTCATTTAATGATGGGTGGGATAGCTCTCCACAAGGAAAATGATCTGGCCCAAAATGTCAGTGGTGGTGAGATTGAGAAATGGGTGTAGCGAGCCCAGAAAGTATTGCTTATAATAATTATTGTTTTATGAGGCCTTACTTCATGATGTGTGTATTTGTTTTGAGCCATAATGTAAAATATATTATCAGAAGTAGCAAACTAAAGCTTGAATATCATTACAAGGTATTTGGTCATTGGGGAAGACTGAGAAATGTTGGGAAAGGGGTTTCTCTTTGGCATTCTTCAGACATACTGTCTTGGTGCTGGAGAACTGTCTGATGAGTGGTCTCTGCCAGGAACCCTGTGGAATCTCTCATCCCATGACTCCATAAAAATGGAGATTGTGGACCACGCGCTGCACGCCTTGACGGATGAAGTGATCATTCCGCATTCAGGCTGGGAGCGGGAACCTGGCGAAGACTGTAAGCCACGCCACATCGAGTGGGAGTCTGTGCTCACCAACACAGCTGGCTGCCTCAGGTACCAGGAGGGCTGGGAGCGCGTGAAGACTGAGCTCTTAAAGACTAACTTAAGTTGCTTTCAAAGCACGTTTAAGTCCCATAGTCTGTCATCCAGGCTCCATTCCTGTTTGTATTGCGTACCATGACCCCATCCTCTGTTTCTGCCTGTTGCTACCCGCTTGCATACCATATATGCCTTGTATGGTTTACTTGCGGTTCCCACACATCTTCCTCACTTCTGTGCCTCTTTGACTTTGTTAATATAATTTGTTCAAAACCAACAGTGTAAGGCCGTTGTCTAGTCCTGGGCTTGTGTGTGTCTGTGTCTTTAATTATTTGTATTTCAAGTCGGCCTGTGATAAATGCAGCAAATGGATACAGCATACTGGAAGGAGAGCGTGGGGAAGAGTCCTTCCCCTGTCTGCAGGGTAGATCTGCTTATTTATCTTTTGAGGCCTGACTCAGGTGTTTTTATTCCATGAAAGTTCTCCTGAGTTCTTTCTCTTGTATCCTATAAATGTGCAGTACATTCTTTCTCTCTTTGGAACATTCTCCTGTGTGCCCTGTCCCCATTCTCCATTTGTACTTTCACGTGAGCAGTATCTGTTCTGTCTTAGGTTATTGCTGTTGGTGTACTTTATCTATGCACCCCCTTCCCTGGCCTGAAAGCAGGAACTTCAACTTTCTCTCAGCTCTGGTGCCTCCCCTATAACAGATGCTCTTTATTTGTTACAGTGGAAAGGTAGTAAGGAGGCTTGTAGAGACAGGGGTACTAAGAGAGGGTTTCTGAAGTTCAGTCATCTTGAAGCTTCCCCTTTTCCCCTCAGGAATGTCAGCTCGGAGAGGAGTGAAGCGCGCCGGAAACTTCGGGAGTGTGATGGGTTGGTGGATGCTCTCATTTTCATCGTCCAGGCTGAGATTGGACAGAAAGATTCGGATAGCAAGGTAGGTTAGTGGGTAGGCACCCATAAGACAGACTTTCAAATAGCGCTAGATACCTGTACTGGCCTCCCCGTCCTTAAAGTGGGTGTTCGCCTTAGAAGAAAACCGTTTCCCTGAGAATTTCCTCTGCCTACGTATTTTAAGGCTGTTTAGCCGTACTTGCATTTTTTTCTAATTGGGGAAAAGTCCGTGTGCCGTGGAGTTTTATGTCACACAGCAAAGGGCAGCAGAGACCTTTGTTAGCCTGGGGCTGAAAGGATCCTGAGAAGCCTGGGGGCACTGAAGAGGCATGATGAGAGAGAATGAGTTGAGCTATGCTTTTGAGGATCACTGTTTCTATACCTGAATCATGGAAGCATGTACGTGCTAGAAAATCACTTGTCATTCTGTTCTCTCACTGGACCTTTTATTTTGTGATCCCAAGCTTGTGGAGAACTGTGTTTGCCTCCTTCGGAACCTGTCGTATCAAGTTCACCGGGAGATCCCACAAGCAGAGCGTTACCAGGAGGCACCTCCCAACGTCGCCAACAATACCGGGCCGCACGCTGCCAGCTGCTTTGGGGCCAAAAAAGGCAAAGGTGAGGCTTGCTTCCCTGTCCCCTGCTCGCTCGGGCAGGCCGGGGAGAGGAAGGTGCTTCCAGCTGTGCGTGTGGGACGCTTGCTGAGCAGCGCTGGGAGCTGCCCAGTCAGGGCTGTGTCTGCCGCTGCGTCCGCTGTGCCGTGAGCTTCACGCTGCGGGTGGTGGTGGTGGGGGGCGGTGTCAGCACCGGTAGCTGGGCAGTGAAGGCTGAGGACCCAGCTGGTCTGGGGCCTTCTCCCTGCTCCTCCTCTGTTTCCTGGGTTTGTCTTCTCCTCTGTGCTTCCCCGCTTATTTTCCCGTGACCCTGTTGACATCTCTCTCCTGCGTTTTTCTTCCTTCATTTCTCTCCTCTCCTTTCCACCTTGGGTGACGCACTGGAAGATGAGTGGTTCTCCAGAGGTGAGTGGAATCTTTTAAGGTGCTTGCCTACCTCTAATTTGCATGTTTGGGTTTTAGCTTCCCTGACATTTCCTTGCCTAACCCTTCCCTGTGGATGCATGTAGGAAAATTCATTTGAGGAAGGCCACTGAAACGGGCCGTGCTCTGCTGAGCGCATGGCTCACAGCACGCTGTTTCTGGGCAGCAGCCCCTGTTACCAGGACTGAGGCCGGTAGCAGCAGCAGCAGCCACCCTTACCTCGCCCAGCTGCTGCCTGTGTGCTGTTCTTGTTTCTGGGACAAGCTGGGGATCCTGTCTTTTCTCCTTTGTTGTTTTGTCTTATGCTCCTCTTGATGCATCTCTGATGGAAGATTCTGAGCGAAGAATAAAGAATATACTGAGTGGACTCTTCCCTTTCTTAAACTTTTTATCTTTCTCCCCCCACTTTCTTTTTTAAATTTCCAAAGGGAAAAAACCCACAGAGGAGCCAACAAATGATACAGTGGATTTCCCTAAAAGAACTAGTCCTGCTCGAGGTAAGTTATCTTTTTCTTCTCAGGCTCCATGGTTCTCGTAAACATCATCCACAGATAAGTGTTTGGCAGCCTACCAGTAGGTTATATAGTGCGTTCACTGTTCTGTCCCCCTGACTTAAGGAATTTGAAGTGATGATTAAAGTATTTGGAAATTTTTAATACTATAACAGTGACTTTCAGAGGACTTCTTGTTATGTCAGTTATTCAGATTATTTGAGGGTAAGGACCTGATGGTAGTCTAGACCAGGAACTTTTTATGTTTATCGATATAGTGAGTCCAAAATTCACAGCTCTCCATGGATATTAAAATGTAGATGTTGTTAAATCTGTGAGAGACCCTTTGACTTAATCATAGTTAAGGTGAGCAGAATGACTCAGTTAAGTTAGAAATAATTCATTTGAAATGAGGAATCTTTAACTCTTAAATGCTATCGATGAGGAAATGAATCCCTTGAGTGCTGGGCAAGGCCAAAGAACTGTGGCTAGGGAAGAGACTAGGAAGGAGAGAGGAATTGCGTATGAGTTGATATCTGTTCTGCTTTTGCCAAGGATGAATTATCCTTGAGAAGGCATGTAGTCCAATCTGAGTCTGCTCTTGGGTGGGCGCGGGTGTTCAGAGACCCTGCTGGTACAGGAGCAGAAGCCCATCGACCCAGAGCCAGTCGCGACGCTGGGCTGTGGCCAGCCAGAGCCCGCTGTGTAGGCACTGCTAAGCACGCTCTGCCTGCTTGCCCTTTCTTGTGCAGGCTATGAGCTGTTATTCCAGCCGGAGGTGGTTCGGATATACATATCACTTCTCAAAGAGAGCAAGAATCCCGCCATCCTAGAAGCCTCAGCCGGGGCCATCCAGAACTTGTGTGCTGGGCGCTGGACGGTGAGAACCTTACACAAAGCTGATTCAGGGGTGGAAGGACTCAGCTTACTCGTCTGCTGTCCTTTGTAATCTGTTCTGCCTCTTTCCACGTGCTGCTTGTAGTATGGTCGATACATCCGCTCAGCTCTTCGTCAAGAGAAAGCTCTTTCCGCCATTGCTGACCTCTTGACCAGTGAACACGAGAGGGTCGTGAGAGCTGCGTCTGGAGCCCTGAGAAACCTGGCTGTGGATGCTCGCAACAGAGAGTTAATCGGTAAGGGGCTGGCTATTAGCCGCCACCCAGCGTCTGGCAGAGCGCCTTTCACTCAGCAGGCACTAACTCTGTCTGTGGAAACAGCTGAGGAAGAATCCTGGCCCTCCATAGTTTGTGAATCTGGGGCATTAGAGAGGGTTATATTTTAATGGTTCTTGGAAAGAGAAGAGGTGATGACTCTTCAAAAGTGGAAAAATAGTATCTTATTTGTAGAGCATTGTACTTTGTTACTAGGGATTGTTAAGCATATCTGTGTGTTCTCATTTAAATGTCACCATTTTACAAAGGTACTTTTTCTTGTTTTTCTTTTTTTTCAATAGAACAAGAAAACTGAGAGTCAGGACATTAAGTAATTTCTCCAGAGTTAATAAAACAGAGCCCAGTTTTTGTTTTTGTAAAATTCACAATGACTGTCCTATTAAACGGTAGTAATCAGTATACCATTTTCATGAAGATATCTGACTGGACTCTGTAGCATATTTGACATAACGTATCCAGATTGTTTTAGCGTGGCTGAAGGAGAGAATAAGCAGACAGATAGGAAGGACAGTGCGTTCGTGGCTGTCCGGCCCTTTGCCCCTCTGCAGTGTCGTCCTGCAGGAGCCCGAGGCTGGTTCTCACGGACGGTCCCTGTGCTTGATGCGGTCAGCGCAGCGCGCGCTGGGCTCCTCAGACTCTCCCTGTGTATATGCCTCCCGTCTTACCGCTGTAGGTAAACATGCCATTCCTAACTTGGTCAAGAATCTGCCAGGAGGGCAGCAGAGCTCTTCCCAGAATTTCTCTGAGGACACTGTGGTCTCTATTCTGAACACCATCAACGAAGTTATCGCTGAGAACTTGGAGGCTGCCAAAAAGCTCCGGGAGACCCAGGGTATTGAGAAGCTGGTTTTGATCAACAAATCAGGGTGAGATTAATTAACACTTAACCATCCCAGCTGGGAGCATGTGAATACGGGCTAGGGGGCTGGGGAGGGACTTTCCCCTGTTGATTTCCCCTTATTTACATGTAAAGAGTGAAGGAGGTACTGCTTTTTTTTCTGTCTTAATGATTGATAAGACTCTTCCATCAGACAGTTTTTTTTACTGTTTGAGTTAAAATACAGCACTCGGTGAATACCTGATCTTGCCCATTTGGGGACTTATATTCTTATGTTACATTGTACTAGGAAGGACAGGTTCTCAGCTTCTTTCCTGGTCTTACATTCAAATTCCATCTGGTGTTATTTCCCTAAAAGGAACCGTTCAGAAAAAGAAGTTCGAGCAGCCGCGCTTGTATTGCAGACAATCTGGGGATATAAGGAACTGCGGAAGCCACTGGAAAAAGAAGGATGGAAGAAATCAGACTTTCAGGTAGAGTGACTTGGGACCGAGGCTTTCACCTTTCTCCCCTTGGTTTCAGGTGATGCTTCTGTCTTTGGTTCTTCTGTTTCACTGTCACACTGAGTCGACTTTTGACCCACGTCTCTGTGTGTAAAGAAGTCATTTATTTTCTTTTCCCCCCAAATGGCGCCTGAAGCAGTCTTGGTCTTGCGCTGTGTCGTAGCGCAGCGTGTGTCGTAGCGCAGCGTAAATGCTGCTGGCAGTGTTGAACGGTGGCCTTTGGGCTCT
Organism: Cervus canadensis; assembly: GCF_019320065.1. Taxonomy (NCBI): domain Eukaryota; kingdom Metazoa; phylum Chordata; class Mammalia; order Artiodactyla; family Cervidae; genus Cervus; species Cervus canadensis. The sequence continues at coordinate 75,374,510 of NC_057396.1, forward strand.
TCTCCAAATCTGTCTCAGCCCTTGGAAGGAGTCTGCCGTTTTCTGAGACTGTATTTCCTTTTGATAGTGTGAGTGTTTGGTGCCTTTGTAATCGGTCAGAAACACAAGTCAAAGCCCTAATGTCCTGCTTTGTTTCACTATGTGGGTGTTTACTTAGCCCTTGTGAGTCAGCTTTTGGTAAGAACTGTATTTGGGAATAAGGCCCTGAAACTCCGAGCCCATTAGGGAGTAGGACATGGGTGAATTCGGTCCTCTGTGACGTCACTGCATTTTATGTCTGCCTCCAGGTGAATCTGAACAATGCTTCTCGAAGCCAGAGCAGTCACTCCTATGATGACAGCACGCTCCCTCTCATTGACCGGAGCCAGAAGTCAGGTACAGGGTCTAGGGGACGCACCTCTGCTTTATTCCACCTCTGCTCTTCTCTCGTGGGCCTGCTATCTGACTAAATACGATACGTATTGTTTTCTGAACAAGCTTGTCTTTTGGTGGAGGAGAGTTATACTTCACCGCAGGATTGTAGCACGGAACTTTAGAAACTAAGAGCGTGTCAGAAGATGAGAGAGTTAGCCTGGGTGTGACCCCCCAGCTTTGCCTGTGGACTTCAGATGACCGGAGAGTGAACCCTGCTGTTTTCTCTACTTACGTTATAAATTTAAGATGTGCAGCGTAATGATTTGACATATGTATATAGAGAGCCCCGATTTAACGATGGTTTGATCTGTGATTTTTCAACTTGGTGGTGGTGCAGAAGTGATGTGCGTTCAGTAGAAACCACACTTCAGGTTGAGTTCTGACCTCTTCCCTGGCCGGTGAGACACCGCGGGCCACTCTCACACGGGCAGCAGCGGCGTCAGCCACAGAGCCCAGTCAGCCGTGCGGTCAGGAGCGCGGGCGGAAACCGAAAACCGAGAACCGCTCTGTGCCCAGACAGCTGTTCCGCCGTTCGCTTTAAGTGCCGTTTTCAGTGTATCATCTTGTGAGATAGTCGGCGCTTTATCGTCAGGTAGGCTCTGTTAGATGATTTTGCCCACCTGTAGACTGATGTAAGGATTGTGAACACGTGTAGGCTGGGCTAAGCTATGACGTTCTGTCAGCCTAACGGTAGGTTTATCAGGATGTAACCCTATCATCAGTCTAAGGGAGATCTGAATATTGCAAAAGGATTATTCTTCCCTCTTAAATTTTCATATAATACCAAGTAGTATATGTTTACTGTTGAAAAATTAGAAAATAATAGGCAAACCAGGAAAGGGACAGCAACAAACACCACTCACTTCTGTCATTCAGAGATGACTCTGCTATTCCGGATTATATCTGAAATACTGCCGTGTGCGCAAACACGTTTTCTTCAAAAGACAAACCATATATTTTGTTTTGTAAAGTGATTTTCACTTGTGTCTTTTATAATCCTTATTGTCTTAATGACACTGGGATTTTGCCTGAGATGTGGTCTGAGGATCATCAAATCTGTTGACATTTGTGCTGACGGTACAGAAGCATGGACGGTGCTTGCTTCATTGCTGGGGGCTGAGCATAAACCGGGGTGGTGACACCAAGCCAAGCCCGCTGCCGTCGTCTTTGTTGCCATGTGCTTGCCGTTCCGAGAAGAGCCAGTTTGGGGAGGGTGGGGGAGAAAGCCCGTCTCCCTTAAGAATGTAGTTGATGGAGCTGTGACAGTTACTGATTTTATTGTTTCTGTCCTTGAGTGCTCTTTAATACTCTGCACTGATACGGGGGTACCCGTGGCACCCTGTGGCGCACCAAAGCCTGATGGTTATCTTGAGGGGGAGCACTTGTGCTGTCGTTTGAGTTACTAGGTGCAGTAAGCCACTGGTTGTTTTTTTTTGGAAACACCATTTTTACTTAAAAATGACAGACATTTTCTTGAAAATGAATGCAGAGAGCAGTTTGGGAAAAAGTAACTGACAAGTACTTGCTGCCTAAATTTTCAAGTGAAAATTTTAATTTTGGAAGACTTGTATGTCACTGTGAGCCTGATAAAATCCCAATACGTAATATACTTTTTGATGAAATTTTTGATGATTTTAGTGAGCGTGATTTTTTTGATATATCATGAAATGTGTTAACTTTAGAAGATCTGCGTAACTCTGTGAACCAGTATATTTTCCAGGTGACCAGTGCATGATTTTCAAAATCACACAGGGTTAATTGATCCATTCAAAGTACAAAACAGACCAGTGGGTTTTAATTTAACAGAAGATGAAGAGAGCATTGGTTTGGATTCAGATTGCACATTGTTCTGACCTTAAAGAAAACTCTACTTGTTGAGTATTAGTATACTATCAAAGAATAGTCACCATCATCTGAAAACACTTAAAATTCTCCTCCCTTTTCCAACTCCTTATCTGTGTGAGGCTGGATTTTCTTCCTACAGTTCATCCAAAATAACATCCCAACAGATTGAATTACAGAGGCAAATATGGGACTCTAGCTACCTTCTCTTAGGCCAGTTTTAAAGATGTGCAAAAACGTAAAACAATGCTTTTTTTAAAAAATTAAAAGTATGATTTATGTTAACATGGAATAGGTTTATTGTTATTTTTAAATGAAATGAATATTTAAAATTTCTTCACACCATAACTGTTAATACAAGTAACCTGCACCAATGAACACTCTTTGGATCCTCATAATTTCTAAGAATATAAAGGGGCTTTGAGACCAAATAGTTTGAAGCCCGCTGGCTTAGAGTGAATGGTTTCTTATATTAGAGTCTGTAGGAGAGGGATCTCTTTTATTTAGAGCTTGGCACTTGTGGGTGGTGCTCAGTAAAAATTTGATGAGAGGGAGCGGGGAGGAAAGACGACTGAGAGCGCTTTTTATGATGAGTGTGAATTTTGAAGAGTTGGTTTTTGACCTGGATAACTTTCTGACTCTCTATAGATAAGAAACCTGATCGGGAAGAAATTCAGATGAGCAGTATGGGATCAAACACGAAATCATTAGGTAGGTGATTGATTGGTGCCTAAGCCTGTGGAGGAGCAGGTCACTGGGCCGAGGACTGTCCGGCGCTGCGCTTCTCTGCAGCAGCCTCGGTTTGCCGTCCTCAAGAGTGCTGGCTGCACACTGCACTGGAAGGGTTCGAAGGCGTTTAGTAAAACCTGATCTGTTTACCTTTCCCTACATTTCCAAATGTTCAGAGGTTAAAAAAAACCGCTTTATGCCTCTGCATCACCACAGAATCTTCTGTGTCCCTGAACTGCGCTCACGGCCTTTCGCAGTCTGCCGCCGGGTCTCTGCCGCCCTGCTCTCCGTGTCCTCTGTCTCAGCCCACCTAGTCCCCTTGCTGTCCTATCTCTCCACTCCTTACTCTCTTTATTTTGCTCTTGTAATACCTCCTGTTGGAATGCCCTTCCCAACGGCTTTCTAAATTGTCTTCATCCCTAAAGGCTTGGCTGAAGTCCTGTCTTCTTTGTTAGGCCTTGCCTGACTATTGCAGCTCACCTCACCTCACTGTCTTCTCCTAATTCCAGTACTCTGCATAGACAGATCTCCTCAGTTTAGCTTTATTATTACTTGTGGTATATATTGCCCTCCTGGTTAGATATAAGTTTTTTATGTCAAGGACTGCCAGACCCTAATGCCTTTCTGGGGCATTTGGTAAAGTTCAGTGTCCAGAGGTGCCAGATTCCCATTTGTCTACTTAATGCGTATTTTACACTAGAGGGGAGCACCATGTCTCTGTGTACATTTTTTTCTTTCCTTTTTTGTAAACTAGATAACAGCTATTCCATGCTGAATGAGAGAGGGGACCACAGCAGAACACTGGATCGATCTGCAGATCTGGGCGAGACGGAGCCGCTGAAGGGGGCGCCCCTGATGGTAAATCCTCTTCATGGGCTGTGTCCTGCTAAGGCCAGCTCTGTTTTGAAGCCTGCATGTTCTGTGAATTAGGAAAAAAGTCTGTAATTAAAGATAGCATCCTTTTCTTGAAGCATTTTTTTTTAGGGAAAAAGTAGGACTTTTGATTCACGTTGAGATTTCTTGGGCCATAATTCTACAGTGGTCGAGATGGGAGAAGCAAGGTTGTTGTGAATGTATTGCGTGTATGACTAACGCCGACTGATCTATCCTCACAGTACTCGTTTTCTATTCCTGCCTTTTCTCGAAAATCTTGCCGTTCCCTTACGACGATTGGCCTCGTTTTGTTTGAGTTTACAGATGTGGGGGCTTTCCCTGGGTCTGGCACTCATTCGTGAGGTTCCTGTTTTCTTACTCTCCTACTAACAAATCGCATGTGTTCACAGCAGGACGAGGGGCAGGAACCTCTGGAGGAAGAGTTGGATGTGTTGTTTGTGGATGATGAGGGGTACCCCATGTCTCACCCCCCCATGGTATGTCCTCTAGCCACCCCCAAGGTCATCCCCCAGGGATGAGGACCCTGTGTGCCAGCAGTTTGCCAATCATGCCAGTCTGATCACTCTCAGCCACGTGGGGCTTAGGGGCGCTGCTTCTGTGATTGTCACCTCTTGAGAGGCCACTAGTGATCTGATTTTCCATTTACGCCACATCCTTCCCTCCAGATTTGTTCAGCTGTCTTTTGGTTCTCCTTATTCCCAACTGTGCTAACATGTCTTTTCTTTTTTTCCCTACAGCAGAAGATTTAGCACCACTCTATCCGCTGCATCTGGGCTTATAATATATGTACTTTTATTTTTTGGTGGTGAAATGGACTGATGATTTTCCCTTTCTTCGCTGGACTGTTGTGCCAACTGCCAGGCTGCCTCCTGCCCTGATGGCCCTAAGTGGCTGCCTTCTTTCCATCAACTCCTAACGTCTTCCAGTGAAGCTTAATTATCCCTCTTCCCTCCTCCAGACCCTTCCAGTCACTCCCAAGAAGCCTGACTCAGTTACAGACATATCTTGAGAAACTGCTGCAGATTAGCTCTTTTTGCCAGCTCTCCCTGGAAATCTTGGCCTTGTGTGGAGGGAGGGAGGAAGTGGGACTCTTCACTGGAAGCCTTGGGAAGAACCGGAAGTTACATGCTATACATGCCGTGTCCAGCAGTCTGATAAACTGATGATTCTTAATCAAGATTTTTGTTTTCCTGGTGGGGAAGGGACCTTTTTTTAAATTTTTTTTTTTTTTTTGAGAATGGAAAGTGTGAGCTCTTCTTTTATTCCTAATGACTATTTTTGAAGCAAAGAAGGCCGGCAGCATTGGCACATCCCGCTTGGCAAGGGCCCTTGAGTAAGTGGAGGTTTCCTAGAGGGGAGAGTAGGACGCCTCGCCCTTCTCCTCTCCAGGGCCGGGCCATCCAAGGACCTGCAGCCCCCATCTCTTCCCCAAGCCCCCTGCCAACCCCGGCTGCCGCTGCTGCCCCTGCCGAGGCCGCCCTGAACCCTCCTCCCCCAGTCCGTGGTAATGTCGGCTGACTCGGTCTGGCCCTTTGCAAGAGGCTGTAGAAAGAGGAGAATGTGTCAAGGAAGACTTTTTTGGGTGTGAAGGAGCAGAAAGATGTCTTCTGGGGAGGAGAAGAGCCTCTGGGAGGAGCTAGTAGGAATGTACATGATTTATTTAGTCTGAAACTGGCAGGAAGCTTCCCCGCTGGCTCCCCCCACCCTGCTTTCTCCTCGCCTCACCCCTGCAGCCCTGCCCTGCCCCCGCCTCCCCCCTGGACTGGCTGGCTGACTAAAGGACGAGATGTACATACTCCTGCCCCCTCTGCCCTGAAAAGGTGGGGTTCGCCCCTGGCTCTGCCTCCTCTTTGTGCCTTTGGCCTGGGGTGCATCTCCTCCTTCCCTTCCATGTGCCTTTCTTTGCCTCTGCAGTCTCATTTCTCATGATTTTGCAAATTATACTTTGTTGCTTTCTGACCTACTGTTGGCCCCAAATAGCAGAAAGAGGAGAGGGGACCTAGAGACCCTCCATCTCTCCACTGGGAATTGGAACAGCCTCTGATTTTAGCCATAGAAGGTTTTTGCTCAACTGTATATGTTGGGGTTTTGCAAAAGTCCTGTTCTGATGAGTCTCCAGATGAGGTTGGTTGCCCAGGATCACCTTCATCTCTGAAGGGGTTACAGGGAAGGCGTGTCCATCCCCGCCTCCCGCCCCGGCCCCGCCCCGCTCCTTCCCTCATCCAGTTAGTGTATATTTGCAGGTTGTGCTAGAGGAATCAGCTGCTATGTGGTTGATTTTTTTTTTTTTTTAAACCCTGTCCCTTATTTACTTTTTACTCCTTCCCTCAATCTAAAAGCTGTTCAAATGCAACTGGAAATCTTTATTCTCCTCCCTCCCCCTTCCCTAATATATTGAGGCTTTGGGGTAGGAGAAAAGTGCACAACCCACCACCCTCCTCCCCCCTTTCCCTAAGCATTACAGTTCCTTACTTACCCCTTTGCCTCCTCACACTACTTGCCACTCCTTTTCTGGCAAAAAGGAGCCTGTTCCCTCTGTGGCTCAGTGGACTGCACAGGGGAGACCGCCCCGCCCAGGCCCGGCTCCACTCTTGGTTTCTCTCATCTTCTGCTCCTTTCCTGGTGCTCTTCTTGTCGGTGGGGTGTGGGTAACAGAACAGCCATAGGCTTTGGGGACCTTTAACTGTTTTTTCCTTTTCATTTATAAAAACACTAAACATTCAATTTCAGAGAACCAAAAATCCCACCTTCCCACCGAACACTACTAAGGGGCATGTCTTCTGCTCCATTCCTTTTCTGTTTTTCTTTCTCTCTTGTTAATGCTTTTAAAAACAAATGAGTTTTTTATATAAATAAAGTTTTTAAAGTGTGTATGTGGGGGGTCTGTGTCATTTCTTCACTTTAAGCTGTATCTCTTCTCTCCTGTTCATCTTGATTACTTCATTATATGTCAGTGTCCTTTTTCTCTCCAGAGCACCCAGAAGGGGATTGTACCAGGATGGATTTATTTTGAGCCCAATCCCAGCTCTTAACAAGGAACATTCTTTTAATTATATATGAAACACTTTTCCTCTGAAGAATCTTAAAAATTAAATGTAGAGTATGGGAAGCTTATTGCTTAACTTACAGATCGGAAACTGAAGTATAAAGAATTAATACATTTCTTAGTCACTGGAATTCTTTTGTGACATCTGACAAAACTAATGTTGAATAAAGCTCTGCAATACATGACCGTCTTGAACATATTTATGAGTAGAAGATTAGAAGCTACCAACTCCAGCTGTCATCCTAACAAGTATGGAAATGTAGAATTAAAAGGCTCACTGGGCCATGAGGTTGCTTCTCGGGCTGTCTGCCATCCTTTAGTAAGATGGTCAGGGGCAGGCCTGTCTCTTCCTCCATGTCCTACCAAGTAACATGTGGGTGGGTAGCAAATGCTCAGATCACCAGGGGTTGTCTATACTGTAGAGGCCAAGGATTAAGGCCTCCGGAAAGGGGCCTTGTCACCTTGTTAAGATGAGAATTGATGTAAAATGCTTTTTGTATGCCCAGTCTTTAGATTAAAAATGTATAGCTATTTCTGGTGATGCTCATGTCTCAGTTTTGTTGAACTAGGCCTTGGGTGTGAGAACTTCCTTGGGCTAGTAAGACCTGGACATCTTCTCGCTGTGGCTGATAACTTTTAATGCTTGATTTGTGTCCGGCAGTTGTTGTGTTGGGAAGGTGACGCACAGAGCCGGGAGGCGCTCCGAGTTTGCCTTAACGGAGAGTTGGTAGCCCTGCTTGAGCGTTTCTTTTCAACGTAGAAAAAGCTGGCTGTTGGTGAATAGCCTTCATTTCTGTTATATTTATTATCCACTGGCATGGAGCTACACACAAACCTTACTCTCCTCTCCCTGGATTGGTCCATTTGTTTTATCTCATTCAATAAATGTTTCCTCAGCATCTTCCATGTATCAGGCATTGTTGTGTACACCAGATTTAGATGAGAGAATGAAACAGGTGGACCCTTTCTCATATCGATAGCAATCCATGAGAATCTGTGCTGTTTTTAAAAAAACATTCCTCCGCCCTTACCTAAAACGTGATGTTAAAAAGAATGATCCATAGAGTCCCTGTATCTTGTTTCTTGACACTGATTTAGGAACGCTTTTGAAGCCTCTTGGTGTCTCTTAACACCAGCTTTAGGAAATCCTGTGTATTTTGTCAAGATTTGCCAACTTATTCCCTGATCTTTACAGCCTGAGTTTTTATTCCCCACTCCCACCAGAGGTGGTAATAGGTTACGCCCAGCCGCCCTTCTGCCTCAGTGATGCTTTTTTTGTGAACATGTTTGTGAAGTAGTGAGTCTTGCTGTGACATTCTTTCTGACAGAGCTCAGAGCTGTGACCTCACTTGGCCGCTGGTTTCTTCCTGAACTAATGTGCTTTGTTATCAATTAGAAATATTTCACCCAGGAAGAGCTAAGAGCCAGTATTCTCGACTTATTTTTCACTGTTTATCTCTGAAGTACTGGATAGTAAAGATTTATCTTGGTATTTTCATAGATAGTTGTAGACCACCTACACCTAGTCTTACAGATCAGAGCAAGTACACAGGAATTACCTGGGAAGCTTGTTAAAAATGCAGATTTTCGTGCTGCATTTCCAGAAATTGCTTCAATAGGTGGGACTCAGGAATCCTGAAATCTTAAGTAACCTAGGTTACTCAGATGCCTGTGGTGAGTTAATTGCAACTTGAGACACTGATCTGAAGACTTGCTTAAGATTTCAGCCTCAGACTATAATAGAATCCAGGACGACTGGCCTCAGCTCCACTAGCAGTAATACTAGTTTCATGGTGGGTGTGGTAACAGCCACAAAAGAGTTCACTGAGGAAACAATGTTTATCTCAAAGGTATGAATTGATGACTGTAGAATTTGAGATACTAGTGACAGGCTGATCCATTGCGTGTAGGTAGGAGAAACTTCTTTTGCAAAATCATGTCATCTCTGCTGATGGGAGATAAACTTCTCCCTTGATATGGGGCCCTCCAGAGCAGTAGAGAATTCCCTAACAAATTTTAACAGAAGGGTCACTTCTGGCTACAAATAGAGTATCCCAACTGGGGAGCAAGTGGCGGCATTGACCAAAACCAGGGAGATGTGTCTGGAAATGTAAATCACTCCCAAGGATAGCCTATCTAAAGAAAACAAAAAACATTCTAGGAGCAAAGTTTCTTTTTTTTTTTTTTGCTGCACCACGTGACTTGTGGAATCTTAGTTTCACAGAGAATTAAACCCAGGCAATGGCAGTGAAAGACTGGACTCCTAACTGCTAGAAATGATCAGGGCCTACTACCCACAAATGGGTTGAGTCAAGAGCTTTATACCTGTCAGTGTAATTGCAGGAGACTTTAATATTGTAAGCATGTGGCAACCAGCTATTTAGCTGAGGAAAAAAATGCCATGCTTCTCACCACATATGGTTCTATCTTTATTGTTTGAAAAGGCAGATTCTTCCAGTTTTATTTAGGATACAGAAGGCATTATTATCTTGCTGTCTCTCCCCAGGGGTTTCTAGTGTTCATGGAACGTAGTTTGAATGCCACAAGGCATTTGTGCCTGAGGAAAAGAAATAGAATATTCATGGTAATGTGCTGGGCACCTCACTGCTCTAGTCTCCATTTCAGTCCTTTGCTCCATCTTTAAGACAAAGTTAGCACTGGCCTTTTGCAAACTTGGCACTCTGGTTCTTTTTACAGCCCACTCTTGTCAGACTCAAGGGTCAGAAGAATGTAGTGTGTATAGCTGGAACTAATTCAGGCTTCTGTTTTTTGGCATTGTGGATTGGATACTCTGGAAAGTACTTTCAGCAAAAACAAGATGCCGGGTAAAATGTATTTGTTTAAAAAAATAATTATAAACATTGCTGAGTACGCACAAAAGTAAGAAATTCATAGATCTTCAAAATGCAGGGAAAACTGTAGGAAGTAAGCGACAGCTAGAGCTAGCTTTTGCTCTGCTTTTGCCGAGCTCAGCAGGCTTTCAGTACCCGTTTAAGTTACTCTGGAGAGAATGTTGTGTTGTGCTCAGTAAGTCACATCTGACCCTTTGTGACCCTGTGGACTGTAGACCATCAGACTCTGTCCATGGAATTTTCCAGGCGAGAATACTGGAGTGGGTTGCCATTTCCTACTCCAGGGGATCTTCCTGATCCAGGGATCAGACCCATGTCTCTTGCATCTCCTGCAATTCCTGCATTGGCAGACAGATTCTTTACCACTAGCACCACCTGGGGACAATAACAGTGGAGGGTATGGGAAACAGGAAATGAATCTAGAAGGTGATTCCAGGTGAAACGGGTACCCTCAGGGTAAAGGGCAGCAAGGAACTTCCTTTGTCTGAACTTGATGGCATTGCCCTAAAACTGGACTCACCTCTTGGTGGGAGCCCAGCCAAAAGACAGCCAAGTCAAAGGTCTGAAGGGAAGATTCCTGCAGTGAGGAAGAACACCAGGGATCTTGCCCAAAGCAGTGTCTCTCTGAACAGCAAAATTAGGGAAGTTTTAAGCTAAGGGTACCTACGTCTTCATGAAGGGGTTTGAGCATGAGAATTCCTCCTAGAATTGGGGCTAGATTTGACAGAGTCCAAGCTTTAGTTGACTGAAGCCAGTTAAAGTCAACTTCATCATCCCTTGGGTTCCAGTTGCTCTGGTAGTTGAGTGCCCTGAAAGGGGAGTGGGGGTTAAATTCTGAAAAACAGCTCAAGAAAGAGCTTCAGGCTATTAGAACTGGGAAGTCTCTACAACTGACGTATTACTTTTGCTATTGTTACTTCTCTTGCAGGATAACAACTGGTTCTTCTGTTCCTTTTAGATTGTTAATACTGTGACCTGTTCAAGGGTAAGCATAGTGGCCAGGCGTAGGTCACCAAATGGCTTAGGCCTGAAATGGCCTCTCTTATGTCGAAAAGCTATCTCTGGTTCTTTTCCAGACCGCCCACTCTGTCTTACAGTTGCTTGTGCCTTCAGGTGATTTCCAGAAGCAGATGCAATCCCTTGAAGGCCTCAAATCCTGTATATAGACTCCCCAAACACGAACGGCCCAGCTTAAAGATTATAAGATGCCTGAGAAATAAGACACCATGAGTGGAGAAGGGTCCAAAGAGAACTTTTTGATTAATGAACTAAAGTCTGATGGTAAGAAATGACAAAAGACAACCCAGCAGATGTTTTTGTGAAAAAAGGAGCCGTTCTGCATTAGAAGCGAAAAGCACAAATTTGAAGTAAAAGTGATTAAGTTGATTGGAGCAATTGAGGGGGTTCTACTGAGTTGGAAGATCTCAGGAAATTATAGAGAATGCTGTCCAAAGAGATGGGAAGGAAGCACGGAAGACAGCGACAGGTTGAGAAGCAGACAAGAATAAGATCTAGTGTGGTATGGAGCTCCAGGAGACGAGGTAATACCCAAGGAGGTCATCGTTGGTACGTTTCAGGTTTGATGAAAAGCACTGAACCTCAGTTTTACCAATCCCAGTGAATTCCAAGCAAGATAAAAAGCAACTCATATCTAGAGACTGAGGTGAAATTCTCTCTTGAGCAGCTAGAGGTAAAATGCAGACAGACATTAGAAACCAGCCCAGCTGGGTGACTTGCTAACATCAACAGTGAAAGCCAGAAAACGCTGGCGTTCTACCTTGCATCCTGTTAACAAAAGAACGGTTCTCATGGAAGCGGATACTTATTAAAACTTTTTTTTTTTAAGAGGGCTAATTAGAAACGTTTTCAGACAAAAGCAGAGTTTGCATAGGTGTTAATAATACAGGATTCTTGAGGCAGAAGGAAAATGATCTTATATGGAAAATCAGAGGCAAGAAGGAACAGAGGGTTGGTAAGAGTAAGTTAGCATTAACTGCAAAAACAGTATACAGTTTGTGGAAGGGAAATATGGACTACAATGAAAATACTGGACAATAGCACGTAACTTGGGGTGACCAGAACACTAATTTTCATGTTTTCATATTCAGGAGGAAAGTGAGGATATTGAGCAACTATGGCTTTTGTGAAACATGTTAGCTAGAATAACCAGTAAAAATATAGAGCATACCGCCTTCAAACGAGAGAGGAAGAAGCCAAGAGGTGGATGGGGGTCAGATCTGGCCCTTCCTCTGATGGAACAGTCTCCGCTTCCAGGGCAGTGGTTACAGGGAGGGGTGAGGAGCCTTCCTCTAGGACAGGTCAGGGGTGAGGAGCCTTCCTCTAGGACAGGTCAGGGGGTGAGGAGCCTTCCTCTATAGGACAGGTCAGGGGGTGAGGAGTCTTCATCTATAGGACAGGTCAGGGGTGAGGAGCCTTCATCTATAGGACAGGTCAGGGGGTGAGGAGCCTTCATCTATAGGACAGGTCAGGGGGTGACGAGCCTTCATCTATAGGACAGGTCAGGGGGTGAGGAGCCTTCATCTATAGGACAGGTCAGGGGGTGAGGAGCCTTCATCTATAGGACAGGTCAGGGGGTGAGGAGCCTTCCTCTATAGGACAGGTCAGGGGTGAGGAGCCTTCATCTATAGGACAGGTCAAGGGGTGAGGAGCCTTCCTCCAGGACAGGTCAGGGGTGAGGAGCCTTCCTCTGTAGGACAGGTCAGGTGCAGGAGCCTTCCTCCAGGACGGTCAGGGAGGGTGAGGGCCTTCCTATAGGAAGGTCAGGGGTGAGGAGCCCTTCCTCCAGGACAGTCAGGGGTGAGGAGCCTTCCTCCAGACAGGTCAGGGGTGGGAGCCTTCTGAGGAGGTCAGGGGTGGGAGCCTTCCTCCAGAGGTCAGGGGGTGAGGAGCCTTCCTCTGTAGGACAGGTCAGGGGGTGAGGAGCCTTCCTCTGCAGGTCAGGGGGAGGAGCCTTCCTCTAGGAGGTCAGGGGGTGGGAGCTTCTCCAGGACATGTCAGGTGAGGAGCCTTCCTCTAGGACAGGTCAGGGTGAGGAGCCTTCCTCTGTAGGACAAGGTCAGGGGTGAGGAGCCTTCATCTATAGGACAGGTCAGGGGGTGAGGAGCCTTCCTCCAGGACAGGTCAGGGGGTGAGGAGCCTTCCTCCAGGACAGGTCAGGGGGTGAGGAGCCTTCCTCTATAGGACAGGTCAGGGGGTGAGGAGCCTTCCTCCAGGACAGGTCAGGGGGTGAGGAGCCTTCCTCTATGGAGGACAGGACAGGTCAGGGGTGAGGAGCCTTCCCCAGACAGTAGGGTGAGAGCCTTCTCTGTAGGAGTTCAGGGGTGAGGACCTTCCTCTATAGGACAGGTCCAGGGTGAGGAGCCTTCCCTAGTACAGGTCAGGGGGTGAGGACCTTCCTCTATAGACACGAAGGTTCAGGGGGTGAGGAGTCTTCATCTATAGGACAGGTCAGGGGGTGAGGAGCCTTCCTCCAGGACAGGTCAGGGGGTGAGGAGTCTTCATCTATAGGACAGGTCAGGGGGTGAGGAGCCTTCATCTATAGGACAGGTCAGGGGGTGAGGAGCCTTCCTCCAGGACAGGTCAGGGGTGAGGAGCCTTCCTCCAGGACAGGTCAGGGGTGAGGAGCCTTCCTCCAGGACAGGTCAGGGGTGAGGAGCCTTCCTCCAGGACAGGTCAGGGGGTGAGGAGCCTTCCTCCAGGACAGGTCAGCGGTGAGGAGCCTTCCTCTAGGACAGGTCAGGGGTGAGGAGCCGTCCTCCAGCACAGTTCTGGAACACAGTGTGTGCAGAACAAGAAGAGCCAGTAAAGTGTAAGAAGGGGCAGAGGACAGGTCCAAGATAATCTCCATCAAAGCAAAGTTAAAATTTAAATAAAAATTATTTGCTGGCTTGTGTGTGGATTGGTCAGCCTGATTTAAATTCAGAAGTTCAGGCCATAATATTTTTATACCTTGCTGACTGAACTGCTGACTCCTGGAGTCCTTCAGGGTATGGAACCTTAGTTTTCATCGAGGAAGAAGAGTTAAAAGGAAATGGAATCAAAGAGACAAGAGAAAATTGAGTCCATACCCTCTGTGTTTCCAGACCCCAGAGCAAGATCCAAATAAATAGCATAGAAGATCAGAAGGAAAAAATAAATCTAAAAATGAAACATCAAGGCAAACCCTACTCTCTGCTGCTTGTTATTTCTCTTTGCCTTAGGAAACCATGCAGCTTCTTAAAAAAAAAAAAAAAAAAATTGCTCCCAAGCCAGAGAATTCTCTAGTTTCATCACCAGCATTCTAGGAAATGAATTCTCCAGTTCTTTTTGTCCTCTTTCAGGACCTACTTTCCTTTTTTAAATATTGATGTGCCACCTGGCTTCAAATTTAGCTTGCTTCTGACTTGGTGATGGAATTCCCAGGAAAGACCTGGTTCAACCTGATTCTCGCCATATCTTTGTATTTTTTAAAAGGTAGGCCCCAAGATCTTCTCGTGGTCTGATTTAAGTTTGATGGCGGACACTTGGTAACTCAGCTCCACTCCACCTTTACTTGTAATGTGTCTTGAATTCTCCTCTTGTTCTAGTGATGTTGCTTTTTAACTTGTATTTTATATAATGTCACCTATATAATGACTTTTCTAAAGTGAAACCCTGCACATATTTGTTCAATAAATACTTTAGGCAGATGCTAGGGCCAAGGCCATTTCTCTTTTGCGCCCCAGGGCTAGAGGCATGAAATTTGTGAATCCGTGAGATAAGTGTTATTATAATGATATGTTTCTAGCATTAGAAAAAGGGTGAGCTCTGCTGGGAGGGAGGGAGGGCAACGCTTCACTGAGATGATGTTTAGTTTGGTTTGAAAGGATAGCTAGCATTCCATCAGCTGGAGGAGATGTGTCATGCAGGGCTGACAGAATAACGCACAGAAGTACTGAGGTGTGGGCATCCTCGTAGGTGAGGGGAAGTTTATTTTATAAAAACATTTCATCTAACAAATGGAGTGATTGAGATATCGCCATTTTGCCATCCTGAATAAATAGATCTTGGGCATTGAGGATCAGCCGTTGCTAACATCACAAAAGGAGAATCAGATAGCATTACAAAGTGGTTTTTCAAAACCAAAGTCAAAACCAAAGTCAAATCAAACCTCTCTTATCTGATTACTATTTTATGGGAAATACAGAAGATGTGGGAAATGTTAAAACTACACCATGGGGATGCAATTAGCAAAATGGGTTAAGAATTACAAAACAAACGACCTAATTTTTAAAATAAGTTAATTGCAAGAAGGAAAAAGATGGAAGCATGCATACCTATAGACTGAAAGATAACAATCTCTAGATTAAAAGACACAATCACAATGCATGAAACTTAATTGGATCATGATATAAAAACATTTTATGAGAAAACTGGAACACTAGTTCAAATCTAGTGTTCCTTGAACATTAGATACTTGGTTTTACTAAGGGGTTATATTTTAGATGTGACACTGGTATTGTTGGTTATAATTAATTCCTTGCCACACTGAGCAATGTCATGAAATTCTAGTGGAAGGAATGTTAGGAGGAAATGTACTTCCAAGTTGTGTGGGGTAAGACTGAATGTTGTGTAATTGCTATGATAGGGAGGTAGAAACGAAACAAGATTGGCTGTGAGCTGATAACCATTAAAACTGGGTTGTGGGTAGATGGAGGTTTGTTATAATATTTGATTGGGTTTTTATGTATGTTTGAAATTCCTTGTAATCAGAAGTTTTGACACAAAGTGAAAAACAATTTGGGAGCTTATTGTTCTAGGTGTTTGCAGCACAGGGGTGCAGAGAGAGTAGCAGGAAATGGTACTGGGGAGGGGGGTGGAGGCACAGCTGTAATGCTTGGGTTATAAGGACTTTTGCTGCTGGAAGGGGGCCAGTGGGTTCCACACCACCCAGGACCCCTAGGGTTCCGTGGTGTTGCCCCCAGAGCAGCCATAGGGACGGCAGAGTGGGTTCCACCCAGGACACCTAGGGTTCCGTGGTGTTGCCTCCAGAGGGGACATCAGCTCACTGACGCATTTTATTAAGAACATTTTGTTTCTAACTTTTTTTAAATGAGGCTTCCAATTTAATAAATTTCATTTAAAAACAGGATTCTGAAGCTTTAAAAATCTTCTCTAATAGGGGAACAATTAAAGACTATCCCTTGAGCTCTAACGCAAAAGACTGGAAGTAGGGAAATGAGCTATGAAACTGCTGTGATACCACAAACGGAGTGAGAAGTTTGTTTTCAGGGGAATTTAGTTAGTGAGAATTTGATCCAGGAGGCAAACTTTTTTTTTTTTTTAACTTTTTATTCTATATTGGAGTATAACCGATTAACCATGCTGCGATAGTTTCAGTGGACAGCAAAAGGACTCAGCCACACACCTATGTGTTCCCCTTCTCCCCCAGATTCCCAGGAGGTAAACCTTTTATGATAATAATTTGTGATAGTCGTTTCCCAGGCCGCCAAGGACCATGAGGAGGGTGTGGAAGCGATGCTCCCCCTTCTAACCGAGCCGGTGTCTCTGAGCATCTTCTGGAGTGCCGGCTCGACCCCGTTCTCAGCAGCGCTCCAGGAGGCCTCCTTGCTGAAGTCCCGTCGTCTCCCCTCACAGCCTCTGGCCTGGCCCGGCTGTGCGCCAGGACTGGTCGTGTCGGGGCTAGGGAGGGCGGCCTCTTCCGTCATTCCTGCCCCTTCGCGGCTGAGCTGTCTCAGGTGTGCCCCCCACCTGCTGCTGCGGGGACGCGAGCTTCTTGCAGCAGCCGAACTGCAGACTGAAAAACCCAGCGGGTGACCACCTTTTCTTCCCCCGTCTCCACAACCTTGGGGTCTCCACTGAAGCAAACGCGCTGACCTCCCCCCGTTACTGTCCCCTGTAGCTGATGGCTCCCTGACCCCTCGAAGCCACACATCCACCCACCACACTCCTGGGGCTAATAAACCTAAGCTGCTAACCGTTCAGACTGACAGATGAAAATGATTTCGGTTCATCCTCAGTCTCCTCCAGCTCATGGACTTTGACTTCGTTCCTCTTTAGTTTTGTTTGGTTTCTAAGGGCTTGTTGGCTTTTGTTCTTTCTTTCTTTAAATGTTGCCCTTGCCCCTCTGACTTAACGCTTGAGTGAAGCTTCCCCAATTTTCTTCGTGCTCATCAAGACAGGTCTTAGCCATCTTGAATCACATGACTCCCTGAGAATCTGATGATAGCGATGACCTTTCTCCAGAAAAGTGCACACACACACCGCGTTTTGCCTATAATTTCAGAGTTTTTAAAGCTGTGCTCAGTGCACTGGGAAGCCTTTTTGGTGGTGGTGGTGATGGGATTGCTTGATAAAAATGCAGTGTTCTTTGGTTCTACCCACATCTATTAAATCAGAATTTTTGGTGGTAGAGCCTAGGAATCAAGAATTTAAGCAGTCTCCCTGGTTAATTCTTAAGTGCGGTAACACTTGAGGAAGTGTGATCTAGAGACCCAGTTTATCTTCACCGTTTGTCTCATCTTCCCCTCCCCGTCACTTACCTGTGGCCACAGGGGTCAGACTGGATCCTGGTCCTCTAGGGCTGTAGTGAAGCCGCCCCCCGCCTGCACCATTGTTGGAGAAGCTCTGGAGTCTGATAGTGGAGTTAGGTCTCATTTCCAGGAAAGTTCTAAACTTAGACAGCTGAGTCATGTCCAAGGAAGCCTCTTTGCTCCCTTTCCTTTGGTCTTAAGCCCATTCTCTATGTATTCGCTTTCCCCAATCCCGAGTGGAAACGCCCCTGCTTCTGGAGACGCAGATCCCTGCCCAAAGCAAGGTGTCCTGGGCTTCTGCACGTTTGCCTCATCTCAGACGCGTCTCTCCTGTGCGTAGCCGGTGGTTCTGAGTGAGACGGCCTTGTACATGGGGTAGAAGGGTACAGGAAACAGGTTTGCGAGATTACTCCTAAAATGCTGGCAAGTCCAGGTACATTCTTGAGGTTTAAAGCTGGTGACGGCGTAGAGAAGGTCACTGAGGAACTTGGTTTTGACTGATTGTTTTTACTGGCTTTAAGTATTTAAAAAAATATCATAGTTAGAAACAATTTAGAAAGTACAGAAAGTTGTGTATGTGTGTTTTTTTTTTTTTTAAGCAGAAGCTATATAGGTCAATTATAATCTTGGGTCCTGTCATCTAGAGGCATGCTTCCATCTAGTATTTTCCTATTAAAAAAAAACATAATAGAGCTTATACAATGCCAACAACACAGTTGCCTGCTTCTCTTGTCTCACATTGTTTTATAATATTTCCCAGTTAATTCTTCAAAACCATATTTTGTCTTTGGTTTTCATGGCTGCATAGTATTTAATCAAATGGATATACCATTATTTATTTAACTTTTGCCCAGTTGTTGGATACTTAGGTATGCTACTTACGTATAGTATTATAAATATGCTGTAACAAACACCTTTGTGCGTAAATCTTTGTCATCTGGACTATTTCCTCAGAAGAGGAATTTCTGGGTCAAAAGCTAAGAGGCGTTGTCAAGGCTCTTGATACACTGGAACTGAACTATTTTCGAGAAGGGCTGGCTTGACGGGAATGTCTTAACACATGCAGAAGTTGCGCTGCCTAATGAAAATCCTTCAGAGGGTTTGCATGCAAGCAGGGTACTACAGTGAAGTGTGGGTAAACAGGGTCAATGGAAGCAACCCCTGTTCTGTCCTGAGGAGGAGGAGGTCTGTTCTGTTAATATTAGAACAAAATCCTGCACCACATCCTCTCAGAGGCTCCAGGCTTGAGTAAATATTACGTCAGAGTTTTGGACCGTGAACCCCAACCCAGGTTACTGTTGGCATGCTGAACTCTCAGGAGACTCGCCTCCTTTGTACTTGTTCTTTCTGCCGTGGCTACAGTGATTTCCCCTTTGGCACCTCTGCTCAGACCACTGCTGTCTTTTTCCTGTGCTGTTCCTGCCTTGAAATGGCAATAAAGGTTTCTTCCTTCGGCAAGTAGAAGTCCTCATTGGCCAACTCTGGATCCTCGACTCCAGTGATGACCCTCCACCCACCCAGTCCTGCTCAAGAGTGGCTTTACCCATCTGCTTTTTCCGTTTCTTATAGTTCCCTCCATTCTAGAACTCAGAGACTGGGCTAGGGGATGGATGCAAATAGATCTCCAGTGTTCTGTCTTCTCTGAGATTTCCTGAAGTTCATTTGCTTATTCAGTTCAGTTCAGTCGCTCAGTCGTGTCCAACTCTTTGCGACCCCATGAATCACAGCACGCCAGGACTCCCTGTCCATCACCAACTCCCAGAGTTTACTCAAACCCATGTCCATAGAGTCAGTGATGCCATCCAGCCATCTCATCCTCTGTCATCCCCTTCTCCTCCTGCCCCCAATCCCTCCCAGCATCAGGGGCTTTTCCAATGAGTCAACTCTTCTCATGAGGGTGACCAAAGTATTGGAGTTTCAGCTTCAGCATCAGTCCTTCCAATGAACACCCAGGACTGATTTCCTTTAGGATGGACTGGTTGGATCTCCTTGCAGTCCAAGGGACTCTCAAGAGTCTTCTCCAACAACACAGTTCAAAAGCATCAATTCTTCTGTGCTCAGCTTTCTTCACAGTCCAGCTCTCACATCCATACATGACCACTGGAAAAAACATAGCCTTGACTAGATGAAACTTTGTTGGCAAAGTAATGTCTCTGCTTTTTAATATGCTGTCTAGATTGGTCATAACTTTCCTTCCAAGGAGTAAGCGTCTTTTAATTTCATGGCTGCAATCACCATCTGCAGTGATTTTGGAGCCCCAAAAAATAAAGTCAGCCACTGTTTCCACTGTTTTCCCCATCTATTTCCCATGAAGTGATGGGACCAGATGCCATGATCTTAGTTTTCTGAATGTTGAGCTTTAAGCCAACTTTTTCACTCTCCTCTTTCACTTTCATCAAGAGGCTTTTTAGTTCTTCACTTTCTGCCATAAGGGTGGCGTCATCTACACATCTGAGGTTATTGATATTTCTCCCGGCAATCTTGCTTATTGGGTCCCCCTTTTTTGCCTGCTACAGCCCAATTAATCAATGAACACATTTCTGAAACTTTCTAATGTTAAACCATTTGATAAATTGTAAGATTTAGATTATCTTTTGACACAGGTGATAAAAACTTGGGTACTCCCACTTTCTCTAACCAGTTGCTTGGCCGCAGTTTAGTCTATGTACTCTCTGGGCCCTCAATTTCCTCATCTAGAGAGTGAGTTATTCGGGTATTGTCATATTTAGGTTTCTATCACTGTAGCAACTAGGGACACAGAAAGCTAAGACTAAATAAACTGGGTGATGAGTATATCATTTTGAATTTGTAATTCAAAATGTTAAATGAGTTAGCACAGAAATAGGTCCTTCTGTACATAAGACTCGGAGAAGGCGATGGCACCCCACCCCAGTGCTCTTGCCTGGAAAATCTCATGGACGGAGGAGCCTGGTAGGCTGCGGTCCATGGGGTCGTGAAGAGTCGGACATGACTGAGCGACTTCACTTTCATGTGCTGGAGAAGGAAATGGCAACCCGCTCTAGTGTTCTTGCCTGGAGAATCCCAGGGACGGGGGAGCCTGGTGGGCTGTCGTCTAAGGGGTCGCACAGAGTCAGACACGACTGAAACGACTTAGCAGCAGCAGTACATAAGACTATTATAAAACATCACAAAGCAGAGGGAAGAAAAGTCAGCAGATGGTGGTGAGATGATGGAGTTAACAATTAGGAAACCTCTCACACCACATACTTCATTTACTCAGGTTTTTTAACTTACTGTTTTGACTGTGCGGAGTCTTTGTTGCTTTGTGTAAGCTTTTGCCCTGTGGCATATGGGATCTTGGTTCCCCAACCAGGGATCGAAACTTCATCCCCTGCATTGGAATGTGGGTTCTTAACCACTGGACCACCAGGGAAGTCCCCATTTTCTTAGATTTTAAAGTTATATCTGAATATATTTATATTTTTTAAGTTATATTTAAAAACAGGCGAATATTGGATTTTGGGGAGAAGAGCTTGCAAACTCTTTGGGAAAAAAGTAACAATATGTTTTTCAGTGCAGTTAGGGTACAGAGAGCTTCCAGATACCCCTCACTTACTGTCTCCCTACTTACCCCCAGTCCTCTTCCCCCAAATCAGTTTCCTCTGTTATTAATATTGTGTATTCATGAGCCAACAGTGGTTGATACACTGTTATTAGCTAAAGTCCATCATTTATATGAGGGATCCCTCTTTGGGTGAGTTTCTCTTTCTGTGGGTTTGACAAATGTATGGTATTTCCACCTCTACAGTATCCCATGGGAAGGTTTCACTACTTGAAAAATCCTCTTGAGTTGCTCTAATCCCTTCCTCCCTAGTCCTCGGCAGTGGCTGTTTTCTGTTGTGATTTTGTGATTTTTCTGGTTGTTTATCTTTTACTGCCTCCATAGTTTTGCCTCTTTAAAAATGTCTATAGTTGGACTCATGTACGTTTTTCAGATTGTCTTATTTCATTTAGCAATATGCGTTTGTTTCCTTCTTGGCTTTCAATGACTTGATAGCTTTTTCTTTTTTTTTTTAATTGCTGAATAAGGCCCCCCCCACCCCCCGACCCACTCACCCTCTGTGATGGCCCACAACTCTGTTTGTGGAGCGCGTTTGCCTCTGAATATGAATAAATCCACTTCTTACCTAAAAAAAAAAAAAAGAACAACAAAATTATTGAAAAAGATTCCATTGTACGAATATACCATGGTTTGTTTATCCATTTACCTATTAAAGGACATCTTTGTTTTTTCAATCAATCCTAACCTCTCGGGAAGCTTCTCTGAAATGTCAGATCTAGTCAGTGTCTGCCCAGACCTCAATTCCTATATTTATTTCAACCAAGCAATTTAGGCTCTAACTATACAGAGGTAACCCTTGGACAAGGTGGGGTCAAGTGCTCCGATGCTGCTCACAGTAAAAGAATAATCATATAACTTTGCAGCTGTCTCTCTATAGCTGAGTTTCCACATCTGCAGACAACCAGCCGTGGGTTGTGTTATACTGTGGTACATATTTATTGGAGAAAATCCTCAGAGAAGTGGACCCATGCACCGTTAAACCCATGTTGTTTGAGGGTCAACTGTATTTTCACGTTAGTCTCTAATAGTTTTACATGATTAAAAAGCATCAATAGATTATGAACTTTTTAATAAAATTGAAGTATGGTTGACATACAATGTTTTAGGTGTCTTACATAGTGATTAGATGTTTGCATGCATTATGAAACGGTCAGTGTGGTAAGTCTAGTAGGCATCTGTCCCCATAACAAGTTACTAAAATATTATTGACCATATGCCTATGCTGGAAGTCATCCTTGTGGCTTATTTATTTTATAACTGGAGGTTCATATCTCTTAGTCCCCGTCACCTATTTATCCTGCCCTATCCCCTTCTCCTCTGGCAACTAACTACCCATTTATTCTTACTGTGAGCTTGTTTTTCTTTTCTTTTTATTGTTTTTTAGATTCCACACATAAGTGATATCATGCATTATTTGTCTTTCTCTGTCTTATTTCACTCAGCATAATGCCCTCTAGATCCATCCATGTTGTTGCAAATGGCAAGATTTTTTTTTTTCAACTTAAGGCGCATCCATATCTTGGCTATTGTAAATAATGCTACAATGAATATTGGTGTGCAAATAAATATCTTTTCAAATTAGTTTTTTGCTTTTCTTGGGAAAGTATTCATAAGTGAAGTTGCTTGATCAGATGGCAGCTCTATTTTTAATTTTTTGAGGAAGCTCCAAACTGTTTTCCATAGCGTCTGTACCAATTTACATTCCCACTAACAGTGCATGAGGGTTTCCTTTTCTCTACATCCTCACCAACACTAGTTGTCCGTTTGATGATAGCCATTCTGATAGGCGCGAGGTGAGATCTGATTGTAGTTTTGATTTTAGTTTCCCTGATGATTAGTGATGTTGAGTATCTTTTCATGTGTCTTTAGCCATCTGTATGTCTTCTTTGAAAAAAGGTCTATTTAGGTCCTCTGCCCATTTTTAAATCAAGGTTTTTTTGCTGCCTAGGTGTTTTTTCTTCTTTCCTTTTTTCTATCCATGGCTTGCAGCTTATGGGATCTTAGTTCCTTGGCCAGGGATCAAACCAAGGCCCTTGGCAGTGAAAGCACAGTCTTAACCACTGGACCAGCATAAAGTCTCCTGATGTTGACTTTGATGAATTCTTTGTGTATTTTGGATATTAACCTCTTATTGGGTATATCATTTGCAAATATCTTCTCCCATTCGGTAGTCTGCCTTTTTGTTCTGATAGTTTGCTTTGCTGTGAAAAAGCTTTCTAGTTTGATGCCATTCCATTTATTTTCACTTTTGTTTCCTTTCCTGAGAAGACAGATCCTACCCCATCCCCCACCCCTGCCAACTGCTAAGACTGTTGTCAAAGAGTGCACTGCCTACATTTTCTTCTAGTAGTTTTATGGTTTCAGTACTTACATTTAAGTCCTTAGTCCATTTTGAGTTTATTTTTGTATATAGTTTATTTCTGGATTCTCTCTTCTGATCCATTGATTTATGTGTTTGTTTTTGTGTCAGTACCTAGCTGTTTTGATTACTGTAGCTTTGTAGTATAGTTGAAACCAGTAAATGGGATGCTTCCAGATTTGTTCTTCTTTATCAAGATTGACCTGGCTATTTGGGATCTGTTGAGTTTCCATGCAAATTTTAGAATTATTTGTTCTGAAGTGAAGTCGCTCAGTTGTGTCTGACTCTTTGCGACCCTGTGGATTGTAGCCTACCAGGCTCCTCCCTCCATGGGATTCTCTAGGCAAGAATACTAGAGTGGGTTGCCAGTTCCTTCTCCAGGGGATCTTCCTGACCCAGGGATCGAATCCAGCTCTCCCGCATTGGAGGCAGACGCTTTACCCTCTGAGCCACCAGGGAAGCCCAAAGTTTTGAATAAAGCTGCTGTAAACATTCATTCATGCAAGTATTGTGTGGACATAAGTTTTCAAAGTCATTTGGGGAAATACCAAAGACCGTGTTTATTGAATCATATGGTGAGAATGTGGTTAGTTTTGTAAAAAGCTGCCAAACTGCCTTCCTCAGTGCCTGTGCTGTTTGCGTTCCCATTAGTAATGAGCAGAGAGTTCCTGTTGCCCTACATGCTCATCAACGTTGGTGTTGTTGGTGTTTTGGATTTCACTCATTCTAGGAGCTGTGTAGGGGTGTTTCACTGTTGTGTTAAGTTGTAATTCCTTAAGTGCTTATCTCATATCTTTATCTGTCACTTGTATGACCTCTCCTGTGAGGTGTCTGATCAGGCCTTTTGCCCATTTTTAAATTGTGTTGTTTGTTTTCTTATTGTTGAGGTTTAAGATTTCTTCATATATTTTGGATAATAATCCTTCTTCAGGTAACTGTCTTGCAAATATTTTCTTTCAGTCTGTGACCTTTCTTTAATCTTTTTTTTTTTTAACTTACGAACTTTTAAGCCATGAAAAGAAATTAAAAAAAGAAAAGACACACTAGATTACACCAACATTTAAAATTTCTTTATGCAAGCAACCAAGATAAAATGACACACACACAGAGTAGCATAATTATAGCAAAGTTGACAAATGGTTAATGTGTTTATTATACAAAAAGTTCATGTAATATATACTCAGAAGACTTTATTACCATAAATTAATGATAAAAAGTTATACAACTAATAAATTTATGGAAAACTGTTTACTCTTGCCAGTAATAAAATAAATGCAAATGAAAATGATAATAAAGTACTCTCACTTTAGGAGCTTATCAAAGTAGCCAAAAATTTCCAATGCTGATAACTAATAGTGTGCTGAAAGATGTTCATACATTGCAGAGAGATGTCTAAATTGGTAAGTTCAGTTCAGTTGCTCAGTTGTGTCCAACTCTTTGCGACCCCATGGACTGCAGCACACCAGGCCTCCCTGTCCATCACCAACTCCCAGAGTTTACTCAAACTCATGTCCTTTGAGTCGGTGATGCCATCTAGTCGTCTCATCCTCTGTCGTCCCCTTCTCCTCCTGCCCCCAACCCCTCCTAGCATCAGGGTCTTTTCCAATGAGTCAGCTCTTCACATGAGGTAGCCAAAGTATTGGAGTTTCAGCTTCAGCATCAGTCCTTCCAATGAACACCCAGGACTGATCTCCTTTAGGATGGACTGGTTGGATCTCCTTGCAGTCCAAGGGACTCTCAAGAGTCTTCTCCAACACCACAGTTCAAAAGCATCAGTTCTTCTGCACTCAGCTTTCTTTATTGTCCAACTCTCACATCTGTACATGGCCACTGGAAAAACCATAGCCTTGACCAGATGGACCATTGTTGGCAAAGTAATGTCTCTGCTTTTTAATATGCTGTCTAGATTGGTCATAACTTTCCTTCCAAGGAGTAAGCGTCTTAATTTCATGGCTGCAATCACCATCTGCAGTGATTTTGGAGCCCCCCAAAATAACGTCTGACACTGTTTCCACTGTCTCCCCATCTATTTCCCATGAAGTGATGGGACCAGATGCCTAGGTAACTTTTAAAGAAACAGGAAAGTCTGACTCATACACAAGATAAAAAATAGGCAACAGAAACTGCCTGCTAGAGGGAGAGATGTCAGACTTAACAAAGACTTCACAGGATTCACTGTAAATATATTCAAAGAGCCGTAGGAAGCCACACGCACAGCAGTGGAAGGGGCACGGTGACAGTGCCTTACTGCCTACAGATCCACAGAACTCCAAAGGGGATCACAGAAAGAGTCTAACGGAACGAGGGAAGCTTTAAGTAAAACAACGAGAAAACTCACTGCAGAGGACCAAGAGTAGATCTGAACTGGATAAAGAGAGAATTAGTGAACTTGAAAATAGGTCAAAAGAGATTGTGAAATCCAAAGAACAGGAAAAAAAAAATGAAGAACATGAACAGCACCTCAAGAGAAATCTGGAGGGGTTATAATAATATCAGACAATAGATTTAAAACAAAAAAATATAAAGATGGACATATTATAATGAAAGAAGGGCCCATCCATCAAGAAGACTTAACAACTACTATATATATATATTTATATATCTAACAACAGAGTCCCAGAATATAGGAAGCAAAAATTGACAAGAGTAAAGTGAGAGCTAGACAGTTTGACCATAATCGTTGGAGACTTTAATACTTCACTTTCAATAATAGAACAACTAGGCAGAAGATTAACAGGAAATAGAGTTGAACAATATAAACCAGCAAATCCTAACAGATATCTACAGAACGCTGTGCCCAGCAGTAGCAGAATATAGATTTTTCTCATGTGCACAAGGAACATCCTCCAGATAGACACCATGCTAGACGATGAACCTCAGTAGCTTTGCAAAGATTGAGATTAGTTAGTGTTCTCTAACCACAATGGAATGAAATTATAAATCAATAACTGAAAGAAATTTTGGAAATTAACAGATAGGTGAAATTAATATACTCCTTAATAATCAATGAATCAGAGAGAAATCACAAGAAAAATTAGAAAATACGAGATGAATAAAATTGAAGGCACAATATAATAAAGTTTATGGGATACAGCTAAAACAGTACTTTGAGGGACATTTACAGTTATCAACACCAATCTTATAAAAGAAGAATAATCTGAAATCAATAACTTAAACTTCCAAAGACATTTAAAGGGAAAAGATGAGCAAAAGCTAAAGCAAACAAGAGAAACAAATATAGAATGAAAATTAAATAGAGAACAGAAAAATACACAGACTAAAAGTTGGTTCCTTGGAAAGATCAACAAAATTGACAAACTTAGTGAAACTGATGAAAAAAGGAGAGCAGACTGAAATGACTAAAATTAAGAATAAGAATAAGGGGACATTATTACTGACATAAATCAGCAGATGCAGAAAGAAACATTTGAGAAAAATACAACACATTTTCCTTATAAAAACATTCAACAAATTAGGAATAGAAGGAAATTTCCCCAGTCTAATAAAGGACCTCAATGAAAAACTCATGGCTAACATAATACTGGTAAAAGAGTAAATGATCTTCCCCTGGAATAAGCAAAGAGAAAAGGACGTCTGCCCTCACAGCTCTTATGGTACTGGGGTTTCTTTCCAGCGATTTTAGCAGTGAGGGTGACGAGCACTGATGGAGGAGAGGGTTGGGGTGGGGAGAAAGAATCCAGATTTTAAACAAGGAAATAAAACCATCTCTCTTCACAGGTAATATGACCCTGTATTCTGAAGAAATCCACCCAAAACTGTTAGAATGATAGAATTCAGTAAGTTAATAAGATATAGGATATACAAAAATCAATTTACTTCTACCATTGAATCACACACTTTAAATGAGTGAAATGTATGGTTTATGGATATCTCAATAAAGTTGTTAAAAATCAATATGTTTATGTACACTGCAATGACCAAAGTGCAGTTAAGAAAACAAATTAAGGTCACATCAAAAAAAACCAAACAAACATAGGAATAAATTTAACAAAGAAGCGCGGAATTTAATCTGAAAATGACAACATACTGTTTAACAAAATAAAAGATCTACATTCACTGAAAGATGTACCCTGTTCATGGGTAAGAAGTTTTACTATTTTTAAAAGAACAATACTCTCCAATTAGAGTCTACAGATTTAACTCAATCCTTATCATAATTCAAACTGGCTTACTGGCAGAAATGGAGAAGCTAAAGTTCATATGGAAATTCAAGAGACCAAGAATAGCCAAAACAATCTAGAAAAAAAAAGTTGAAAGACTCACACTTACTAATTTCAAAACTTAGTACAAAGCTACAGCAATCAAAACAGTGTGGAAACTGGCACAAGAATAGGCATATAGATCAATGAAATAGAATGGAGAGTTCAGAAATAAACCTATGTATTTATGGCCAGTTGATTTTTGATGAGTGCCAAGAGTATTTAATAGAGAACAATCTCTTCAATACGTGGTGCTGAGACAACTGGATATCCACATACAAAAGAGCGAAGTCGGATCTCTACCTCACACTATATACAAAATGAGCCAAAAATGAATCAGAGATCCAAATCTAATAGCTAAAACCTAAAAACTGTTAGAAGAAAACATGGAGGTAAATCTTCATGACCGACAAGCCTCAGAATGGGAGAAAATATTTGCCAATGAAGCAACCGACAAGGGATTAATTTCCAAAATATACAAACATCTCAT
Source organism: Cervus canadensis (assembly GCF_019320065.1). Lineage (NCBI taxonomy): Eukaryota > Metazoa > Chordata > Mammalia > Artiodactyla > Cervidae > Cervus > Cervus canadensis. The sequence continues at coordinate 75,402,471 of NC_057396.1, forward strand.
GCAGCTGAATATTAAAAAAAAAAAACAAAACTGTAACGACGAAGTCAGAAAATGGGCAGAAGACCTAAATAAACATTACTCCATAGAAGACATACAGATGGCCAAAAAGCAATGAAAAGATGCTCAACATCACTAATTATTAGAGAAATGCAAGTTAAAAGTACAATGAGATATCACCTCATACTGGTCAGAATGGCCATCATCAAAAAACCTACAAGCAATAAGTGCTAGAGAGAACCTCCTTGGTGATACAGTGGATGAGAATCTGCCTGCCGATGCAGGACACATAGGGTTGATCCCTGGTCTGAGAAGACTCCACATGCAATCGGGCAGCTAAGCCCGAGTGCCGCCGCTGCTGAGCCCGTGGGCTTCAGCCACGGAAGCCGGGGTGCCTGGAATCCATGCTCCGCAGCAAGAGGAGCCCCCGCAATGAGGAGCCCGCCCACCACACTCAAGAGTAGCCCCTGCTTGCCGCAGCTAGGGAGAGCCTGCGTGCTGCCAAAAGTAAGCTAAATAAATCGTTTAAAAAACGCTGGAGAGGGTGTGGAGAAGAGGGAGTCCTCCTACACTGTCAGTGGGAGTGAATGTTGGTCCAGCTATTACAGAGAACAGTATGGAGGTTCCTTCAAAAACTAAAAATAGAACTACCATATGACCTAGCAATCCGACTCCTGGGCATATATCCAGAGAAAGCCATAACTTGAAAAGATACATGTACCCCAGATTTTTCATTGCAGCACCATTTACAATAACCAGGACATGAAAGCAACCCAGATGTCCACCAACAGAGGAAGGGATAAAGGAGATGTGGTGTAGATATACAATGAAATACTACACAGCCATAAAAAAGAATAAAATCATGCCATTTGCAGGGACGTGGATGGGCCTAGAGATTGTTTTACTGAGTAGAGTAAGTTACACACAGAAAGACCAACACCATGATATCACTTATCTGTGGAATCTTAAAAGGATAAAAAGGTACAAATGAACTTATTTACAAAACAGAGGTAGAGTCTTGGATGTAGAAAACACACTTATCATTACCAGGGGATAAATGAGGTAGGGCTATAATTGGGACGTTGGGGTTGACATATACACACTGCTACATATGAAGTATTTAATTAATAAGAACCTGCTCTCCAGTATAGAGAATGCCACTCAGTACTCTGCCCTGGCACATATGGGAAAGGAATCTTAAAAAGGACGGAATATATACGTGCGTGTGTAACTGATTCACTTTGTTGTGCAGCAGAAACTTACACGACATTGTGAATCAACTCTATTCCAAAAAAATTAAAAAAAATCTCCATGACCTTGGATTTGGCAATAGATTCTTTTTTTTTTTCTGCCCCCTCTCCTGCCCCACCGGCCCCCGGCAATGGATTCTTAGATATGGCACCAGTAGCATGAGAAACAAACAAACAAAAAATAAAGACATTCTCAGCTCAGGTTGCCACAACAAAGTGCCATGGGCTGGGTAGCTTCAACAAGAGAGATCCATTCCTCTCCGCTCCAGAGGCTGGGAGTCTGGGTCAGAGTGCTAGCAGAGTCAAGGTCTGGTGAACATTTTCTTACTGGCTTGCTGACAGCTGCCTTCTCACTACGTGCTCCAAGGAAAGAAAAAGAAAGAAAGGAAGGAGGAAACGGGAAAAGAACAAGTGCTCTGGCATTTCTTCTTACGAGCACATCCATCTCACCACGAGGGCCCTTCCTTCACGACCTCATCTAGATGTAATTATCTCCTGAAGGCCCCATCACCTAATACTATCATATTAGGGATCAGGGCTTCAACATCTGAATTTTTCTGGGAGGAGCTGGGAGTGACCAAAAAAAAAAAAAAATCAGTCCATATCAATAGGTAAATTAGACTCCATCAAAGTTAAAAAGTTTTGTGCATCAAAGGACACTTTCAAAAGAATGAAAAGACATCTTATTGAATGGAAGAGATATTTGCAAATTGTATTATCTGCAAAAAGACTTTGTATCTAGAATATATAAAGAACACATAAACTCAATAATGAAAATAACCCATTAATAATGGGCATTCAATCTGAATATACATTTACTCCAGAAAAGATATACAAATGGTCAATAAGCACGTAAAAAGATTTTTTTGGTCATCAAGAAAATGAAAATGAAAATCACAGCAAGACATACCACTTCACATTCATGAGGATGTTTTTAATGGTGAAAGACAGATATGAACAAGTGTTCGTAAGAACGGGAGGAAACTGGAGTCATCAGACACTGCTGTTGGGGATGTAAAATGATTCAGACACTTTGGAAAACAGTCTGGTAGTTCCTCGACAGATTAAACATGGGGCTTCTGTATGACCCAGCAATTCTATTCCTAGCGAATTAAAAATATGCATTCATACTTGTCCATGAATATTCCTAGCAGCATTATTCATCATAGTTAAAAGGTCAAAACAATCCAAATGTCTGATAACTGATGAATGGATACATTAAATGGTGTGGATCCAGTGGAATATTATTCAGCCAGGAAAAGGACTGCCCACAGCCCACTGCCCATACTCCAGCGAGGGGAGAGGAAATGGAATGGATAACTGATCACGCCTACAAGATGAAGTCTCCATACAAATTTCAATGATATGGAGTTTGGAGACCTTCTGGGTTGGTAAACACATCTACATGTTGGGAGGATGAGGCACCCCAACTCTCCAGGGACAGAAGATCGTGTACTTGGGACCCTGCTGGACCTTGCCTTATGTGTCTCTTCTTTGGCTGTTCATCGTGTCCTTTCTCATACCTTTTAAAAAGCATTTGTTTTTTTGGCTGCATCGGACCTTGCGTGTGGCGCACGGGACCCCTGTTGCTTTCCGTGGGACCTCTCGTGTGGCACACGAGTCAGTAGTTGCAGCTCATGGGCTAAGTTACTCCTCGGCATGTGGGATCTCCGTTCCCTGACCAGGGGTCAAACCCATGTCTCCTGAACTGCAAGCTGGGTTCTCAACCACTGGGCCACCAGGGAAGTCCCCTTCATACCTTTTATTTTATGATAAACTGATAAACGCAAGTCAGTGTTTCCCTGAGTTCTATGAGCTGTTGTAGCAAATAATCGAATCCAAGGGGGAGGTGAGGGTGGTCATGGAAACCTCCAATTTGCAGCCAAGTCAGCCTGAAGCTGTGGCGAACCTGGGGACTACTGCTTGGTTTGGTGTCTGAAGTGGAGCGCAGTCCTGTGGGCCCGAGCCCTTACCTGCGGGGTCTGGGCTAACTTTGGCTGGTGACGTGTAGAACATCTAGCTGGTATCACAGACAATCGCGTGGTGTGCGGGGGAACCCCCAAACACCTGGTATCAGAAATTTTGTGAGTGTAATAGTGAAGGAGAGACAAAGGAGGAGGAGAGGTGTGGACTTTTGTGCTTAGATGAATTGTAGAATACGGGAATTACGTTTGGATGAAGCCATTACAGGGCTTCCCTGGTGGCTCAGATGGTAAAGAGTGTCCTGCAAGGCAGGAGACCCGGGTTCGACCCCTGGCTTGGGAAGATTCCCTGGAGAAGGGAATGGCTGCCCACTCCAGTGTTCCGGCCTGGAGAATCCCATGGACAGAGAAGCCTGGGGAGGGCTCCAGTCCATGGGGTCAGGAAGAGGCAGACACCACAGACTGACTAACACTTTCACAACTGTTAGAAGTAGAATTGCTTTCATGGTTTCCACCTAGACAAGTGAAGATAGGTGAGGGTGAACAAAAATGGAATGAATCAAAATCCAGGTAATCATTAGCCTTTATACAACCGGTCCTTTCATATATAGCGGCACCTCTGCACTCCCTTCGTATACCAAGTTTGACTTTTTTATTTCCGTAGACAACCATTTTATGCTCCTCAAACTGCTGCTGTCTGTCAGCCGACAGTTTCACCTGAGTCGAGCTGCCGTCTAAATACGGCAATGTTTGTGTAGCCACTCCAACATTTTATTGCATATTTACCCTTATTTATAGAAGTGTAGTGGAAAACGGAAAAATCAAGTGCCGATGTTAATGATTTTACGACCGAGACAAAGAAAGATATCATTGGGTATGCCAAAAAAAGTAAATTTGATGCTTATTGAATTTAAGTAAGTTTGACAACTGTGTTCAATTATGAAGGAGAACAACAAAATTTAAAACACATGTACAAAATGTTGTACATATATTTCCAAAGTTTGTGGCTAAAAGATAAGGTGTAGTGGTGGAGAAAATGTGTCAATGTTTACAATTAGATATGGTAGAATCTTATTTTGATACACTGGTTGTTTTAAATAATTAAACAAACAAACAAGCTCAATGATCTTCCCCTCTTCAAACCAGACCTCTTGGAGCCACACCTCGGGGCAGGGTTAGTGCCGCATAGTGCAAATACCGAAAAAGTCAATCCCTGGCCTTTGAGGTTTAAAATATGTTTTGGAAACTCAGGGCAGAGATAAAACTTTTGTGATAAAAAGCTTTTGAACTTCAAAAGCTCGAGTCTTCAGTGACCCAGGGCATACACTTGTGCCTTGACCACAGGCATACAGGAATAGGCGCTCAGTCAGAACCAGGTTTTTCCAGAGCTTTTCTCTCTCTCCAGATAAAAATTCCCTAGGCTTGCAAGTTAGGAGAGAGCCGTAGTGAGCTTAGGGGTTGGGCCGCTGAATCCAGAAGGAATCCTGTGGTCCAGTCTCCAGAGCCGCCATGCCTCTGGAAGTAAGGGAACGGTTCCTTCAAGGAGCAGTGGAAAGAAGTGGGTGTATGGCAGGGCCGGCCAGAGACCCCGCATGGCATGGGAGAGGACGAGCGCGGCCAACGCCTCCGAGAGCGTGCCGAGCGCGGCCAACGCCTCCGAGAGCGTGCCGAGCGCGGCCAACGCCTCCGAGAGCGTGCCGAGCGCGGCCAACCCCTCCGAGAGCGTGCCGAGCGCGGCCAACCCCTCCGAGAGCGTGCCGAGCGCGGCCAACCCCTCCGAGAGCGTGCCGAGCGCGGCCAACGCCTCCGAGAGCGTGCCGAGCGCGGCCAACCCCTCCGAGAGCGTGCCGAGCGCGGCCAACCCCTCTGAGAGCGTACCAGCAGAAGCTACAGAGTCGAGAGTGGCATTCGGATTTGGAGTCAGGCCCATGGCGTCTTGGCCTGGCCACCGGAAGCCAGCTGGAAGAGGAAGCCGGGGACAGGCCGGCAGGAGGGCCCGCGGCAGAGGAGCGGGCACTGCTTCTGCCCTCCCGGCCCGACTCTTGGCACCCTTCGCTCTGGGAAAGGAAGCAGTGTGTGTCGGGGCGGGTGTTAGGGAAGGGTCGAGGGTACTTCTAAACTGCCTGTGGTTGCCCAGAACTGCCCGAGAGAACGATTTTGCTATCTGGCAGAGTGTGTGTGCATCTATCGCCCTGTCACGTCCGACTCCTTGAGACCCCATGGACTGTAGCCCTCCAGGCTCCTCTGTCCATGGGGACTCTCCAGGCAAGAATACCGGAGTGGGTTGCCACCTCCTATTTCAGGAAGGGCTTCCCTGGTGGCTCAGATGATAAAGATTCCGCCTGCCATGCAGACCCAGGTTCGATCCCTGGGTCGGAAAGATCCCCTGGAGAAGAGTATGGCTACCCGCGCCAGTATTGTTGCGTGGAAAACCCCATGGACAGAGGAGCATGGTGGGCTACAGTCCATCATGGGGTCACAAGAGTCGGACAGGTCTGAGAGACCAACACTTTCACTCCAGGAAGAGGAACTCAAAAGACCTTGCCAAGAAAAAGTCAACTCTTCACACAGGTGAATTTGGAGCAGTTTGGATAACCCCCTTTTCCTAAGAAGCTGACTGTCAGCATCAGCTAACCCTCAACAGAGGGAAGTTCACAGTCCACCAAGCTGCAGAGTGTGACTTAGCTGGTTGCAGTCTCCTTTATGAAGGGAGAAGGACAATCAGTGTTACATTTCCTCTTTACAAATTTTAAAAGAGCATTGGAAAGTCCTTTTCATAGTTCCACTGTTTCCTACTCTATCATTTGCCTAATTACTATCAGCAGATCTTTATATCCAACATTAAAATTAGATTTTCTCCTTTCAAATACCATTTCAAATAAACAAAATGAATCAGGACTTGTGAATTGCAAACTTCCAGGAGAAAATTAAATTTGAGAGAATTCCCTGGTGGTCCAGCAGTTAGAACCTGGTGCTTTCACTGTGGAAGCCTGGGTTCCATCCCTGGTTGGGGAACTAAGATCCTGCAGGCCATGAGGAAAAAAAAAAAAGAAAAGAAAATCTGTTTATCAGTATTCTTGCCTGGAAAATTCCATGGACAGAGGAGCCTGGCAGGCTACAATCTATGGGGCTGCAAGGAGCCTGACACGACTGAGAGTACGCACATGTGTTATCAGAATTTAAAGTGTACCCTCTTGTTAATAAGTTAAATACTTAGATATACAGTGCATGCTGCTGCTGCTGCTGCCGCTAAGTCACTTCAGTCGTGGCCGACTCTGTGACCCCATAGACGGCAGCCCACCAGGCTCCCCCATCCCTGGGATTCTCCAGGCAAGAACACTGGAGTGGGTTGCCATTTTCTTCTCCAATGCATGAAAGTGAAAAGTGAAAGTCAAGTCGCTCAGTCGTGTCCGACTCTGTGCGACCCCATGGACTGCAGCCCACCAGGCTGCTCTGTCCCTGGGCTTTTCCAGGCGAGAGTACTGGAGTGGGGTGCCATTGCCTTCTCCGTATACAGTGTATAACCTTCAGATATAAATTAAGTGTTTACATCATATTTGAGACTTCATAATATTTTTTCACTCTCTAATTGTATCACTTCTCTCCCTCCTTTCCTTCCAAACGGATAAAACATGTAAGTACAACATTTAAATTTCAGGCATTTCAATTTCAGGAACATTTTTCAGGGGGAAAAAAAAATTTCCAGAGGCAGGGATTATCTGAGTAGGAAAATAACTTTCCTAGCCCACCCTGAATATCTAGGTAAGAATGATCAATCGCCAAAGCTTCCAGTAGTCTTCTATTTTCATTGTGGCCTTTGGCCCATGCAGTTGCAGGAAGAAGTGGAAATTGATCAATTCCTGGGGGTCCATTCATTTACTGCCTTGGGGGCAAAGGCAGGGAAGAATGGAAATAGCAGTGGATTTTGAGTCTAAATATCTGAGTTTGGTTTCAGTTCTTTGTCATCTTCCTTTTTTTATATATGTGATCTTTGTTTTTACATTTATTCTGAGAAATATTTAAAAACTATTCAAACTGTATATGGAAAAAATGTTCTTAATTGCAAAACACACAAGTAAAAGTGTATGAAACCTACACCGTTTGAAGAATGTTGCTAAAGTAAACACCCACGTATACACCACCTGGGTGTCCCAGGTGGCACAGTGGTAAAGAATCCACCTGCCAATGCAGGAGACTCGAGAGACGCGGGTTTGGACCCTGGGGTAAGAAGATTCCTCGAAGGAGGGCACGGCCACCCACTCCAGGATTCTTGCCTAGAAAATTCCAAGGACAGGGCAGCCTGGTGGGCTGCAGTCCACGGGGTCACAAAGAGTCACACACGACTGAACACGCAAGCACATGCGCCGTCTACCTTAAAAGTAGAACTTCACGGGCATCTTGAATGTGGTCACGAGTTGCCTGAGTTCCATGTTGAAATGCAGACGCAGAATCGGTGGCTTTGGGGAAGAGCCGGAGGTCCTGTGTTTCTCACCAGCTCCCAGGTGACGGGGACGGTGGTGGTCCACAGTTTACAGCTCCTGTAGCAGGGCCTAAGGACGTGCCTGTGGGCCGCCTCCTCACGTTGTGGCCAGGAAGAGCCGATTCTGACTCCATGCTGGAACTGTTTCTTTGACTTGCTCTTCTGCTTTTGTTAGTATCAGCATACATAATGGTCTGCCTCGGGGAACCCTGCCCCCTGACAGACTGTGAAACTAAAGTGCCTTTGTTCAGGACCCCGTCCACCTGTGGATGGCAGAAACAAGGACAGGAAGACATCCTGTGCCGAAGGTGGGCCGTTGTGGAAGATATTTACAAGACTAAGATTAATGGCCTTTTCACTTTGTTTCCTCACGCGCCCTCCCCATCTCCCTTCTATAAAAGAATCTGGCATCGAGGCCCGTCGTAAGATGGTTATTTTGAGACATTAATTTGTCATCCTCTCAGTCAGCCAAATATGACTGAATAAAGTCGCATTCCTTGGCTCAACACCTGTTTCTTGGATTTATTGGCCTGTCCATGGGGTGAGCAGAGTGAGCTTTGGACTTGGTAACAATTTCACCTTCTTTTTCTCCCCAATAAGAGGTAAGCACTATCCCAAATTTTGTGTAATCACTCCTTGTTTTATTTTAAACAGCTTTACCACCTATGAATACATTTCTAAATACTGTAATTCTTTAACTTTAATTTTAATTCTTTAAATTTAACATTTAAATTTTTTAAACCTTTAAAAAGCTTACTTTCCCCTTCCAGTTATTACAGAATATTGGCTGGGCTCCTCATGCTGTGCAATGCACACTTGGTCTATTTTATACCCAGTAGTTTGTTCCTCCGTCTCCCCCACCCCCTCAGTAACCCTCGCTCTGCTCCCTGCTCCTTTTTTGTTATATGCACTAGTTTGTTGTCATTTTCAGATTCCACATATAAATGATATCATACATTATTTGTATTTCTCTGTTTGACTTATATCACTTAGCATAATGTCCTCCAAGGACATCTGTTTTGCTGCAAGTGGCAAAACTTTCTTTTTTATTATGGCTGAGTGTTATTCCATTGTGTGTGTGTGTGTGTATACATACCACCTCATTTTTATCCATCAATAAATGGATAAATTTTTATATAAATAAAATGTTTTTATATAATAAATTCTTATCTATTTTTATCTGTTGATGGGCATTTAGTTTGCTTCCATACCTTGGCAATTGTAAATAGTGCTGCTATGAACACTGGGGTGTATGCCTATTTTCAAATTAGTGTTTTTGTTTCTTTTGGAGATATATATTTACATATATACGTATGTATAAACCCAGGAATGATTGCTGGGTCATTATCTATTTTTAAGCTTTATAAATGGAACAACACTGTGTGCATGCTTCTGTTGCTTTCTTATTTCATTCAATCTTATGTTTTAGAGACATTTATTTTGGTACATAACCTGTACTTCTTTATTTTTGCTGCTGTTTAGTTTTTGTTGTATGAATATGCGCTATTTCATTCATCTGTTCCTACAGTTGCTTTCACATTTTTTTGCTATGAGAAATAGTGTTGCTCTAAGCATTCCTGGTATATATTTCAAAACGCGAATGTGCAAGAATTTCTCTTGATTATATGCCTATTCACTCAATTGCTGAATCATAGTGTATGTACATATTCAGCTTTTTAATTTGATGCCAAATTGTTCTCAAAAACAGTCAGCCCAGTTCACACAGAGCCGTCACAGTTTCTGATCTGCTAGGTCTCTGTGTCTCCATTTCTCAAAAGCTCTCAGGCGATGACGCCACCGCAGGTCCAGGGAAAGCAAGCATGTGGAGGCGTCCTTTCACGTATCGATGGTGCTGCTCAGCTGTCTGTAATGTGCCAGGCGTTGTTGCAGACGCTGAGGACACAACAGTGAACGGGAGAGGACACTACTTTGCCATTCCTCGGACTGAGAGTATAAATATTTGTTCAACATGTGTTTAGTGGAGGTGGACAGCACCTGATCGTCTATTAATTTTAAATTGTACCAGAGAGTTGTATCATACGCACGTTTACCTTTATTTTTTGTTTTCTGACTTTATGTTTTCAAAATGCTTCCCTTTTGGTCATTTCTTATTCTCTCTTGAAGAATGTAAGTGTTTGTGCGTATACACTCATGGGTGATACATTGCAGGGTTTAGACTTAGACTAAGTTCCCTCTTAGTAAATGCTACTGTGTCATGCAGTAGATTTAGAATTCCAGGGAACTGTGGCCTGCAGCTTGAGGCAGCTGTTGACTAGCAGGTCTCAGAATTCATTCTGCTGCTTGTAGCAGCACCACGATCTTAGTGCGTCGTTCAGAAAATGACAGAGGTGGATGTTCAAACATTTCCACCCTCAGAAACGGTTCGCCTCAATTATGTAGAAGCATAAGCTAGCCTGGAGAAGGGCGCGGCAACCCACTCCAGTACTCTTGCCTGGAGAATCCCTTGGACAGAGCAGCCCGGCGGGCTACAGTCCCTGGGGTCGCAAAGAGTCGGACATGACTGACTTGACTTAGCAGGCATGCACATGAGTTAACCAGAAGCCAATTTGAGATTTAATCTGGTGGTGTTTTAGAGCTCTGTACAGAAGATGGTGTAATCAACTGCCCAACTGGCCAGTGACAGAGACAAAGCGATGTGTTTATGAAATCTCATTTACTTTTCCTATGTTTGGACTAAGAAGGCTGTATTTCCCAGTCTCTTCTGCAGTTATGCTAAAGCTATAAGAGGCTGAGGTGATGTGAACCAACCTCAGGCCAGGTAGTTAAGAGCTCTCTCCATGACCTTCTTGACCATTTCCCCCTGACAGTTTTGGAGGGCTCTTCAAGTTTGAGATGGTGGCATTGTCGGATGAAAGGGGTCCAGATGCTGATGGATGGATAAAGTCTGGTCACCTGGTGTGTCTCCAGTTTAGCATGGGTAAAAGCCTTGGTGGTGTTAACTGAGAGACATTGTGGGGTTTGTCCCTGTAGCATAAAGCTACCTAACACGTGTTCTGGGTATTAACCTGGGTAGGTCCTACCACGCTGATGACCTCATACATATTTTTACAGCTGAGTTAGATTAATTTTTATCAAGTCTCTTCACCATAATGTTCTAGTCCTGACCTTAATGGTAGGTGTGTACTAAAAACTTGGTTTATTTATTTATTTATTTTTTAAACTTGGTTTATTAGTTAAAGGAATGTGACGCACAGGAAGAATTTAGTGAACATTCACTTTCTGGAAGGAGACACAAAAAAGTAAGATATTTTCATGATTAATTTACTGGAAAGGATTTTTAAATTATTCATTTTTAGAATAAAATATCAAAATTGAACATTCTCATTAAAAAAGTTTTGTAAAATGTTTGAGGAAAATAGAAAAAGCTCTTCCCAGAGTGCTACTACTCCAGGAAGACCATCATTTACCATCATTTACATGTTCTGTGTTCCTCCGGGGCTTTCCTAGTCCTTTTTATCACACTGTTGCAATCAGACTGTTCTGACCTCCTGTTTTCCATGTTATTATGTCGTCTCCATAAACATAACATTTAGGGGTTCAGTTTTTTCCTTCTTTGAATATTTAGGTTTCTCCCAAGTTTTTGTTTTCAAACATGATGCTGTGAAAACATAAGCCTCTTTGTATAGTAAGATTGTCTATATTAAGAATCACATCCTTCAAAAGTCTTTGAAGACTTCAAAAAGTCTTTTGATGATCCAAAAATCTCAGAGTGAGGCCCGCACAGTCCGAGGTCAGACTTTGTCTCGGACTTCCCGGGTGGTACAGTGGACAGGAGTCGGCCTGCTAATGGAGAGGACTCAGGTTCCATTCCTGGTCTGGGAGGATTTCACAAGCCAGGAAACAGCTGGGCCGGTGGGCCTAACTACTGAGGCCGCTCTGGAGCCTGTGAGCTGCGGCCGCTGAAGCGTCTGCTCTGCAACAAGGGAAGCCGCCGCAATGAGAAGCCTCTGCACCGCAATCAGAGAGAGCCCCGTGCCCAGCAGCTAAGCCCCAGGAAACAGCCCACAGAAAACCGCCAAGAAGCAGCGTTAACAACCTTTGCCTTAGTTTCAGAGCCTTCCAGTCTAGCGTCCAACCTTGAATTACCTCAAGTTCATGCTCCTCATTTGTGTGATTCTCTGAAATGCACATACTCACCATATAGCATGTATATTTACTGGTTTATTTTAAATATTCATTTTTATTTATTTGACTGTGCTAGGTCTTAGAGGATAAGGTGGTTGGATGGCATCACCAATTCCATGGACATGAGTTTCAGCAAACTCGGACAGATGTGAAGGACAGGGAAGCCTGGCGTGCTGCAGTCCATGGGGTCGCAGAGTCGGACACGACTGAGCGACTAAACAACAACGTCTTAGTTGGCATGTGGGATCTAGTTCCCTGACCAGGGGTCAAACCCAGGCCCCCCGCACTGGGAGCACAGACTCTTAGTCACTGGACTACCAGAGAAGTCCCTACATGAATATTCAAAGATGTCCAGGCTAAATATAAGTCTTCATAATTCTAAATATAATACTTGCTCTGTCACGAATTGCTTTAGGTTATTAACTTATGTTTACCGAGTGAAATATCCTTCGATTGTAGAATGAGATCATCCTTAGGGTGGCTGCTTCACTGTGCAAGGCAAAGTGACTGAATATGATAATAGATGCAAAGTTGCTTTAGCAACCCTCTGTATAAAGTATGGTATTTGCTGTTTCTTTCTTTCCTCCTCCCCCTCCTTCCAAACCAGGCTGCTCCTGGCTAGGACAGTTCACAGTCTGATTTGGAAGAGGCTATGCCTTCCTCTTGCCAACAAACAGCCTCGCGGGGTTTAGCAGGAGCTTCCTCTGCAGGGCCTCCTTCACCTCCTTGTTGCGGAGGCTGTAGATGAAGGGGTTGAGCATGGGGGTTATGATGGTGTAACAGACAGACACTACCTGGCCGCTGGTATCATCGGTGGATCCATGGGGCTGGACGTAGGTGAAAATCACGGTGCTGTAGAAGATGGCAATGGCCAGGAAGTGCGAGGCACACGTGGAGAGGGCCTTCTCCTTCCCAGCTGCTGAGCGCATCCTCCCAATGGCCAGCAAGACCAGGCTGCAGGAGGTGAGGATGAGGGCAGCAGGCAGATAGGTAACCAGGGCAGAGAAGACATAGAGGATCACTCTTGCCACGGCTGTGTTTGCACAGGCCAGGCGGAGAAGGGGTTGGATGTCACAGAAGTAGTGTGGTACCTGGTTGGGCCCACAGAAAGGCAGGGCAAAGACATTCCCAGTCTCAAGAGCAGAATTAGCTCCACCAAAAGCATAGGAAGCAGCCACCAGCTGGAGACAGGTGCCCCTGGTCATGACAGAGCCGTAGTGGAGAGGTCGGCAGATGGCCGTGCAGCGGTCGTAGGCCATGGAAGCCAGCAGGAAGCTCTCAGCTGTGGCGTGCATCACAAAGAAGGTCATCTGGACCACGCAGCCCTTGAAGGAGATGGACCTGTCAGAGGCCAGGAGGTTGACCAGCAGCTTGGGTGTGACCACCGAGGAGTAACAGACATCGAGGAAAGAGAGGATGCTGAGAAAGAAGTACATGGGACTGTGGAGGTGGGAGTCCGTGAGGACGAGCGCCATCATCCCCAGGTTGCCCACCACGGTCATGGCATAGATGAGCAGGAAGCCTCCGAAAAGAAGCTTCTGGAGGTCTGAGTCATTGGAGAATCCCAGCAAGATGAAGTGGGTGACGGGGGTGTAGTTTCCAGCGGCAAGGGCTAGTTCTCCAGGCGTCATCTGCAGAGGTGAGAACTGATCATCACTCAGACACTTACTACTTCCATAAGTTTGAGCAACTCACTTAACCATTCTGAGACTCAGCTTCCCTAACTGTAGAATAGGTGATGTATTCTAACCTATTTCATGAGGTTTTCATAAGGATTCAGTTGGATCATGCATGTAAATTATATAGCAGAACCAAATTTGTGTTGGTAATAATAGTATTGCTATTCCTCCTTCCTCCCCTCAATGTAATTACTAACTCTACAAATAATTAATCTTTATTTTCTGTTTGGTTTCATGAGGGGAATTATAACTACCTTTGGGGGGAAAAGCCAAGTCTTCTATCCCTAGACTACTTAAGTAATACGTCCACTTTACATTTGGCCGTTTTTCTTTTGTTTTTTAACAGATATTTTTGCCGAGTGCGTCCGCCTGTGCAAGGTACAAGGAGGAAGAACTGCGGGCGAGTGTCAGTCTTCTGCCGGACGCATGGAGGGTCGCGCTCCAGTGGCAGGACATGGGCTGTGGAGGCAGACGGACCTAAGTCTTCATTTCAGCTCGCCTCTAACTGGTTGTGTCTCCTTGGATAAGCTGTATCTTTGTCTTGTTTTTCTTACCTGTGAAATAGAAATAATATCTACGCAGGACTGCTCTGTGGCCTAGATGAAGTGAATGAATGGAAAAGCTCTGAGTGTCTGGAGCACAGAACATCATCAGGAAAGGTGAGGTCCCTTCCCCACGCTCTCGTGCCTGCATCCACACACACAGGTCACAGGACGCAGCGCTGCCAGGCTCCCGGCGGGGTGGCAGAGTCCGGTCACACGACTCGACCTCGGCGCTTCCGGCCCTGTATTCCCGCTTCCTCACCAGGGGCCCTCGGTGATTCTCACATCCACTCTCCCTCGCTACCGCTGCCTCTTGGGTGAAGGACTTCATTTTGCCCGAATGAAAACGTCCATGAGTCTCTCTGGTCCACAGTGAATGTTAATGGTTTTCTTTTTCTCTCCTAAGACGACAGCCAGATTCCCTTGATGCACACAGACACACACACACTCACACTGTCACACACACACTCACACACTCATACATTCTAATACACACACTCACACACACTCTCACACACACTCACACACACACACACGCACACACAGTCACACACACACACTCATACACATACTCTCACACACTCACACAAACACTCATACATTCACACACACACTCACACACACACACACAGTCACACACACACACTCATACACATACTCTCACACACTCGCACACACACCACACACACACTTACACACACACTCTCTCACACACACACTACACACTCACATGCTTACACACACACACTCACACACTCTCCCCCCCCACACACTCTCCCACATACTCACACTCTCACACACACACTCACACACTCATACATTCACATACACACACTCACAAACTCATACACACACTCACACACTCTCACACACACTCACACACACTCTCAGACACACACTCACACACACACTCACACACTCTCACTCACACACACTCTCACACACAGTCATACACACACATGCACACACACACACACTCTCACACACTTACACACACACACTCACACATACACATGCGCACACACACACTCTCACTCTTACACACTCACACACTCACACACTCACACACACAGAGTCATTCAGCTCTGGGTTTAGGCTGAGCCCCTTCATCCTGCTTCCCAGGAGGTGAGGTCTCTGGTCCTCCTCTCCCGCTCCCCCTCTCTTTCCATCTTCCCTGCTCCAGACAGACTAGGTTCCCTCCTGACGTACTCCTCCCGCCCGACTCCCAGAGGAACTCGGGAGTCCTTCAGAGGCCCATCTGTGATCATCCTCACTGATGACCTTGCCTGACAGCCTTGCAGATGGACCCGAGGCTCCCACCTAGTGAAGGGCCTCGGGATGTCCTGCCTCAGCCCTGCCGGGGCCTCCCCTCACCCGGCTGAATTCCCTTCCGTGTGCGGCTCTCATCTGGAGGTTGCATCTGACTCACAGGGATGAATTTAGAATTGCTTACAGGGCTTGGTCAAGGTTTCTAAGTCTCTTTCCCCCCTGCTGGGTTGTTTTGTTTCTCTATCACACTGTAACTTCTGAAAGCAGACACTGTTTTAAGTTTTGTATCAAGAGAATAGCAAATATTTGAACAGTTACAGTTATGCAAGAATGTTTGAACAATTGAGGTTGTTCAGCAGTATTTAAACAATTACTGTTCAAAATAGCATGAAGCATGACTTTGACCATTTAGGATCTTGAAATAATGTTGAAAGACAAACTGACTCCTGTGACTCAGGAGTGAAGGAGCCTGGAAGGAATCTTTGTAGGGAACAGCGAGGGCTTCAGAAAGAGAAGGGACGGGCTGGACCTGGAAAAATGAGGAAGGTGGAGCCTTGTGGAAGGGATGAGGGTGTGCAACAGCCTGGAAGTGGGAATTAACCTCCTCTGTAAACGTTTACTGGGCAAAAAATGCACGGCAAAGACAGTTTGAGCTTCAGTTTCCTCGGTTTCCGTGAGGCAGAAGGACAGCACGTGTCACTATACTTAGCACAGTTCTGGAAACAGGGTAACGCGTTCACTTTCATGCCACTCCCCGTTCGATCATGACCATGTAGTGGGTGGGAGCTGGGAGATTGCCTGGGGACCCCTGAATGCAGTGGGGGCTCAGGAGATGCTGACAGGCTGGCAGAGCAGGGGGTGGGGCGCGTCCAGATTTGGGGGAGAGGAAGGAGAAGAGGACAGGCGACCTCAGCTCTCTGAACCCGCTCTGCTGGGGGACTCAGTAGGACTTCCGATGGACCATCACCCACCTCAGCGGGCGGCGCTCCCACCTGCGCACCTCCAGTGGGAACTCGGGAACCTCCCCGCCCGGCACGCGGGGGACCCCGAGACTCACTGCCACGCCAGCCGTGTCTTTGGGGTTCTCTCTGGAGCTGTTTCTGGAGTCAGAGCTGGTGGCAGGGCACCCGGCTCAGGTGAACAGAGAGCGGCCCTCAGGACTGAAGCTGAGGGCGCCTCCGGTCCTGCCAGTTTATCAGGCTGGCTCTGCCCTCTCCTGACCCCAGGTGCGGTGGAGGCTCAGAGCTCCGGGGAGGCCCTGAAACATGCCGGGTCCTCATCCTCTCCTGGGACCCCGGGAGGAGCAGTCTCAGGGCAGAAGGGATGATCAGAGCTCCAGGGAGGCCCTGAAACACCCCCGGGTCCACATCCTCTCCTGGGACCCTGGGAGGGGCAGTCTCAGGGCAGAAGGGGTGATCCTCTGCAGAATCTGGTCACTTGCTTTGGTCTTGAAGCAGAGAGAAATTAGGGTCTCCTTGAGGGGCTGGCGCTTATGGTTCCATCTCGGCCGCAGGGAGACTCAGTCGGAGAGGTGAGAGCGGTCCTGCCTCCTCCCTGGACTCTGAATTCTGGGTGAAGAGACGTTATCCTGCCCCCTTGGGGGCTTGCTGGAATCTGGAGGCCAGTTTGCCCAGCTATTCTACTAAAGGGCCCAGGGGAGCTCGGCTGGATACTGAGGACCTGCCCTGGGCTGCAACCCTGGAGGCCGAGTCGGTGGCGCTGAGCCCCACGGGGAGCGAGTCTAGGGCGGGGTCAGGCCGGCTGCGCCCCGGTCCTCGCCGGCCCCGTGTCCCAGCCTCGGGGGAGCGCTGAGTGGGTTGGGGACACAGGGGCAGGCGTCCCGGGGCCTGACCCTCCCTGGGAAGCTCTCCTGGCTTCAGCCACCAGGGACTCATCTAAGCAGGCGCTGGGGGCCTTGTTAACAGAATGGGTGGTTTATCTACATTAGCAATTAAAAAAACTGTATTTTCAGAAGTGAAGCTAGCATTTAAGCACAGGAAATGCCAATGGGCGCAAGGAGGAGCCAGGGGAATGGTTAACCTGGAGCAGAAACCACCCGGATCATCTCCCAGGTGTGGCTTTTCCCCTCTTTTCCTCTCTCTGACTCTGCTTTGTGGGTGGCGGGGAGCAGGCCTGCTCTCTATTTGTCAGCTGACTCTGCTCCCCTGAGCCTGACCCTTGATGGCTCAGCTGAGGCTCCTGGAGTGGGGGTGGGGGAGGTTCTGGAATCAGGAGTGTCTGAGATGAAGAGGAGTACAGGGCACGTGACCCAGCGGCTCTCAGCTGAGACGCAATGGTTCCACTCTGCTCTGAGTCAGGCCTGGATTGCCCAGTGGGAAGACCGGGAGCAAAATCTAGGCATCAACATGAAATAAAAAATATATATGGTCATGAAAATAAAGTATCAGGACATGGAGATTTTCTTTAAAATAATCTGGATGGGTGCACGGTGAAAAATGTAAACAACATTTTGAAGATAATTGACAAGATCTGAACATGAACTGTGAATTGGCTAACAGTACTGTATCACTCTAAAATGTCCCAATTTTGATAACTCTACTGTCTGTTCTTGGGAACTGCTCATTAAAGTGTTTAGTGATAAATGGTTTTGAATACATTATATGTGAATATTTAAAGTGTTTTATATTTATAAATGAGTGCGGCAATTTAGAAACAGTTAGTTACTCTAAAGGGCACAATGTTCTTGTATTATTCTTGCAAGTTTAAAAATTATGTTAAAATACATTATAAATGTAAAATATTAAACTATATTGAAAGAGTAAAAACAAATCTGAGTGGGAGAAGTTGTAATAGTACTGAGGCTGTGAATTGTTCGTTGTTGAAGCTGGATGATAAAGACATAGGCACTTTGGGGTTATTTTTTTCTGCAACACAGGTATTACTTGCATTTCTGTGGGGCAAAAATCTGTAAGTTAATATCTATAGTAACTTCACTGAATCTGGAACTTTTAATAAATAGTAAACAGTGAATGAAAGTAGATTTATTTTCCTAAATTAATCTTTGGGAGGTCTTGTTAGGCAACGTCTCAGAATGACATTGAAAAGACATGCTGTTCACTTTTTCCCATTATTTACAAGTTTTGGACAGTTTTTCTTAGCAAGTCTTTATTTCTATATTTTAATAGAGTTATGAATTCTTAAATAATATTGATGATAGTAGTTACCGTTTATTGAACATGTATCTGTGCCAAGCAGTCTCTTAAGGGTTTTACATGTATTAAGTGTGTTTTAGTTCCTCAATACTAGTATTAGGTACTATTTTTATTCCCATTTTATAGTTGAAAAAAACTGAGGCACAAATCTCTAAGATCATACAGATAGAAAGTGGGAGAACTATGATCAATCCCAGACTGTCTGGTATCAGATTGTACATATTATTTGCTGTTTCATTCAGGTGCAAAATCAAATTAAGTGTTTGTATCATATTTGAGACTTCACAATTTTTGTTTTGGATTGTGAATTGTATTGCTTCTCTCTTTCCTTTCCTTCCAAACATAAAACATTTTAAGTACAATGTTCAAATTTCTAGGATTCCACTTTCTGAAACATTTTTCAGGAAAATATTTTCAAGAGAGACAGGGATTACCTGAATAGGTAAATAACTTTCCTAGCCCACCCCATAGTATCTAAGTAAGAATGATCAAATCACCAAAGCATCCATTAGTTATCTATTTTTATTGTGGACTTTGGCCCATGCAGTTGTAGGAAGAATTGGAAAAGGATCAATTCCTGGGATTCTGTTCATTTAATGCCTTGGGGCAAAGGCATAGAAAAGTAGAGATAGCGTTGGATTTTGAGTATAACTATCTGGGTTTGGTTTCAGTTCTTTGTCATCTTTATGGTCTTCCTATATATATATATATATATAAATATGCTTATTCTGAAAAATATTGGTTTTTGTTTTTATGCTTATTCTGAAAAATATTTTAAAACTTTGTTTTTATGCTTATTCTGAAAAATATTTTAAAACTAGTTGAACTGTGCATTAAAAAATGTTCTCAATTGTAAAATACACTTGCCAAAGTGTATAAAATCAACCCCATTTGAAGAACACTGTTAAACACCTATGCATGCCTTATTTGGGGCTTCCCAGGTGGCTCAGCATTAAAGAATCTGCCTGTCAATGCAGGAGATGCAGGAGCTGTGCGTTCGATCCCTGGGTCAGGAAGATCCCTTGGATGGCAACCGATTCCAATATTCTTGCCTGGAGAATCCCATGGACAGAGAAGCCTGGCGGGCTAGGTCCATAGGGGGCAAAGAGTCAGACACGACTGAAGTGAGTTAGCAGGCACGCACATGCACTATCTACCTTAAATACATGTTACAAGCACCTTTAATGTGGTTATGAGTCACCTGGGGATCATGCTAAAATGCAGAGGCTGATTCAGTAGGTTTGGGAGGATCCTGGGGGTCTGTGTTTCTAACCAGCTCCCTCCTGGTGGAGATGGTGGTGGTCCACAGACCCCCAGGCTGTGCCTCCTGCTCTGAGAACCCTCCTGTGAGCCTCTCCCTAATTTCAACCCCCCTGTTCTCCGCAACAAGAGAAACCCCAAATTTTGTGTAACCACTTCTTGTTTTATTTTAAATAGCTTTACCATCCGTGGAAACGTTTCAAAATATTACAATTGTTTAGTTTTGCTTTTTAAAAATTTTTTTCTTAAGTCTGATGATTTTTAAATACAATTTTAGAGGGTTATTTCCATTTAGAGTTGTTACAAAGGATGGCTGTGGTCCTCACTCTGTGCAGTGCGTCCTCGAGCGCGTCTCACGCCCAGTCCTTGTCCCCGCTCTCTCCCACCCCCGCAGTGCTCCTGGCTCTCCCCCCAACCCAGGTCACCGCTGTGATTGCTCAGTCACTTTAGCTGTGTCCGACTCTTCGTGACCTCCGTGGCCTGTAGGCCGCCAGGCTGCGCTGTCCATGGGGTTTTCCAGGCGAGAGTACTGGAGTAGGTTGCCATTTCCTCTTCTGGGGGATCTTCGCAACCCAGGGATCGAACCAGCGTCTCTTAGTTCTCCTGCATGAGCAGGCGGGTTCTTTACCACTAGCGCCAGCTCTATGCGTCTGCTACTTTTCTGGTATGTTGCTATTTGCTGTATTTTTATTAATAACGTGTTTTTAAATTTTAGTTGTTGTATTTTGGCTGCACTGGGTCCTCCTCGCCGCACGGGCGCTCTCGCTAGCCGCGGCGAGTGGGGGCTCCTCTCTGGTTGCGGTGGGCGGGCTTCTCATTGCGGCGGCTTCTCCTGCTGCCAGGCGTGGGCCCTGGGCTCGTGGGCTCCGGGAGTCTGTGGCAGGGGGGCTCCGTAGTTGCGGCTTCCGGTGGTGCGCAGTTTTAGTTGCTGCGCGGCGGCTGGGATCTTCCTGGCCCAGGGATTGAACCCGTGTCTCCGACACTGGCCGGCAGAGTCTTTACCACTGAGCCACCAGGGAAGCCTGCTGTGTTTTTTTTATATCATGCAGTATTTTGTGCTTGTCTGACTTATTTCACTTAGCATAAACCCCTCTGAGTCCATCCACGTTGCTGCAAATGGCAAAAATTCATTCTTTTTTTTTTTTTTTTAAGCAACCGAGTACTATTCCATTGTACACACACACACACACATCTTTTTTATCCATTCCTCTGTTGATGGGTACCTAGATTGCTTCCATGTCTTGGGAATTGTAAATAATGCTGCTGTGAACATTGGGGTGTGTCTATCTTTTCAAATCAGTGTTTTTATTTCTTTTGGATACATATAGCCAGGAGTAATTGCTGGGTCATTTCCTGTTTTCAGACGCTATAAAATGGAATAATACTGTATGCATTCTTCTGTTACTTTCCTATTTCACTTAACCTTATGTTGTAGAGACATTCGTTTTGATACGGAATGGTATGTAATGAATGGTATGTTATTGTGATGTAAACGAACCTGTAGTTCATTTATTTTTGCTCCTGTTTAGTTTCTGTTAGGAATAAGCTGCATTTTATTTATCCGTTCCTAGTGCTGACACCTCTTTGCGCTACTTTCACTTTTTTGCTGTGAGAAGCAGTACGGCTATAAGCATTTCGGCTACATGTTTCACAATGCAAATGTGCGAGAATGTCTGTTTTATAGAAGTTCTGCTCATGCTGGATCCTAGAGTATGTATAGGTTCAACTTCTTAATCTGTTGCCAGTTATTCTCAGAAGCAGAAGCTCAGAATAGCTCAGTTGGGAGAGCGTCAGCCTGAAGATCTGAAGATCCTTGGCTGGATCCCGTTCCGGCGGCGGAGTCAGGCGTCTGCCCCAGCGGGAGCTCCGCGCCCGGGCGCCCGTCTCCTCTGCGATCAGGCAGCGCCTGGCTGCCACGGTTCTCCCTCGCGCAGGGCCGGCGACCTGCTTGCGTGGACACGGAAACACTGGTCGATTTTCCTTGGACAGAAAGGAGCTCAGACCAGTCCATCCTAAAGGAAATCAAAACCCTGAATTTCATCGGAAGGACTGATGCTGAGGCTGAAGCTCCAATACTTGGGCCTCCTGATGCGAAGAGCTGACTCACTGGAAAAGGCCCTGATGCAGGAAAGACTGAGGGCCGGAGAGAAGGGAGCGGCAGAGGGTGAGATGGTGGGATGGCGTCACCGACTCCATGGATGCGAGTTTGACCAGGTTGAAGGAGACCGTGGAAGACAGAGGAGCCTGGCGGGGGGTCGCAAAGAATCCACACAACTTAGGGACCAAACAGCAACGACGATTCTCAACGGTGGTCAGTCCAGTTTACACAGAACCGTCCCTAACATTGGGATTGTCCGCTTTTTAATGTTCGCTACTTTGGAGGGTATATAGGTGTATCTGGGACTTTAATTTTTATCTCCCTCATTGCTAGGGAGGGTTTCGGGTGTTCAGCCAGACCCTGCCTGCCTTCTCACAGGCTGTGAGATGTTGGATGAGTTGCCCAATTTAGCTCCTCTTTTCTTCAGCTGTAGGAGGAAGACAACAACATTCACTCACAAGATATAGTCCTTTCTAGGGAAAGACTTGCCGCTGTCAAAATGACATTGACCCAGCCTACTTTAGGTTTCACTTTGACCCGTACTCTTCCTGGGTGTAGGAAGCTGGAATCAATGCAGAGATGATGGAAGCACCCAGAAAGGCAGCCTGGGTGTAAGGAGAGGAGTCTATCAGCTTGTGAAAAACGCCCAAGTACCCAGAAGTTGCGTGTTTTAGTTAAGGAAACTCTAATAGCTTTAATCAACAACCCCCAAATTTCAGTGACCTAACAAAAGGAGAGTTTATTTTTTGTTGCCAGTTACAAGGCAGCATTTCTCCACTGACTTAGGAATCCAGGTTCCTTGCAAGTTTCTCTGCGATGCCCTTCAGAAGTTCCCTGTTCCACCTGTCAGCAGAGGAAAGAGAGTCAAGAAGTCCTAACACCCACCCACTTCTTAAAAATCCATCCTTGGGATGGCATGTCTCCTCCAGTCACATGCCTTTGGTGAGACCTGCTCACGCGGTGGCATCTATATGCAAGGGGGCCTCAGAAATGTGGCCCCGAGTTGCGACTGTCCGCTTGCCAGCAGGACGCTATGGAAGGGAAGCCACGCCACACACGGTGTTAACCATGATGGCAATTCTCCCCACCATGGTTAAGACAACGGTAGTGACCTTGCCGTCCTATCAGCCCGCCCTCAGGCAACACGACGCCCTTGTTCACATTGAGTCTCCTCTTCATGCTAATTTTAAGGTAGAGCAGGGGTCCCCAACCTCAGCATCTACTGCCTGATGGTCTGAGGCAAAGTTAATATAATGATAATAGAAATAAGTGAAAGTCACTCAGTCATGTCTGACTCTTTGTGACCTCATGGACTATACGGTCCATGGAATTCTCTAGGCCAGAATACTGGAGTGGGTAGCCTTTCCCTTCTCCAGGGGATCTTCCCAGCCCAGAGATCGAAGCCAGGTCTCCCGCATTGCAGGCGAATTCTTTACCAGTTGAGCCACAAGGGAAGCCCGAGAATATTGGAGTGGGTAGCCTATTCCTTTTCCAGCAGATCTTCCCGACCCAGGAATTGACCCGGGGTCTCCTGCATTGCAGGCGGATCCTTTACCCACTGAACTATTAGGGAAGCCCCAGTAGAAATAAAGTGCACAACAAATATAATGCACTTGAACCATCCTGCAACAATCCTTCCACCCTGGGCCATGGAAAAATTATCTTCCATGAAGTCGGTCCCTGGAGACAAAAAGATTGGGGACCACTGATGTAGGTTTCACTTACATCTTGATGAAAGTGAAAGAGGAGAGTGAAAAAGTTGGCTTAAAGCTCAACATTCAGAAAACTAAGATCATGGCATCCGGTCCCATCACTTCATGGAAAAATAGGTGGGGAAACAGTGGCTGACTTTATTTTTTTGGGCTCCAAAATCACTGCAGATGGTGACTGCAGCCGTGAAATTAAAAGATGCTTACTCCTTGGAAGGAAAGTTATCACCAACCTAGACAGCATATTAAAAAGCAGAGACATTACTTTGTCAACAAGGTCCATCTAGTCAAGGCTATGGTTTTTCCAGTGGTCATGTATGAATGTGAGAATTGGACTGTAAAGAAAGCTGAAAGAAAGTGAAGTCGCTCAGTCGTGTCCAACTCTTTACGACCCCTTGGACTGTAGCCTACCAGGCTCCTCTCTCCATGGGATTCTCCAGGCAAGAATACTGGAGTGAGTTGCCATTTCCTTCTCCAGGGGATCTTCCCGACCCAGGGATTGAACCCAAGTCTCCCGCATTGCAGGCAGACGCTTTCACCTCTGAGCCACCAAAGCTGAGCGCTGAAGAATCGATGCTTTTGAACTGTGGTGTTGGAGAAGACCCTTGAGAGTCCCTTGGACTGCAAGGAGATCCAACCAGTCCATCCTAAAGGAGATCAGTCCTGGGTGTTCACTGGAAGGACTGATGTTGAAGCTGAAACTCCAATCTTTTGGCCACCTGATGCGAAGAGCTGACTCATTTGAAAAGACCCCGATTCTGGGAAAGATTGAAGGCAGGAAGAGAAGGGGATGAGAGAGGATGAGATGGTTGGATGGCATCATCGACTTGATGGACATGAGTTTGAGTAAACTCCGGGAGTTGGTGATGGACAGGGAGGCCTGGCATGCTGTGGTTCATGGGGTCACAAAGAGTCTGACATGACTGAGCGACTGGACTGAATTGAACTGAACTGATGAAGGTTACAGACAGTGGTGAAGGGGTCAGGGAAGAGGACATAGTTCTGTCATTTCCTGGTTTTTGTGCTGCTTTTCCTCTGCTAGGAATGTGCTCCCAGGGTAAACTGTGAGCCCTGGGAGGAGAATTGCATACCTTGTTTATTCTTGAGTTTAGAGCTCGATTGTGACATGTGTATCGTTGCTTCTCAGAATTTAATGTGTACCCCAGTCACCTGGGGGTCTTGTTAAAATGCAGATTCTGATTTGGTAGGTCTGGGTGGGGTCCCAGATTCTCCATTTCTCAAAAGCTCTCAGGGAGTGACCATGCCACAGGTCCAAGGGGAACAAGCTTATAGAGGCCCGTCCACTCGTTGATGGAGCATATTTTAACGAGTGCCTATAATCAATCAGGCATTGTCCTAGATGTTGAGGATAGAACAGGGAATGGGACAGGACACTAATTTCCCACTCCTCAGATTGAAAGTATAAATATATGTTCACCATTGGTATAGTTGAGTAGAGACATATCGTATATATATTTATCTTGTAGTTTCTGTTTTCTGACTTTCGTGTTTGCGAAACGTTTTCCTTTTCATGATTTCTCATT